>NC_142375.1:8641423-8978923 GCF_059441005.1 Hippichthys cyanospilos | reverse complement strand
TCTATTCACAATGGTCGTTTAACTGAGTGAAAATGCTTCTTGATTGTATTTTACCTCTTTATTGGCTTATGTCGGCTATAATGACAGGTACTCTTGATGCAGCAAGGTAGTAAAGCACATGTCGGACTCACAGTTAAGACGACACTATTGATTCACGACCTTGTCGGGACAAGCTTGCTTGTCAACAAAGAATTTATTTTATACTTCTAAACTTTCTTTTGGGATAATGCTGTTTAGACGTGTCAAAATTGATAACCTGCCTTTTGCGCTCTTATTTCCTTTTTCAGTGAGGTGGCTTTATATAAAGGCAGACAGCACACTTAGGCTAGTTCATAAGTACAGTATCTTTCCCTGAGCCTTTTTACATTGTTTGCATCTTAAGTTCTGCTGCAGCATAGAGGGAGCGCACAGGCTGACGTGCCTCTGTGCATGTGTACACGCACATGCACAGTGTGTGAGTGTGTGTTTGCATAAAGGGGGATTCACGTGACAGGTTCCGATTACAGATCACATGACTCCAGGATTCAGAGAATAATTACTGTTGAGAGACTGAAATAAAGACAAATTTAAGTGGCTCAATGAATAATGAATAATTACTTGACTTTTAAAGTAGTTGTCATTGGATCAATTCATTTTGAGGACCGCGAATTAAGTTTACCCGTAACAGTGCATTTCAGGTTTATCATGAAAGTTTATCCGAAAGTATTCTCACATACCCCAAAAGAGGAGCGTCTCACGTGAACGTAATATGCTCAGAATGTAAGTCTATCGATGTATTAGTGGTTCATTATTACTGCCCTTATGCTCTATTGCTGCTATTACTACTGTGTTTTTTTTGTTTTCTTTTGTATTTTTTTTATTGCCTACCTTATTATTTGCTCAATTACGGAATGTAGTCTGCTTGGGGAAGTGAACAGAATAAGAAGTTCATTGTGTGGTATTACTATGCATTTGACAATGAATCTTGAATCTCTGAAAAAGTAATTCCCCGTTGGTGCAAGTGTCCCTGGCAGCCCCTACAATTGTAAACTTTACTGAGCACAGCAAGGATGAAATGGGTTGTCATCAAAGAGCCTCACTTGATTCCGATCAAATAAAACAGTCCAATCCTGGCATAATGGCTACAAAAAAAGGGAGATCTATTCATTTCACGAGACCCCCCCCCCCCCCCCACACACACACACACACACACGCACACACACACACACACACAAAATGCTGGAAAAAACATTGTTATTCATTCAGAGAATGCGGCTTGCTGTCGTAGTTGGTTGCGTTTGTTGTTGAAACGTCCCTCGGGTGGAGATTCCTTGGAGTCTCAGTCATAAGGGCATGTATCAATGGGAACCCAGTTGGAGAAAATGAATGAGCGTGTGGTCAGGTGCTGCTTTAGTGTGACTTTTGCAACTGCTGATTGATTAAACACAATACTGTAACAAAACTTGCCAATCTTTCAATATTCTGTCATACAGATCAGAAAGCCCTCACAATCAAAGCAGCAATTAGGAGATATGATATGGATAGTTCATGGCTATTACTATTTACTGTATTCATCTCTCACTATGGACATGATCATATTTAGGGTGCTGGAACTAACAAAAGTTTCAAGCTTACTGGCAGATTTATGAAACCGCAACTCTATGACAATTATCGTCCGTCCATCTATTTTCTTCCTTCTGAGGTTGGGTCATTGGAGCAACAGTTTAAGCATCCTATACACCTAGACTTCCCTCGACATAGCCACTTTGTCCAGCTTCATCAGAGGGATTGTGAGGCATTCCCAGGTCAGTTGCAGGCTCAGACTCAGCACGCTTTTTATTGCGGTCATTATTATTTTTGAATGATCCGGTAGGAAGAAAAAATGAATCAATTATATTAAATCATAAATTCAATTATATCAACAATATTACCTTTTATTGGTAAACAGAGAGGGAAATAATACCTATCATGCTTAGGTACCTAGGGTAATACTTGTCCCCAGAAGTGCAACATGAAACAAGCATGAAAAGAGATCACAGCACCGATCCCTTAATTCATTCAAATTACTTACACAGTACACAGTCGAGAAGCATGGAATTTTTAGCTAATGAAAATGTTTGGCTGAAAAATGATTAAAAACGAAAAAAAAATATTTTTGTCCAAAAGGCAAAACCACAACAATGCTGTTCATCCTAAAAATGATGTTGTGATGAGACAAAAAAACGCTGCCAGTAAAAGTCTGTCTGAATTACAACACACGCCCACAGGAGAGCGAGGGGGGTGTTGCTTGCTAGTAAACTAATGTAAAGCATTTCTCTCCTCAGTCAATTTCCAATTCTTTCCTGGGGACTATGGGCACACCCGCCAAAAATACCAAGGTCAACAGCACACATCACACACCAACGACATGTTGCAAAAGCCAACTTTAAAAAAGCATCAATTTATGACCATGCAATAGCTTCTAGAAAGCTATTATTAGTAGCTAAAGTAGTGATATGGCTAGCTTGAGTCCTTACGACTGTTTTGATTGGCATCACATCACAAGACTACTGTCAACACTTACACACACACAAAAAAGTTCAACAGGAGCCATACATCATCAATTTATCATCAGTGTAATCACGTCTTTTTTTTAACCTACTATTTTGGCGATTTAATGCAATTTCAGAATAACATTCTTTTGTTTATATTGTGAGTCAGGACTCGCGACTCATTCTGGCCGCATCTTTGTGACACAAGTTAGCCGTTGTTGCAACACACTCCCGGGAACAACTTCAAAATAAAAGCAATCCAGGCATTATACTATTTGGTGTAGTATGGTTATTTTGAAGTTCTTACTGCGCTTGGCAGCGTGTTTTACGGTCATGCAGGGCATTAACAGGCAGTGCATTCTCCCTCATTTCATTTTTTGTACCTCATTTCAAAAATAACAGCCAAAAGAAAACAGATCGCATGCTGTGCAGGGAAGGGAAATCTCATGGAGTTCTAATATCGCGAGAGCTTGTCGTAAGAGGTCTTGTCCCACCCCTATTTAGTAGAGTAATAGTTGTTCTTGTTTTGATGGCGCAATGTCATTTTCTGTCATGTTTATAAATGTTGTTTCGAATGTAATGTGATTATTGCACTGAAGCTTGATTTGTAAAATTACATAAATAAATAAAGTGAAAAATCACAATATTTGCAAGAAATATATATCAATTTTTTCCTGCAATTTTTCAGCCCTACACCACTTCCCTCCCCAAAAATCTATTT
Organism: Hippichthys cyanospilos; assembly: GCF_059441005.1. Lineage (NCBI taxonomy): Eukaryota > Metazoa > Chordata > Actinopteri > Syngnathiformes > Syngnathidae > Hippichthys > Hippichthys cyanospilos. The sequence goes on along the minus strand of NC_142375.1, from coordinate 8,975,692 downwards.
GGTTTATTGTCGAGCACTATAGTCAAGTCATTTGTTTACACTGCCACGGTTCCCCGGAATGCCTGCCCCCGCTGTTGAGAAAAAATCCTAGAGAAAACACTCAACCTGGAAGTCAAGATATGACTGTATTCCTCTACTGAAATGAATGATTGTACCTTATTGAAGAATGAAAAAAGTAGAAAGCACTTGTGTCTTTTGGGCTCGTAGAGAGACCGTCAAACGCTTTTCTCCTGCCAGCAAGTGGAGAGACGGACAGTGTGCCCGGTGTTATCAATGAAGCCAGGCTCTCCGCTCTTGGCTCTTCGAAAAGTCCAGCTTGGAACGCATCCATGGCAGGGCATTAGGCCTGGAGGTTTGTGTCGTTTGTAATTTATAACACTGGGGGAAATAGGCAAGAGGACAATATGGAGAGAAGAGGGAGAGGGGGAATTTGGAAGAAGGGGGATGGGACTTGCTGAACTAGCAAGTGACTGCTTCTCTGAGTGGCCTGCACAGACGAGGATTTTCTGCCCCTCTTCAAGGTTGACTCTGAATAGGAGTTATTTTTTTAGACAGTTAGAAAAAAAAACCGTCAAGGTATTGCATAATTATTTGTAGTCCGTTTGACAAATGTACTGAAACACCAAAGCACTTATTTCAGTGGCTCACTACTATTTTTTGATAGCTTAGCATTTCACATTTAGCGTATGACTACTCGTAGCCCTTTGTGAAGGCGATATTTATGGAAAGTATCATTTTTGCTGCCATTGAACAAATGATTAGCGACTGATGCGGTGTTGACACCGAACGCAAAGTGAAATTTAAACATATCTACCCACGCGGGCATGATCCAAATTCTAGAGCACCAATCATTCCCTGAAACAAACAGTGGCCACTGGCGGCGAGGTAACACCGGTGTAGCATCACTGATCATTTGTGCACCTTTTTCACAGTTCACAGAGAGAAGTAAGCACAAATTAAAGACAAAGACATAATGAATATGTGTTGCCACAGCTGGCTGACACGGTCAAGATATCATCTTTGTCTCAGTTCATACCTATGACTTATTTAGTATACAGCACCCTGTTCCCTGCAAATGGCTGGCAACCAGTCCAAGGTGTACCTAACTTACTGCCCAAACATACTGTAGCTGGGAAAGGCACCAGCAAGACTGTGACTTATAGGGACAAGTGGTTGAGAAAATTGATGGATGGATGGATGGACTTACTGACCCCTAGGTCAGCGCCTGAACATTGGGGTACATTGAGGATGTGCTGTGAGCATTCTGTTGGGGAACTTCAAAGCTCATGTGGGGAATGACCATGAAATGTGGAGAAGCGTGAGTGAGACAAACAACCCTTCGATTTGTTTTGTTTTGGAGTTCTGTGCTCATCACGAATTGTCCATCACAAAGAATATGTTCAAACATAAGGGTGTCCATATGTGCATAACCTAGGCCACAGTTTGATGATTGACTTGTGATTGTGTCATTGGATTTACGGCCACATGTTTAGGACGCTCGTGTGAAGAGAGGGACGAAGCTCTGGTGTTATGTTGGCTTCGGTGGTGCGGGAGGATGCTAGTCCGACCTGGCTCTATTGTCGAGGCGGCTAATCAGTTATGGCCGTAAAGTTGTCGGTGCCTCTCGTGACGACAATCAATGAACCTGCTGGTTGCCACCAGCGGTAAGGCTGAAGGAGTCTTTGAAACTCCGGTGGCATCTGACACTCACTGACTGGGCAAGCGGAGTGCAGCTTCGGCATCATCGAGGCAAAAACCCAGGTTTGGCAGGAGTTTGGTGAGGCCATAGAAAACGACTTCCAGATGACTTCGAGTGGCATCAGAGGGAGAAGCAGTGCACCATTAAGACTGTACAGTGGAGAAGGGGCGTCTGTGACCTCAGCATTGTGGGGAGAATACTTCGAAGATGTCATTTCCACAGACACGTCTTGCTTTAAGGAAGCAGAGTCTTGAAACTTCGAGTTGGGCTCTCCTATCTCTGGAGATGAGGTCACCGAAATGGTCATGGTACTTCTTGGTGGCAAGGCCCCTGGGGTGAATGAGAGCCACTGACGGAGTTCCTAAAGGCTCTTCAGGCCTGACTATCTATCATTTAAATTCTCTGTCAAGTTTACACTAATCACTGATCAGGTTATAATTAATATAATATCAATTTCTTTATGATATTTTATTTGAAGATCTTCTTTTTAGTATAGCCATAGCACCTTTGTCATATATTGTATATTCAACAGAGAAGGAATATAAATCCAGTGGTACATTTTGTGAATATGTATCTAAATTTCAGCATTGCATAATAATTTACTGGAAAACAATTGGAGGTAATCTGTCAGTTTGAACAACATGTTGCCCCAGCCGGCCTTTTGCCCAAGTGGTATTTCTAACATGGGATGAGTTGTTAAGAACAGTCATAATGCCAGGTCAAACTGGCTTTGGGAATGCTCTGCATCTTGATTCACACTCCTCCTGTTGTACTAATCGGGTCTTAAAAGGCCACTTCATTTTGAACCAGAATCCGAAGAATGTAGGCTAATTCAAAAGCCAGCCTTTTACCACAACAAACTCGGCCAAGGAAGCCCAAAAGGTTAAACCAGCCACTGAAATTGCCCAATGTCAAATAGGCATTTAATATATATATATATATATATATATATATATATATATATATATATATATATATATATATATATATATATATATATATTTAATTTATTTATTTATTACCCCCCCCCCCCACCTATGTCTTAGATTATTGTATTCATTTCTTGAATTGTGACGGCGTCTGCAACACCATGCAAGCCCACATATAAAAAGGGAAAAGCGAAAAGGATATCTTCAAGTTAAGACACATTTTTTGATGAGTGGCAGCTAGAGGTGGTGGCTACATACAAGCGTAGACAATTTAGACACCCCTATGGGTTTGAAAAGACTTCCTAATTAAAACCAAGATTCTCGTTTATAAATCATCAATTGTTTGGATCAGCAAAATCAGTTAAACAGACACTGTAAAATAAAGTGAAAGATCTAATTAATGTTGAAGTGTATTACATTGTGTACAAGGGGAAAAAAAACTGTACTTAATGCACACTCATGTTGTGCAATCATGTAAAAGTTACCTTTTAAACTGTATTACTAATTAGTGGTGGGCGATATGGACAAAAATTAATATCTCAATACTCATGCCAGATAACTCCATGGCAAAACAATAAAGATATTACTACGGGAGCAGTGAAAACAAAGCATGTTTGAAAAAAATAAAACCAAAAAGTCAAAATAGTATTAAAGGTGATGTGGAAGGTGCAGTTTTTTTTGTTTTTTTAAAGAACTTATTGTCATTCAGTAAGATTAAACAGTCAGCAATGAATAGAAAACAATTCAATTCATTTTGTACTGTTACTCCTTTAACAATGAACACTTTTATGCCACAACAGAAGTCTTTATTGTATGAGTGTGTGTGCATGAATGTGCATATGTGTGTTAAGTGTGGATGCGTTAGTACTAAAGACTGCTGCACAGGACATAATGCTTCTGAACCCAACTTGGACCAGACAAGATGCAAAATATTGCAATTGGCCAATCATATGGATGATTTACGAGCACAAAGCGTGCTACATACAGTAATTAGGATTCAGGCATCAAAAAGATAAGTGTCGATACTGCATGGAAAAGCAATCCTAGATCCCATTCATTTGAATGGATTGGCAAGGCACACTCTACTTGGACAGAAGAAATTATAAATATGGTTAAGTATTGCTGCAAAACATATGTGTCTTCCATATGTAATGTAATGTATTTCTATGGCCTGGCAGTACATGGCAGTGTATCACTTGCTGATGAGCCAAAATTTGATTCCTTGCATGTGTGCTGTACGTCTGTGTTTTTAAGTGTGTTTATGTGGTAGTGTCATTGTGGTATCTCTCGCACTTGATGGGACTGTTGGAGATGCAAAAATGTTGTTCATTGTCACCTGCCAGTTTGGAGGCGTTTTTGAAGCTGCGGTTACCTTTGGGTTTTGGTAGTACCATTGCAAATGCCTTTGCACACAGCTGTTGTTAGTTGCAGTGTATGGCATCATCTTTTTTATAGTATTTACAAAATGTCTTTGTCTTATTAGTCAATATGTTACTAACCTTTGCCTCATTTTGAAAACGAAAATGACGCCACAGCTCTGTTTTGAACACAATCGGAGAATCCGTTATTTGTTTTTGTATACTCCATTGTGCGCTTTCTCTTTTTCTTTCCTTTAATTAAAGGCGGATTGCAAACCACGTTCGGGAGCATACCGCCACCTACCACATGAGAGTATATCCATCAATCAACCTAATGGCCGTCTATTGCACTTCTGGCTCAACAATCCGCGCACAAACCCCCCCAAAAATTGTCAAAAAAACAGATCTCAAATCTTGTAATATTCCAATACATTTTGTGCCTTATTGCTCATGTCATTGTTACTTGTAAAAAATTAAATTTGCTTTGTTTGGAACAGGTCCAAGGACAGACCTTATCAACACATTTTATGTTATATATTTATTCATACAAGGTTATGATTTAGATTTACAGTATGTGATAGAGATTTACAGTATGTATAAAAAACTATGACATTATGGTGTTATTTTTTTTACAACTGCTGTAAAAGGTTAGCGTTAAGTTAAAATCATGGGTAAATATCTGTTGTTTGACCAATTATTTTTGGCCGTCCGTCCAGTTTAATCGGACGGTCAATCAATCGCTTAGGCCCTACTTTCTACTGCAGGTTGTCACATATACTTACAGTCTTCACTGAAAATGTGTTTTAGTGAGCATTTTTTGTTTTGATTGATAGAACTTAATCATGAATCAAGGTAGGAACTTGAAAAATAGGCCAAGAAACACATATTGGTATTTGTCTGGTGGTCAAAGGCAGTGATGTATAAAAAAAAGGAATATCTACATTTAGCTGCTGCGGGAAATGTTTTCGTTTTCATATGGAAAATTTGAATATTAAGAAATGGTTGGCAATTAAGGTAGGGAAGTTAAATAAGGTATAAGGATGGTGTACTACTGTTTGATATTGATCCATTTCCCATTCCCAATATTTCCATACTAACTAGCATCCTGTAACAGATTTTTTCCAACCTCAGAAGTTCTACATGATTGGCAGAAGAGGGTGTTAGAAATTTACAGGGGTGTCCCCATCAGCAAGGATTAAGTGGGTTTTACTAGCGGTAATAATGACGTCATTCAATCGCAGCACTTGTTGCAGCATAAACACCACAGGGTACTGAGCACACACTGACTCACTTTCCAGTAAGATGTTCACCATACAAACACCAAGAATGAAAAACAATCTGAATCAAATCACAATGTTACTGTTAGTATTGCAACAACAGAGTGAAATAAGCGGCAAAGAGAGTGTGAAGGCTGTTTGAACTGAACTAAGCATAGATTGGCCTATATTGCAGCAACCAGGGATCTGGATCAAGACGTGCCGGGCTACATATAAGCTTTTACACTTATTGCCTTACTCCCAGACATTGACTGTGTCCAGATTTATGTATCACTGCCTGAATCCTAATCAGTGAATTTACAGTAGCAGTCAGATGTTTGGAAACATGTTGATGTTTCTTGAAGTAAAATTAAAATTTCCTGAATTGAAGATTAGTATTTACAACATCTGCATTATGAAGAAATATTGGAATTATTTGGTAAACAAAGAATGTTCTTGATCAAACTATGATTATTTTGTTTTTTCATTTATGTCATAGGTAACTTTTGCCAAAATGACAGCTTTGCACTTTGTTGTATTTTCTCAGTCATCTTCATGATGCAGAGATGTAGATCACCAACCGTTTTGAAACTGACAGTTACTAATTTGGTACTGAGCAATACACTGACCATGTTAATTAATTCTCTCACAACAATCAAGGAACAGCTGTAGTAAATATGTAAATCAAGTGTACTATGTAATGTAAAAGTAATCTATGTATACGTGTTTGTAAAATTCCTAGGAAATCACAATGTTCTCTCACTTGTAAGCTATTTACAGAATAGGCCTGCGGGCTACTCATGTGATCCCGGGGCTACCTGGTGCCCGCGGGCATCGCACTGGTGACCCCTAATGCAGGGGATATTTTATGACCTGGAATGGCTTTGAGTTAAAAATTGCACATTATCAAGAAATACTTGACCTTTGAATGTGTTTTCAAACCCAGTTGTGTTGTGAAGCGGTCGGTCGCGTTGGGATACAGTGAATTGCCTTGTTTGAGGACTGTCCTAATCCAGATTACAGGAAAACTACTCTAGACAAAGAAAAATGGCAGTTCACCATTACTTTAAGAAATGAAGGTCAATCAGTCTAAAATATTTTATTCTCAGGGACAGTCACAAACATCATCTAATATTATGATCAAATTGTCTTTCGTCAAAAAAAGGAAGACCTAAGGTTGCCTATATTGCACAGGACAGTTACCCGCCTCAAAAATTGCAAGTTAACAGTACCCCTCACATAAGAGCCCGCCGAAATGCTTTTATGTAAGTGCACTCCGTTTACCATTTGTACGGCGTTCAAGTAGCACACTTGTGAGGATGAACAACAGGAGGAAGATAATAGCTTGGGGCCTTGGGCCAAGAAACACAAACAATGGATATTACTGTAAATAAGTAGATGTATGCTATGTCCTTTGGTCTAATGAGCCAAAAGTTTTGGTTCCTATCACGATGTCTGTAAGATACAGAAAGGTTGAGGATATGTTTTCTGCGTGTGTGGTTACCACAGTCAAGTCATGAAAATATTATGTTATCCACTGATGATTAGACTGTCAGCAGTTTATTCAAACTCAAAGTCTCATTTTCGCAGTATGGCTATCACAGCACTTTGCAGCGACATGCTGTCCCATAAGCTTTACGCTGAGTGGACCCATTATCTTGTCATGACAAAGATCGTAAAGGCACCTCTGGGTTATGAAAGAACTATTGGACCGAGAAAGAGCGTGATGGAGATCTTTGTCATGTGATGTGGCATCCACATTCACCTGATCTAAACCCGATTCTAATGGTTAAGGATGAGATGGACCGCAGAGGAAGGCAAAGCAGTCGACGATTGCTCAGCACCTCTGGGAACTACACTGAGACTGACATTTCAAGTGATTCCCCCCTGAAATTGAGAAAAGCTGTCATTAAAGCATGTGCCTACTTTGAAAAGTCTAAAATGTAAAGAATATTTTGGTTTGAATAGCGTTTTTAACTCAACTAAATGATTCCTTGCATGTTTTCAGCAGTCTGGAGAACTTCAGTAACAATTTACAACGTAGCAAAAATAAATGGATGAATAAAAACATTGAATTTGAAGGTCATTCTAAACAATTGACCTGCTGTAATATGCAGTGGTTAGGTTTTATTCAAATCATAGAGCAGCAGCACATCCATTAATATAGGTGATCAGAAAGCTCATGCGTCCATTGAGGCATCAGACAGCTAGTGTATGCAAGCTCATTTTAAATCAAATGACGATGATATATGTATGGTGTAATCACGTTTGAATTTCCTGACCATATCATGAAAAAAAAAAAAATTACATAACATGAAACATTGGAAAAGAGAGTTATCGTAACAACTACATGATAACATTGTATTTATTTTTTTTAATTTTTGAACATCCCTGTTGATATAAAGGTTCCATTCATTGATATGAATGTTTCCCTCACCCGGGGGCATGTCTCCCTCCCGTTCAAGTTAGGCAGGCGCCATGCCTTACCCAGGGGCACAGGAGCTCAGTGCGGTGGAGCCAAAAAGTTCTGCATAACCTGATCTAAGCTCCTCAAACAGTCCTTCGTCACTTCCAGGTGGGTCCCAGTGCATGCCAATGACTGAATAACATTTACTTCCAGGATTATCATAAATGCTGGAAGTTCTGGAGGGGCAAGTGAGGGGGTGGGGTGCGGGGTGGGAGTGAAAAATTCCTGTTTCTTACTCTGCTACTGGGTTCGGTCCCAAAGTGACCCTCTCATTAAAGAGCAAACCTTTAGTTGAGTGAGTAACCCCTGGACGCCGATAATTGTGGCAGTCGCAGTGAGGAAGCGCAATTAGTGAAAAGGTCAGACATTTCCAGAAGGGTGTCATTCTCAATTTATTAACTTGAGATGAAATCCCTAAGCCAAGCTTTGATACACAATTGGGACTGTACGCGAAGCTTTCATGTTAACTTTCTTTTGCATCTTGTGTTTCATATTACGCCAGCACTGAATTGTCATAACTGGTGCATTAATATAAGATGAAAAATATTCTTCAAAATTTAGGGATGGGATTGACTCGTCTTTCTCCTGAACAAACTGTTGCTCCAGTCCCAAATCCCAATATAAACAACAGAATGTTGCTCTGAAATCGTGTCAAGTCGCCAGTTCACGGCCCTAAAAAAATGACTTCATCAATGCTGACGTTTTGTTTAGAGCCTGTCGTCGGCATTTAGCACAGTGTCTAGCATTAATTAGCTACTAGCTAGCAGTGTTGGAGTGCCTGATATAGGCTGGCGAGAGCAGTCGGATTTCTTTCCAATGCCATTTTAAAAGATGTAAATGACCGGACGTAGGCATGGGATCATACCCGCAGAATCTGACAGTATGATCAACTTAAACAAAAAATATTATGTTATCATGGTAATAAAATTACAGCTTGACAATATATAATATCTTTTGGTAAATAGCCATTTTTCAACATTTTTGACTTGACATCCCTTTTAGGGTTACAGCAGTCAATCAAAAAACAACGACTTATTTTACAAGGCACTATGGACTGAGCGTGCGCTTTGAATAGAACCAGAATGAGGAGAAACTTTGACCCCAAAGCCCTCCTTTCAACAGGTGCTTATGACCTCCGCAAGAGGCCGGAGGCAAATTCCCGCCGGTGCTGCTCCAGTCGTAATAAAGTTCCACTACAGCTGCAACGCTGAGAATGAAAACGGAGCAGTATGTAATGCCGCATTCTGAACTATACAGATGTGAAGTGAACACACGCACACACACACACACACACACACACACACACGTAAAATGTAAATAACGTCAACATATCCTACATCCATAACAATGACAACAAAGCAGAATGTGGGGATACACGCCTGACACGATTGCGAACAAGTTGAATTTGTTTTTGTTTGAAACCCAGCTCAAAACTTAGGTACGTTTCATGCTTGCACCAGCAAATAAACAGTAATGATGAAAACACCCCCCTGCTAGTATATTACGTAATGCTAATTTGGCAAGTGGAGCTACACCTAAATTCTGGTAATAGAGCTCAATGATTTGCTCTGTTTTCCACCCCAATTAATCCTCTTAAAGACAAGTGAATATTCTAATGAACACACAATGCATCGTAAGTGTTTTTTGGGATACAATAAAAAAGCTTAGCCTTTACAAAATTACGCTTGGAAGAACTTAACAAATATTGCAGGCATTGTTTAAACATAGACAAGTGATAGGACCAAAGCATTAGAAAAAAAACAATGCAGTGTGAATTTGCCTGACAGATAAGCTATTACAATCGAGGATTGTGGTGATTGTAAATGTTTATGCGAGTGACTACATTGTTGTGAGGATGGTGATTGCGGGGGTGATGTGCAAAACTTCAGGTGAACTGCCAAACGTCATGCGCATACACGCAACACGCAAGGGGGGCTTGAGGGTGTTAGAGGCTGTTATTCATTATCCACATGACTGCATTCCAGGGCTGGACAAAAGAAGTTATCACCACCATCACTCCGAGGCGAGTAAGAGAGAGGGTTTTAAGCAGGTTCGCAAACGAGATGCCCCCACCCGATAACCTCAAGTCTTGCGCTTACACCATTCCCACATGCATTCACAAATCGAAGGGGAGCGAGCGAGGGAGGGCGGCGGCGAGGGGCATAGCTAAAATGTCTGAATGAGAATGAGATGAAAAGATGGAGGAGCAGGAGCTGATGATAGAGAAAGTTTGAGAACATTAACACCGAGTGGAAGTGATGGAAGATAAGGAGACCTCCCCTGCACAGGAAGTCAACGCCAAGGCTGTGGCAAGTGCGCCTCATTAATGATGGATCTGCAACAATGCTGTGTAAGACCAAAAAAGAGGGGGAAAAAATTCATGGCCCGTTTCCCCTCAGCGCTTGTCAGCCCCTTCATCCCTGCAGCGTTCAGATTTACGCACACTTGACTTTTCACGATCACTTCCAGCCTCGTCCGAGAGGAAGGGAGGTGAAAGGTCAACGTGAGAGGGTCAAGAGGAATTATGTTGAAGACGTAGTGCCCCTGTCCTTTGGCATCAGTGTCATGTGCAGGTTGAGGAAGCGTGTGGAACGAGACAGAGAGAACTTGACTTAGCACAAGCGATAAAATGAGCCGATTTGGACACCCACCTTTCTTAAACTCTTCCAGCATCGCGTCCAGCTTGGTGTCGTTGAAGACAAAGTGCAACGGGTGGCTATAAAACTTTGTGATGGTTTTGAGTGGCGTGCAATCATCCGGGTCAACAAAGGCCAGGTCTTTGACGAAGAGCAGGTCTACTATGTTGGACCTCTCGCCCTCAAAGACAGGAATACGAGTGTATCCGCTCTTCATGATTTCCGACATGGTGTTGAAGTCAAGCGTGGCGTCACCGGGTATCATGAAGCAATCTCGAAGAGGCGTCATCACAACTTCCACCGTCTTAGTCCTCAACTCCAGCGCGCCCTGGATGATGTTGAGCTCCTCCTTGACCAGGTCATTGTAAGGATCCGTGACGCGCAGCATCTCCAGAAGTTTCTCCCGGTTGTACACGGTTCCGATTTCCTGCCCGAGCAGGTAGTCGAGCAGCTTGCTCACCGGGTAGGAAGCCGGGAAGGTGAGCAGCATGAAGAACTTTGTCAGGAAAATGGTGTTGGCGCCCACGGCCAGGCCGTGCCTGGAGCATATGGCCTGGGGCACGATCTCCCCGAAGATGACTATTCCGATGGTGGACATGACCACGGCTATCAGCCCCGAACCGGCGATATCGTCCAGCAGAATCGTCAGCGTGGTGTTGACCAGCACATTTCCGAGCAGGAGTGAGCAAAGCAAATAATTCCCTTGGCTCCTAACAGGCTCGATCTTTTTGGCGTAGTTTTTCTCCCTTTCCGTGCCGCAGTTTTGAACAATCTGGAGCTCCATGGGGTCCAGAGCCATGAGGCCCAGGTTCAAGCCGCTGAACATGCCGGAGAGACACAGCAGCATCGAGATGAAGATGACCTGGAGCCAGAAAGGCAGCAAAAACTTTTTTTCCTCCACTACGATCACCTTGGTGTCCTCGCCGTCGTGGTAGATCCAGGAGTCGTGCATCCCGGCCACGGCAGGTGCGGAGGTGGCGATGCAAAGGTAATACGCTTTGCTCCGCTCCGTCTTGCGCAGAGGTTTGACCTCTATCTCAACTATTCCAGACGTCTTTCGATTCACGACGATGTTCGGCAATATGATGATATCCGAAGTCCTGATACCGCAAGGATGCAAGTCCGACAAGTCCTCTCGGCTGTGGTTATCCCCCGAGGAGCTGTCGAGACCCCCCCCCTCCCGGCTCCTCGCGTGCTCCGTGAAGGCAATTTTGGACCAGGTCTCGTTGTTGATGTTCTGCCCGTACACTCTTAATTTGATCCGAGAGCGCTCGCTCACCCGCAAGTAGCCTTTATCCATGAAGGAAATGTCGTCCGTGTCCTCCAGGCGGAGCCCGCTGATGACGGTCTCCTCGGACGCTTCCTTGCCACTTGTCGAGGTGACAAAACAGCCAGTGACAGTCAAGAAAATGAACGTCAACGCGCGGACCCGGTTCACTGACGCCATTTTTGCAGCGGTGGGCGCTGGGGATAATGGCTCTGCCATCATGACAACCGCTGGCATTCAACCTGCTGAATGAAAATGACTTGGAAAAATCAGAATCGGTCGGAGTCCGCCGTCATCTCCGCCGAGGGTTGCCGTGACTTGCGCATCGGGGCCTCTTCTTTGCCACTACGTGGACGACAGTGGTCCCTCGGCAGCCCAGGGTTACTGGCTAACTCGTGCCTACTTTGATTTCCTGCAGACGGACGGTTTCCGAGCCAAATCACAAGAAGGCTACGGGCCGTGGGCGGGGCGTCCGCCCGCGCGGTGACCAATCGAATTCCAAAACAAGTGCACCTCATGTTAAGAAATGGACAAGACCCACTCGTGACTTTTGCCACACGCAATTTACTGTACTCGAGTTGAAGAGATGCCGAGACTCCTTGATATGTCTCCGGATTGGCCTGCTTTTGATTCGATTGTTTACTTTTCAAATGATCACTCAACCACTCATTCGAGAACATTTACCTACTCCTCACTGAGTCTAGAAGTTTGAAATGTAGTTTTCATCATACGTATCTGAAAAATATTCTTTTGCCCATTTCTAAGTGCTTTCCTTTTTTTGTATCTATACAGACAATATGGCAAACTATTATTAAAATTGCTCAATGTCCAGCACTCACTGCAGGAGGGTGATTCAGATGTAGCGCACCACTATGATGACGACTCAAAACTAATTGGGGTGTGTGCGTGTCACGTTTAGATGCGGCAGCAATTACTCTTGAGAAAAATTGGGGAGCAGCATTGTTGTGTGCATGTGCATCATACAGTAGTTTTGGATGGCGTGGCCTCTTTAGGAGAATAAACTTCATTTCCATTTTTTAAGCTATTGCTTCTTTTACTGCATGTTACCGCTAACAGGAGGCATCCATGCAAACATATACGAGGCAAAGATAATCACAAAACCTTTATTTTCATGTTACAGTAACCAACACACAGAGATGATGGTGATGAACTGATTTTGAACAATGCTGAAAAATGTTGAAGAAAAAAAACTCGAGGTGAACACAAAAGCAGCTATATTCTAACAGATACTATAACAACAAAAGAGATGAAACAACAAAGACGTCCAAAATAGGACAAATAATTCTAATTGTGATCAGGCACCCCATTAGGATCCATTAAACAAGCTATAATTTCTTATTATGTATTAGTACAAATATGCCTTAATTTTACATTTGGTTTCAAGATTTGAATAACTAGGAAATTCTACACTCACTTTATTGTGTCAATGTCCTGTATTCCTTAATTGCATTGTAACCAATGTAGCAGGTTTGACCACACTATATATAACCCATCACCTCTACAGTGCACCAGTGAAATTGGACAATTACTGTGTAAGCCCAAACGGAAACAGAAAAACGAGAATTTGTGACATTTAGATTACCGTTATTGTAACGTGAGATTACATTGTGTTGCTGAGATTTTAAATGTTGCAGCGGAGCTGGAGTCCCCAAATCATTTGCAGCAAGTTGCAGACTGCGTACTGCAGCATCCCCCTGTGGCTGAGCCTGCGCCCTGTTTCTGCAGCTGCGCAGCCAGCTCAAAAGGATCCTCAGAGCCTGCCTGTATGATAAATTCAACAAAGAACAGAACATCACATTTTCAAATTACATTCCAAACCAAGTCACCATTAGGAAGTGTGCAAAAATAAATTGAAAAAGAAATATTCTATTAATGTTACTTTATATACATGCATTTCATAAAATAAAATTACATTTTAAAAAGTGTCTGGTATCAACTAAGCCTCTATGCCAGTAAAAGTCGTCTGGTGTTTTTAAGTCTTTGTTTGTGTCTATCAGCCAATAATGTGTTAATCGAATGAGATAAACCAAAGTGTTTCGATAACTTCATACCAAAAGTGGTTGGTTACAATAAAGCATATGCCGTAATCTTAGGCTCAACTCAGAGGAAGGGTCCAAAGGTTCAACCGTGAATCTGATCTTGTAAATACAAACTATCGAGGGAATCAAAATGCAAAATCTATATTACGCAACTGAAATGTATTCATTTTTGTGTTATTATAATTTTACTATCATTGATGAAACATCTGGTGTTTCTCGTGAAATGTAAGCATTCAAAGAATAGCCATTAGCACTTACAAGATGGCATTCTATGAGCTAAAGAGAAGAGAGCATTCCTTCCTGTTCACGGTTCCCAGCATGACTCCACAGTTTGGTTATGACTCCGAGACAGCTGCTTGACCTTGTGTTTGTGGATGAGTGCATATGTGTGCTTGGAGAGCGTGTGTGAGATAGTGCAGCATGTTTCCTCGCCTGTGCAGTTAGGACAGTGGGCCTCACTGGGCGTGTCCATCATTTTAAAATGACACCACAAACATGTGCTCAAAGTACCTACACACATGATTTTTTTAAAACAATTTTTTTACATAGTGTCTTTAAGAATCACTGACCTTAGGTGTGACTCGGGAAGATTCACAAGAGTCTCCTGGTGGCTGGAAAGTGAAGGCATGCGCATATCTGGAATGGGTCAGGATGGAAGCTAGTTCACCATCAACTTCTGCCACATGATTGGTCTGTCGGATGCAAACGTTTGTGAAACTTGAGTTCAAAATCAACCGGAGCCGATCTAAAGCCGAGGAGCTACAGACCTTAAAAGTGTACTGACAGTCAAATTGGAGGGAGTCCTCTGCCCCTGTAATGTTTCCGTTATAAATGACTTGACGTGGCTTCGAATTGCCTTTTGGGACTTTAAACAGACGGTATGTGGCAGATACAAACTTTAAGTCACCTGTAATGAAGAAGCAGTGAAAACAAATGAACGATATGTCAAACAGTATTGTCTTATCTGGATTGAAAAAGAGTCCGTTAGTGGATTCTACATTGAAAGGTTACGATGACAAATCAAAAAAGCTAAGACAAAGTTCAAACGGAAACAAACACCATACCCAAAATGGCTTTCATTTCATTGTTGTCAACGGTGATGAAGTTGGCTTTGACGAGCCTGGGGTGTCTGAATCCGACTTCCACGGCCAACTGGAGCAGATCTTTATACCAGAGCGCACCGCCAAATCCCTCACCTGTTTTGAAAAATCGCATCACACTTGGGTGTATGTCCACGGCAAATACACAGCAGTAGGAGGGAGAACACATACCCCACAGAACTTTGTCGTTTTTAATTTCCTCAGATTGTCTTCCATTGCTGTACATGTCACTGAAGAAAAGCTCACCACCCTCCTACCCATCAGTCGAGCATGTACATGAAGTTGTTCATTGGTGTCACTCCTAATTAAATTTGTTGAGACATGTGTACCTTGAGCACATTGTAAGCTTCAGTTAGAACTTGCTTCTTGTTTGGAGATAGATTCACCACACAGTTGGAGCTAAGAAATGAAAGAGACGTTTTCAAAATGTTTCCGCAATTACAGGACACAGCTTCAAAACATGAAACCCTCACAAAGAGAGTAGGTGGCAAGAAGCGGTACATCTTACATGATGATATCAAAAGAGTTCTTTTCCAGACCCGCCTCTGTTAGGGCCTCGATGTAGCCCTGGACAAAAGTCACATTGGGCTTCTTGTAGCCAAACTCCTTCATGTGAAAGTCCACATGTTTCCTGGCTACTTCAAGCTGGATATCATGAAAGATTCAAATTAAGTTTGAGATGTTCATACAGATGATAAAACACATGCTTAGAACACAAACTATAGTTTAAAACAAACAAACAAAAACCATTAACATGATGCATGTTTCATCATGGTATTGAATTTTTGTAGACCATCATTTCCCCAATGAAAAAAGATAGTATGGCAGCATCAAGCTAAAAAAAAAGGCACAGTGCGGAGTTTTAAGATGTTTTTGTCATGTTTATTAATTACTAAAATAATGATAACAAAATTAAATGTAAAAAAAAAAAAAAAAAAGATTTAAATCCTCTGGAAATTAAGTGTTGTTTGATTAGCCTATAATAAGGGGAGGTAATGCATATGTGTGGATTATCCGTGTCATATTCTATGTAAGGCCCAGGCTTGAAATGCATAGCCCACCACTGATGTGCTAAACTCAACTTCCACTGGCATGAAAATTAAGATGTGCCCATTTTTATGCCAACCGCAGTCTACTTTCTGTGACCAGTTTCACAGTGTGTGAGGAGCGAAGCGGGCAATTTGCACCAAAAATGCACAGAAATCGCTCCAAACATGATAGACTGGACTTGCACTGAAAATGAAAACGATGTTGCACCCATTCTTACACAAAGCCATGGGTGCCAGGCTCCCAAAATATGGCCCATAATGGTATCGTTCATCACCATGGCATTTTTACTGTTACTGATACAATAACTTTTGGACACAAAGTAGTTTTTCCATCCATCCCTAAATGACTTTACACGTTTTTCCCTCTTTGTACTTGTATTCCTGTGGGATTTCCTTTTTTTTTTTAACATAGCTAATTAGCTCCTCGCATAAATGAGTTCACAGTAAGACCACCAGTGTAGGTTACATTTTAGGCTAATCCTAAAGTTTCAGAAGAAAGCCGGACATCACTAACATTTTCGTTTTACTTGAGTTGAACGAAATATCTTTACCTGATCCTCAGTCATGTCGATGCCAGTGATATGGCCTGCCTCCCCCACCAGTTGACTAAGAATGTAGCAGTCTCTGCCACTTCCACAGCCCAAGTCCAGAATACTGCAGCCATCTAAACACTCTGGCACAGCTAGACCACAACCATAATATCTGTCGGAGAGGGAAATCCATTCTGAACATGTACAAGCTGTGCTTTGCAAGTAAAGAGCGTAAAACTATGTAG
This sequence comes from Hippichthys cyanospilos, assembly GCF_059441005.1. Lineage (NCBI taxonomy): Eukaryota > Metazoa > Chordata > Actinopteri > Syngnathiformes > Syngnathidae > Hippichthys > Hippichthys cyanospilos. The sequence continues at coordinate 8,959,096 of NC_142375.1, read as the reverse complement.
CAACAACCTGTCAGTCACATCAGGATGGACTTTCTTCAATGCATCGAGGATCAATTTCGGGAGGGGCCCCACTGGAGCCACACAGGCATTACTCTTTATATCGGACGTCTTCTGCAACGTTTTTCCATAATAATCCTACACGAGGAAACGGCGTAGTGTCACAAGAAGGGATATTGGGGTCAGTGGACTTCTGTGCGAACAAGAACTTTAAAATAAAGCACCACTCTGCAAAGTCACAATTGCTTTGCTCGCCAAGCATGATTATCTTAGATAATTTGAGCATGCCACTTATAGTACTACATATGCAAGTCTAAATAATCAATTAATAAAAGACTGCAAAAAGGCATACTGACTGTTCTTTGTCAATATGCCAGCGTTAAAAATTAAATTAATCATTACAAAAACATAGAGGTTTTGCAGTGGTCCATCACTGTAAACTCGTAGGTAAAAGCGAACTATTTTCACTTTAGGCTACTGAGCATAGATGAACACGATCAAATAAATTATTAATAAAAATAAGAATTGTAAACAATGATAGAGTACTCAAAGAGGTTTAACCTACCTTAACACCCAGATGAACAGCGGCATCGAGCATGCTTAAAACAAGATTGAATAAATCACAGAGTAAACATGACGGAGGCTATCTTAATGAATTACAAAAAGAATCCCTGGTCATAGATGAATCTTGTGTAATAGTTGTACGGCGGCATGATAGCTATAAATGTATCGCAACAATACAAATGGAAAGTAACAAACGTCAACTTGATATTTGAAAAGCTAAGAAATGGAGACATGTTTAGGATGTAGTTACCTAGTTTGATCGGCCATTGTCGATGGTTCGAGTTGAAGTCCACGACAAAGTGGCCGAAATTGTGTCGAAAAAGTTACCGTCAGTCTACTGGCACCGTGCACAAAAAGATGTCCGTTTGAGAGGTTTCAAAATGCATTTTCTGTGCAAGAGCACACCCTGTGCTTCACTACATGACATGACATACAAGTCCTGATAGAACTCAACTAGTCAAACAAGGTAAAGACACAACATACCTATATCTAAACGTTGATAAATAATATTTTTAGCTATTATACAACCAAATCCTGCAATGTTTTCTGTTACTCGACAAGCTACGACGGAACAAGGGTAATGAAGTTGGTTGCGTGTACATAATGATTACATAACTGCTGGGGTGGGGGGGGGTGTAGATGGATGAATTCCTAAGCGTTTCTGGGAATATCACGTACTCATTTTTAGCTTAATGTTTCAGATATTCTCACTGGACGGCCCTTCACAGCACATTGGACAAGGACCAGAATACAAACTAAGACGTGTTCGTTATGGATAAGTCAATCAATAACCTTATCTGCAGCTGAAGGTAAAAAGCCGCAACTAGATGTAACTGTAAACTATTGCAGTAGAAATCTGACAAAATCCAGTGTCTAATGATTTCAAGTTCCATACTTAAGGCTGTAATTGCTATAAAAGATTTGAAACAAAGAATTAAAAAGTTAAAATATGATTTTTTTAATTTGAACCAATGTGGTCACTGGAAAAGTGTAAGTCATGTACAGTATGCAAAATATAGTAATTCATACACAGTGCACCAGAATGTGGATGTTAACAAGTTCGAGCTGAAGGTCAGCAGTTAAAGCACATCTTGTTGGTTTCATTTTAAACCAAGCTAGTGTTGTTTAGGACTAAATGTTGAGAACTGTGTTAAAATCTGTCCACACCGGTTTTTAAAGAACATTTTAGCCATTTTTAACATGACACAGCTACGCATGTGCAGCACAGAAATGTGTTTATATCTGATTAGGTTTTCATTGCATTAGTGCTAGTATTAGTATACAGTATAGTATGTGCTACAATAGCATATGTATAATAAGGCATGTACACATTAAATTGCTGGCAACGTTCTATTAAGAAAAAAACACAAATAAACAGTAACTGAAATAACTTGAAACTAAAACAAGAATACATTTAAAAAAGTTAAAATATAAAGTAATGAAAATCAGGCATTCTTTCTTTCTGGTTAAAAAAAGAACAGTCATGACTGAAAGAACAAAAATGTTACCTGTTAATACAAGCTCTTTGATAGAAATACACTTTTTATTTTGGTATTTTGGTCAACTCCTTCTGAACAATGTGGCAGGTTGTAGGTCGGGGTTTTTTATTTTCTCTTTGACTTTTTCCACTTCTGCAATTCTTGGTTATTTTTAGCTGTGTATTTTGGGCCATTATACTGTTGATTACCTTCACCTGAGTTGTAAGTACACTTGTGAATCTGTTAGGCTTGAGGTGTCATTTCATCCTGCATAAATTCAAAACACTGTGATGGATGTCGCAAAGCCCCAGAACACAACCTAGCCTTTTCAATGTTTCCCAGTTGTCATTGCACTGTACTTTTTGTTTTGCATATGCAAACAAAGAGCAAAAAGGACACACCAAAAGTTCCAGAATAGTCTTGTGTAAGAATAAAAAAAAATCCCGAGGCGTATTTTGTTTTGTCAATACAATTCTATCTTTTGGAAAATACTTGTCTTGTTACACTCTCTGTGATATTTTTTTTTTTTTTTTTTTTAACAGAAGGGTACCAACAATCTTGACTGTGCATATGCTTTTCATTCTAGTGCAAAAAAAAGGTAGTCAATAAAATACAACTTGTAATGGGTTTATCCATTTTAGACAAATTACTTGATACCAAAATAATTTCTTTTGTATTGTATAGTGTTGATATACCATTAAAATGATATATGTTGATGTGTGAGTAAGCAACTGTTTTTAAAATGAGCTCATGTTATATGTATTTGACATATGGTGAATTTAAGGATAACGATTTCTTGAGAAATTACTGGAGCCAGTCAAGAAAACCTTCAATGCCTCAAATTCATAGCTGGAATTTTGGGCTCTATTTTCTACATTAGTGATTCTCAAGGGTCAGGACTCAAAGGTGAGTTGCTGACCACACAATGAATGTTTTCAAAAGCAATTTTGTTTTAAACAATGAATTTTCTTTCCTATTCTTCTGTAAAAGTGGTTCATGACTTGGCGACATTAAACACAAGTCCCTCTGTCCCTCTTACGGTCCCTCTGTGACAACAGTTCAGAAGCACTCATCTAGGATCTACTTCTTGATGCTGACATCATGATGTTGACCTGAGGCAGAACTCGACTCATCCCAGAATCACTTGCAACAGGTTGTAGATTTTGTACTGCAGCACCCTCCGGTGGTTGAACCTGGAATCTGTTTCGGCAACTGCGCAGCCAGCTGGAAAGGATCCTCAGAGCGTGCCTGATTGGTGGGAGAGAAAGAAGAAGTCTAAGCTCATGTTTTTCTATGATGTGTTTATTGATTTTTCTTCAAAAAAAGTTGAGGGAATGTAGAAGGATGCGATTGTTCATATTTCTGTTGCCTTCTACAATATATAATAGAAATGCATCGCTAATAATGAACAAGGTCTTTTTGTGTCACTTAATAGTGTTATGAGGCTCTTGAGGTTCTTATTCGAAATAATCCTCAAACAATACAAAAGTATTTATATTACTATAGTGCCAAAAGGCATGTGTAACTGCAGTAAAAAGTATACAGGTTTGATATCCCAAAGCACATGTGAAGAAATTGACAATAAACTTGACTTTGACATAGTCCAAGGATTAACCAAACTGTATATCAAAATTTAGTGTAGAAGCAATGTGGATCAGTCGGGACAAATCTTCTCTCCTGCCCTAAGGACTAATAAAATATGTGATCTACATTTACACCTTTTTTCAATGACGTACCCAGTGTATTTTGTTTTAACCAAGTACCCCGTAACGTCTTAACTAGCACAAATCAATTTTGGATGAAAAAAAGGCTGCAAACTGAGTGCTATGCCATAAGTGTTTGATCTAATGAACTTTTGAACTACATTGTAGTGGTATCTCAAAGATTTATTTTAGTCAGCAACTCCAGAAAATACTATAGTTCATGTTGCACCATGTTTTTTCTGACAATTTCTGAAAATTACATCACTAAAGGTAATGTGCATCCATTGAAAATTTGACAAATGCAGGTATACGTATAGCAAAGGAGTCACTATATTACAATTTATATATAAAATGTATGTATTTTTCCTGATGCATTTCAATGGGCATCAATTGTATGCAGATGTTAGTGACTCAGGGGCCCGTTTTTTTTTTTTTTTAAAGAAAATTATGACGCAACGGTGGCGGCAATAAGTGATGGATTAGGTCACTTGAGTTCCCATAGGTTCAGGTCCGAAGAGCACTGCCTTCTAAGTATTCTCAATAAAATTACAAAACATGCTGTAAATGAAGGGGTGGGGGGAGGGTGCTTTTGGGATAAGAGTTTGGATTAAAATGTGAAGTGTTGTAGATCATTGAATAACCATTTGAGAAGATGGAGGGTTACCATACAAATGGAATTTCAAAATTCCATATTTTCTTTGTCCCAAACCTCCAAGTGTCTCTGTGTTTTTATTCTGGAGAATGATTCTTCATACATGCACACGCGTGTAAACTGTGCTTGACCCGGCCTAAAAGATTATGTAGACAAGAAACGTCCAAACTACGGCCCGCAATCCGCATTTTTGTAACTTATGCTAAAAGTACCTTTTGACATGGCACAATGCTTTTTAAGAAACTAATACTAATGTTAGATGGTAGACACCGTTATAAGTGTGCAAAAAAACAACCTAATTTAAATAATCACCTTTAACAAAAAACCTTTAAGTTTTGAAAAAAGAATTTAAATATGCACCATATTTTTCATTTTCCATGCTTTTAAATAGATGTAAAATATGAAATTGATTCCCATACTTTTCCATACGTAGGAACCCTATGATAAGAAAGCATTCCTTGAGGTTTAGAGAACATTCCTTCCTGTTCAAGGTTACCAGCATGACTCCACAGTCTGGTTATGACTCTGCAACAGCTGTTGACCTTGTGCTGTGTATGATTGTATATGTGAGAGTGAATGCTCCATCGAGGATGACTATGTTCACTTGGATGGGTGGGCCTCAAGGTGTGCCCATTATTTTGAAGCGATAGTAGCATGAGCATGCTGATTTTTGGTGTTCAAAGTAATTTAATGTTTTTGCATTTGCAAGGGTGTTATACTCATAATTGTTTTGGGGGGTCATTTTGTAGACATGATTTACCGCTGACGGCCATTGTGACCATGAAACTATAAAATAATATACCCAAAAAATATATACCTAATTTAGAAACCGAAAATTAATGAAAATAAATGATGTACTTTGTACATTTATACAATTTATCAAAAGAAAAAAACAAACAAATGCAGTATACCCAAGCTATGAAAATGGAAAACATGTTATCTGGTGTAAATTTTGGCAAGAAACATGAAGTAGATTGCACATGATTAGCTTTAGTGAGCCAGAAAATTACAGTAATATAGTGGACCAGAAATGAGATCTGGTCTATACTTTTTTCCAAATATCTCTTCTGTTCTGTACACTCTTTTAGTGCTTTGTTACTTTGTTTACAACTCTGTTTAACTGTAACTACTTTTAACATTGGACTTTTAATCACAGTATGTGAAGCCTGATTCCCCCCCTTTAATTAATAACCAGATTTTACAGAAACACTGACCTTTGATCCGACTCCACGGGGTTCACAGGAGCCTCTTGGCTTGAAAGTGAAGTCCGATGCAAATCTGGAGCGGTGCAAAATGGCAGCTAATTCACCATCTACTTCCACCACTTGATCAGCCTGTCAGAAGAAAAGATGAAGTTCAAAACACACCGGACGTAATCAGAGGCTGCAGAAGCTATACGGACCTTGAATGTGTACTGAGAGTCAAATTGGAGGGACTCTTCTGCCCCTGTAATGTTTCCATTATAGATAACTTGACATGGCTCTGAGCTGCCTTTTGGGACTTTGAACAGGCGGTATGTGGCAGATACAAACTTGAAGTCCCCTGAATTCCAAAATAGGTGGAAAAAATGTGTCTGTTTGATTTTTATTCAACAGTGTGATCTGAGTTGAACGCAACAATTTACAACCAATTAAAGATAGAGCATCAAACCCAGAATGGCTTGCAGTTCTTCATTGTCAACAGTCACGATGCTGGCAGTGACAAGCCTCGCTGGACTGAATCCTACTTCTTCAGCCAATTGGAGCAGATCGTTGTACCACAGTGCGCCACCGATACACTCCCCTGTCATGAGATTTTACACTCAGATCTCCAGGCGTGGGTCTGCAACTTAGGTATATCAGTCGGACTTTAAAAATTCTCACCCCACAGGACTTTGTGTTTTTTCATTTCCTCAGGTAGTCTTCCATTGCTGTAGATATCACTGAAGTAAAGCTCACCGCCATCCTCATGGGTAGTAGATTAAAAACAGTACAGTTAACAAAAACATACAGTATATTGCTTCTTGCTTGAAATAAGGAGCCGCAAATTTGCACTAAAATTTGTGTAGCTGTCAACGTAAACGAACGGTGATGGAGCACCATTGATTGATTGTTTTTTATTTCTTTGGATGATTGGTTTGTTTTCATTTTGTTTGTGTCTTCCCTTACCCATGATTATAACTCAAAAGATCATCCGCGATAAGAATCTGATTTTGCGGAAATGTTATGGAATGGGCTTCCATTAGGAAGAGAAAGCGATAACAGTGTCCCTGAATCTTATTTCCTAGAACAACGTTTGATTATAAATAATGTCTGATTTTAAATATCTCTCCGGCTCTACTGATAACCTTTCCACGAAAAGTTTGGGAAATTAACAAGCTATTGTTCCATTTCAATAGTGGGTTAAGATTTACCTTGAGCACACCGTAGGCTTCAGTCAGCACTTGCTTCTTGTCTGGAGAAAGATTCACCACACAGTTGGAGCTAAGTGATAAAAGAATGACATTTAACATTGTTCATAGATACTGCACAGCTTTTGGATATGACAGCAGGACACCAAGAAGTATATCTTACATGATGATATCAAAAGAGTTCTTTTCCAGACCGGCCTCTCGTAAGGCCTCGATGTATCCCAGGACAAAGGTAACATTGGGCTTCTTGTAGCCAAACTCCTTCATGTGAAAGTCCACATATTTCCTGGCAACCTCAAGCTAGATAACATAGGACATCTAAATTATGTTTCTGTGGTCCTTCTGCTGTATATCATATATAAATAAAGGACTCATTTTGAATGTTGTCAGAGGCTTGTTTTGAAGACAAACACAAATAGAGGCTCAAATGTACTTGATTAACAAACGGTTAAAACCTGTGGAGTGATTGGTATTTATTGATTTTGAAATGTTCCAGACGACTAACATGGCACAGTTGCATTGTCATGAATGTGTTGTGTGGTATGGATTTTTTATTTTGACTAATCGCCATACAATAGTGGACTGTATTAGATAAACCCTAGGTTAATATAATAATACAATGAACCAATGAAGCTTGTCAAATGTCCACCTCTGGTAAATCGCCAATGAAGACCCAGGTACCAAATGCACAGCCCAACACTGATTCTACCTGATCCTCAGTCATGTCGATGCCAGTGACATGGCCGGCCTCTCCCACCAACTGACTCAGCATGTAGCAGTCTCTGCCACTCCCACAGCCCAAGTCCAAAATCCTGCAGCCCTCCAAACACTCTGGCACTACCAGACCACAACCATAGTACCTGACGGGGTAGGCGCATCATTTCAGAATGTTACCAAAAACACTTTGCAAAGTAAGGGGGGGGATAGTAACCACCTGTCAGTTACATCTGGATGGACTTTCTTCAAAGCCTGGAGGATGAATTTAGGATAGGGCTGGGCTGGAGCCACACAAGCATTAGTCTTCAGATCTGAGGTCTTCTGTAACTTTTTTCCATAATAATCCTACCGAGCAAACAACATAAACATTGGTGTTACTTCATGAAGAACAAAAATAAATCAAGAAGCAGCTCTATTGGTGTAGGCTGTAGGAAGATAGATAAAGCTTTTATTTTGTCTACAGGAAGATAAGTAAAGCAATTTTATTTTGGGTAAAGACATTCCAGCTACTTTAGTATTAAGCTGGCACGAGCTTTTTGTTTGTTTTGCTATGCTCGAAGCACACCATGAAGAGCACGCGGTGACTGATGCCAAATAGACTTGCTGTAAGCACATAATTTAGTATTTAAATCATGACTAATGTAGCTAACTTTATTCACGGGCCATGGATGTGTTCAAGATATCAATGTTGTTTGTGTGTATTTTAGTAAATCCTCAAGACTGGTCCAAAAAGACAAATTTCTGGTTTTGCTTATTGGCCATTATGTGCAATGTGGGAGAGTGTTTTATGTGATTGTTTCATTCTTTTATGTGGATTATAGTGTTTCCATTTAATTTGCAACACCTACCTTCTAGAGAGGTTGAGACGTTATCGCAAATGTGGAGAGATGGTTACTTTGACACCACTTAAGGTATGCATCAATTTCAGCACCGTATCGACTAATTTGGTACAATAGGCTACTCATGGATGTGTGCATTTTCAGGATTTTAGTCTGTCATTATTTTTGTCCTATTTTTATATTTTCCCTTGGGCCATTTTTACGTGTTTGAGATTATTGATTGAGCCACGGGATGTGCAATGGTTTTGAATCTAGTGTTACTGTGCTTTCTTTAATCTAAAAACAAATTTGGGCAAAGGTTTTGAAGCTAGTGTTACCGTGCTTTCTTTATTTAAAAACAATTTTGGGCAAAGGTTTTGAAGCTAGTGTTTCAGCACTTTCTCTAATTTCACAACTATTTGCAGTAGTGTGTGTGCAGTGTGTTCAGTGGATTCAAGTGTCCCTTGCACAAGCTCAATTCCTCAAAAATATTTTAAAATAGTCACTGAATCATATTTCCAACTTTCATTCGTTAATTCTGACACCTGCATTCAGAAATGTCCACTGAATAAAAAACATACCACTTTGGTTTTATTGGATGTTTAGCACAGACACTAAGACAACGACTTAAAAGTGTTGACAAGTGTAATCAAGAAAATATTTTACGTTTTATCCTACCTTAACATCCAGGTGAACGTTGGTATCTGCAAAGCTTAAAAAAAAAAAAAAAAAAAAAAAAAGAGTATTACATGCCATAATTTAAATCACACGTAAAGCAAGTTGTAAAGGATTATCACACATATAACATTTAGTGCATCTGAAGCACAGCATGCATGCTATGCGGCTGACAGAAGTTAGTTCAATCTACAATTTTTAATAATGCGCTGTATGGTAAAATATTTACTCATTTATTGTGTAATGCCATTTAATTTTGTCACTAAACATAACGCTATACGCGTGTCGGATAAAAGATGGTTAAAAAAAACCCACAGGCTGTTAATGCTACACGGTAAGCTAAAGTAAATTGAAACAAATGTTTAAATCGTATTATTATTATACCTTGTTTTATCAGCCATTGTCTGTGGTGAGGTTCGTGCAGAAAAGAGTGAAGACGCAAGCCTGTTGCAGGAAGCCCGGCTCTGCAGTTTGCGGACCAGATTGTGGGTTCAAAGTTCACTTCCTGCGCCACAAGCCACAGCACACACCCTCGCGTGCTTTATAAGACCATACGACCAACTTGAATCCTTATTTTGATAGGTTTTCTTACCAGGTTTCACAACTGCAACTATGTATGCGAGTGTGTTAAATTAAAATGGTTCATTTATTTCAGAGTGAAAAGCCCACGCCTATATTTCTATGGAAGCTCAAAAGACTCAAATTTAAAAATAAATAAATAAACCAGTCATTCATCCATTTTTAAGAGAGAGAACCCACACCGGCTCAGGGTAAACATGCAAACTCCACACAGGTCGGAGTGAGGTGGATTTAAACTCAGGTCCCTTGAACTGTGAGGCGGACGTGCTAACCACTGCTCCAGAGCTGCCAAAATCAATACAATTTTGATTAAAATAAATAGTAACAGCAATAAAAACTGAGAAAATAAAACAATGTGATTAAATAGTAAAATATATGATGAAACTTTGACAAACTTATAACTGTACTATAATTAATTAATGAGCAAATGGTTGCGTTAGTCTTTGTTTGACTACCAATTGACTGGTAACCAGTTCAGGGTGTATCCCACCTGTTGCCTCAAAAGGACTGGGATAAGCACCAGCAAGCCTACTACCCTTGTGAGGACAAGAGGTGGATGGATGGATATTTGACAGTGATACCATTTACAGTAAAATAAAACGTTTTATATTTGTATTTTTTTATTTCTATGTGTGGTAGTTTAATCCATTAAGGGTCTTTTTGTTTTTGGAGATGACCAACATTCAAGTACCGTAATCAACCATACAGTACTAACATAATGAGTAATTCATCAGATAGCCAGACTATGACAATAATTAATACAAGTAGTTCCTACAGGTTGTAACCTGCCTAATTTATTGTGGCAATTTCCCGGTGGACAGGACTGCTCGCCTGCTACAAGTGTAAATATGCTGTGAATACATTAATTTCCTCTGGCCCATGCACCTGTGAATAATTCGTTTAACATGTTGTAATCAGTTACCTCAAAATAATGTACTAACTCTAGACAGGTCATTATAATGTATAGCACTGATTGCACTACTGTACCTATGTTACTAAGAGTGTCACAAAATCAAAAGACTAGTGCAAGAAAAAGAGATTTAAGACAAAAAGAAGTTTAAAATCATGAATGAATCAAGAGCCTATGACACTGGCTGTACTTATCAGTCATCTAGATGCTTACAGAAGATTTTCAATGCAAAATATTGGCATAAACCGATGATTTTTGATTGTCATTTTTTTAAGTTGTTCATGGATATAATCTTGCATCTCTCATTAGCTCCGAAGAACTATAACAATCAAATGGGTAAAAAAAAGCAGTACATAGCAGCTTAACTACTTAGTACTTGCGGGTATTCTTAATGCGGCTAAAGAAACCTCAAATTTAAAGCTCTAATTTGAGGATCCACCAATAAATGGAAATTAACCCACCGATCAATGAAAAAAAAACAAAAAAAGTTTTATTAAAATTGAAATGTTTATTAAAAGTACATCCACCTCGGTTGGGTTTGACAGTAACATTCAAAGAATATGTGCACATCCACACGATGATGAAACAAGCAAGTCTTTGGCATTATTTCACCTTAATGGTTTCAACAAGTGGATCATGAACCCTTCACACAACTATACTAAGAGTCGTAATTCGACATTTTAGAACTTGAGGGCAAAATTATATGATTTGCTTCTGATAAAAATCTGTCCCATGAATTTACACTGGAAATTAAAGTGGTTCACGTTATGCTATTTTTTTTTTAATTCAACACATTCAATGATTTTACTTGTATGAAAAAAGTTGTTTCTTGCACTATAAGTCCCACAAGTTACACCGCAGAAATAGTGCTTAAGATCTACTTTGATTGGTTCCAACCAAACATTAAAGCGTCATAGAAATTGTGCTTGAAAAGTAATGTCAATTAATAGGCACACATTTTTTATCATTTCAATAAACATTTATGTTGGTTAATGAAACCCTTGTGCTTCGTAAAATTTTCTGGATGTTCCATAGGGCTGCATAATCAAATTATACAACCAAGTACATTTGGAAAAAAAACATTCAATTCAATATTTAATCAGTGTCCTTTATCCAGGTACATTCTTCATCTAGCTGTTAAAACTGCAGAAATATTTATATTTACACGGCAGATGTGCAACATTCTGCCAGCAGGTTAGAGATCGATTAATTGATCTTTACATGTGGCCATTTTGGTTTTGTAGTGCAGCATCGTCATCACTTGTAACTTAAACTCTTCACATTCCCGTACTAGGAATGTTTCGTCTGTACTGTATACAATGTGAACGGACATTCAGTCGTAGGCAAATCCTTTGGTACTTCTTCACAACTAGTGATAATTGTAAGAGTTTGCCCGATCCAGATTGAACATCTTTTCCAGTCTAGTTTTTATGTTATATTGTAAAACATAACTACCAAAATAAAACTAAAATAAAGTGTGTGTGGGGGCAGGTTTTGAAACACAAGCCAATTTATAGTGTACCTTATGTTACAGTACGATACAGGTCTAACACAGTAAGATATGCAAATGTTTAACATTTTTTTGTGCAAATTATCACACGTATATTTCATTATTGTCATACTTAATGCTACACATATTAGACAACAATTTATTGATACCAAAGTAGAAGATAAGGTATGGTATGCAGACAAATTTAAATGCAGCAGCCACTAAAATGACTGCTTTTATGCTGTACTGCTGGTGAAGGTGATAATCTGCTCAAATGACTGAGAGGAGCCATCGTTGGCCATTTAAGCTTTCTGGATAGGCACATACCGCTAAACATTCATGTTTACAAATAAAGACAATATAAGAGCAAGTGAATCTGTTGCACACGGACTCCAGAGAAATAAATGTGCTGCAATTTAAGACGTACTGCAATTGTGGAAACACAAAATGATAATCTTACTTAAAATCTTCATTTGTAAAAGATAAATAAATTTGTGCAAAGTCGGAACTGCTTACATAAAGACTCGTTAATGCGCTTTTAGTTAGTGGTGCAGGACAATCAAGAAAAAGGTCAAGCATTTTCTCTCAAAATTGTTGGGAGGGAAAAAAAAGCAAATCCAGGAACAGTTCAGATGTTTCTACAGCATATGCTTACTTGCTGGAACACACACATATATATCTCACACTGGACACAGCTGTTGCATGAAATAAACCATCCTTCTCTTCCTCAATAGTTGTTACAGCGATCCAGTCAGTAAAATACAAAGATACTAAAATGTGCGAGCTGCGTCATATGCCCAAAATGTCTTCTGTTGACCTAGACGTCTTCAAGCCCACCTCATATTCCAGTGTGTAGAACAGCTACTTGTCATGAGCCATTGTGTTTGGAAATTTTACATCTGGAGCCCACGAATAATTTGCACCTATACTCAGCTCAAAAGTCTTGAGGCTTGAAGACCTTTGTGCCACAAAAAAGCCTCGATGTTCCACCGTCTTTCAGCCTTGTGGCTCAGTGCTGCTGCTGTGGTGTGGACCCTCCTGCTCATTGATGGTGTGGAGGAGAAGGCACACCGGAGGGTGCAGTGAGGCGCCGCCCTTTTGAAGCACTGGCTGAGAGGAACCTGGTGCCTCTGGCCTCTCTGAGCTGCCGAGCGCCAATTCCTCTTCCGCGCCGAAGGACGAACGGTGAACACAACTGTCACAGAATTCTCCAACCTCATCCTCGTCTCCCTCGCGGCCTAGCAGGCTTTCCAGCTCCCTCAACTCCTTTCCTTCCAGACCGCCTGCTCCACTACAACCATTGCTACCACGAGAGCCACACACACAGACTTCAATCCCAGAGTCACCTGTAAAGCGACGCCTTCTTCCATTAGGCAGTCGATCCTTGTCATCTGACGAGTCCTTCAAAAGAGGATCCTTGCAGTCACCTCTCTTTTCTTCATGGTTGAGTGTCTCCCTACTGATCTCCTCTGACAAAAGGATCATGGCCGAATCCTGGACTGAATGTGCAGGTTTGTTGTCAACCTTTGGCAATAAATCTAAAACGACTGGTTGCGGCTCCTCTAGATTGGGCCTGCTGCCCAGGTCGTCCGAGTCGGAGGCTCCTGGGGCCAGTTGAATAGCTGGGCAGGGTCCATCCTGCTGCTCAGGGCGAGGCTGTGAGACTGCTGAAGATGGTACTGTGTGTAAGGCACTGTAGGGTGGTGGAGGAGTAGATGGTCGGTTTACTACTTCTTCGTAATCTGGCAGCAGGTAGCTTGGTAGAAACCCTAGAGAGGAAGACGAGTGGAGGAGATTCAGTATATAAGATGTTGTTAACGATGATGCATTAATTAAGATAATTAAGAACCTTCATCACACTTCACGCATTTACAGCACACATTGTGTGATCCATATTATGTGTATGTATATATATATATATATATATATATATATATATATATATATATATATTAAATATACTAACACGCATTATAAGGAATCTGCGGTTGTCCCTGCAGTTATTTTCACTACCTGGCAAGAGGGCGATTAGCTATGGCTTCTCAATTAACTTGTTTGTTAGCCATAATTTGCGTTGCTTTCTCGTGCTCGACCCTGTCTGCTGGTTGAGGACATGAGCAGTAAATCTAGCACCACATTTAAGTGTGCTCCAACCGACGGCACATCTTGGAGATACTTTTCAGGGGAAAAAAAAAAGTTCAACAAGGGTGAAAGTTAGGGAGGGTACGAAAATGCGTGCAGTGAAGCATGCGATGCTACGCATCAGTGATTTCTGTCTTGCATGAATACCTGCGTACCTCTTATGTGAATGCTTATACATACATACACTTATACACACACACACACACATATACATATATATACATATACATACATATATATATATATATATATATATATATATTGCGGAAAGATGCATTGTGAAGGTTCCCTGCATGCCAGACAGACAAGTTAACTATAAATGCACTTGCCACAGGCACTCCTCGGACATCAAACATCTGCAGTACACATATTTACTTTAATCTTCAATTATTAAAGTCCTCCCTAGATATGATATTACCAACATCTATTTTTTGCAATTATGTTTTAAAGTATTTCACTTGAGTGACATAGAAAATTGCTTATTTCTTGTATACCAGATATACAATCACAATACATTTCAATTTATGAAGACCTGAGGTGTGTGCCTGTAGCCCAACCGCTCCTTTTTGTTTTTTTTTTTTTAATCCAAATTTGGCCATGGAGACAAGTCTGTCTGCCGCCTCTGGCTTTAAGCATGATCGCGCTGCAATGACAATTCCACCCCAGTCTTTTCCATGTGTGAGTGCAATATGCAATGCAGCCCCTTCCGTGATCGCTCTCCATTGTGCAGCTTTATCACAGATGAGAGTGAATGACTCCTCACTGAGCTGCTTTTTAGAGGCAGCTTTTTTTAGTGATGCGGGCTTGTTCCCCTCGCACAGCTTGACATGTTGCATACACACCTCTGATTTTGTTGCTGAAATAAGTTGGTTGTGAATGGACGTTACAGCGGTAACTGTTCCACATCTGTCAGCGCCAAACCAAATGACTCCCAAACCACAGGTACAAGTCCTGTCTTTAAGAAACATACGATGTGCTTCATTTTATTCAGCCATAGCCATGTTGCCCTTGGCCAGTACAGTATATCTATTTTATTTTGCCAAGCCCTCCCTAGGAAAGAGAAAACTTTCCCCGCCGCCCCCCGCTCGACACGCTCACTATAAAGGATATAATCAACAAAAAAATGTATTAGTCTACCTAAACTTGCACCCTTTTTAACATTAACAAAAGAAAAATAAGGAAGCTAAATCAACTTTTAACAACTGTTCATTTTTTTTAACAGCGTTTGTATGGGTTACAGCAGTGCATCAGCGCGCCTGGAACTAAAAGAACCAATGATGAGATTTTTCTTACTTTATTGCAATTACACTTCAAATGGCAAAAACAAAGCCTTTTCCTTGGGGTCTTCCGCATCTCCCCAGGCATCACCTCGCCCGCCCCACTCTTTGAGAAGCACCGCCCTAGGCTTCTGTTTGACGTGAGTGTGAAGTAAACAAGAGGAATGCAAAACCTATGGAAACTCATGAGGGCCAAACCTGCCGCAGGAAACAGCGGAGTAAAAATATCAATTTTTTTTTTTTTTTTAATCGTTTATCACCAAAAAACTTGAATGAATCGAGAAAATCACTATCGCCCACACCAGGTGCAGCAATACAAATTAGTCAACAGATTAGTATCAACATGAGCATTAAAGTATACAAGTCTTACTGAAGTAGAAGGGCACTGAGGGGTAGTTGTGTGCTTCACGATAAGCAATGAGGTTGATTTCATGCTGTCGCTGCTGTTGCTGCAGTCGGTGTTTGGTGCGACGATGGTGACACACACAGCAGCAGCTCAAAATAAAGATGATAGCCCAGACCAACCAAAACCCTACAGTAACAGACAATCCAAATACATGTATCATGTTTGAGAACAGTATGTTTGATAACATTAATCCACGGATGTAGCCTTATCAAATACAGAATCCAAATTAAGATTTTATAGTATCCTGCACAAATGGAGCGTAATTTGTGATTTTTTTCCCCCAATATTATTCATTTTGATGTTTTCAAACAAACCTCTCGATGATAAGCTCCTGTATGTGTTCCGGAGAAGCGCAATAATAGCCGACTCCTACTCTTCCTCAACGAGCAGGCGTATTAACGAGCAGTAGAATCTCATGTTGCGTTTGACTCAAATTGGAATTTTGAGTTTTCAAGTTATATGCTGAGTAATTTTCAAGAAGCGACCGTATCGTGAGGTTTCACTGTATTTGATAACTATAACAATAGATTTCTCCTTGGTTTTTGTCGTATTTTTTTGACCAAAGCAAGCGATGTCACAGTTCTGTTTCGTTGACCGCTGAAGAGCAAAAATGGCAGAATTAGAGTACAAAGTGAAGCACAGTAAGAGGGCTAAATCCAGCATATGGACACATTTTGGCCTAACAAAAAAAACAGAGAGAGAAAAACAGACACCACCATCTATGAGTAAATGCTACAAAGTCCAAAGAGTTAGCACAGGAGGAAGTTTCCTGCTACAGATGAGAATGAACTCTTTCATTGGACTGAGATCCAATGAATTGGTGGAACGTTTGCACCAGTATCCTATGCTGGCACGTGTGGCTAAGTGCTACCTGTGTATTCCTGCCACATCAGCCATCTGAAAGAGTATTCTCAACTGCTGGGGACATATTAACACAGTCAAGGACATGCTCGAAAAAAAAAAAAAAAAAAAAAACTGTGGATATGATGTGTGGCTTCTGAAAATGAATAAATACAATTTGTACATTCTAATAATTTCCTTGGGTTTTTTTTCAGTCATATTTATGCCATAGTTTTTTTTTTTTTTTAAACCAACATTTCTCAATATATTGCAATTTGTATACACAATACGCCTTTGCTGTATCGCGATAGACTTTTAAGACACAACACCCAGAATTACAAAACAGCAAGTTATCAAGTCCTGTGTATTTGTGTTTCGACGGTGTGGACTAGAAATAGCAGTATACCTACACCAAAGCTCATAGTAGTAACTGCAACACTGAGATTCTCCACAGCAGTGACCCGACTCACACATGTAGCTCTGGTTGTTGACACCTTCACACAGAAGTACGCTCTGCAAGATAATTAGAAAGGGGACAAAAAAATAAAATAAAAACCACATTTATCGCAAAAGGTCCAAAACATCACAGCGCATTCAATTACAAGATGATACAAATAATAACAAGGCTAATTACAGAACTTCAGTAGTGTGAAGTAGTGCTTCAATTATCAACCATCAATCGTAATCGTAGAGAGGGGGTCCGATTTCCAATGAAAACTTACATGATGGGTAAATACCGTTCAATGCTGGTCACAAAAACTGATCACACAGAGGTGTACCTTGTAGCGAGAATTTAGACAACTGATGCAATTGTGGAACAATGAATCAAGCAAAAAATAATAACTATTTCAAGGGGGCGACCATTTTGCCAAAAGCTATCAAGTGAAAATGATATCACAGTACCTAAAGGCTCAGCTTGTGAATGCCACATGACCAAACCCAGAAAACAGGTAGGCACTGTGATGTAATTTTGAGTCGATAGCAACTGCGAAACTGGCCCACGGATGAGATGATTTAAAAGAAGAGCATTTTGCTGCTTAACCCTCACCAGACAAGGTTAGGGTTACAGTGAAGTGAGAATAACCTAACTAATCCACATTCATATTTTATGAGCCATGTTTTATTCGGATATAAAACATAAAATGAAATAAAATAAATACTAATCTAATTTGAGCCTGAGAGGGTGAATTCATTATTCACAAACACAATACTAATCACAATATCTGTTTAGACTCGTGGTGGCAAACAGCGTTTTTGTGTAAACATTTTTGACTCGACTTCCCCTTTAAGATTAACATATGTTCTGAAAAGGAAGCATTTTTCAACTTGTAATCAAAAACTTTAATTCCAGAAGTAGTACAATGGTAATACTAAAGCACTGAACTCAACTTAATAGATTCGGATGGACGCACAGCTAATCAATACTGACAGACTCAAAATAAAAGAGAACAGTACATTCAAAACAACATGTAAAAGCTGCATGACTATGTATAGGAAGATATGTTCTTTTTAAATGATCTGAAGGATTAGCTAGACAAAGATCTTTATGAAGTCAATTTGTTTCTAAATACCATCACAGGTCTCAAAGTGAGGGGCATAATATTCCGGGTTCAAATTCCCAGATCAGTCATAGGTCACAGTCCCACATAAAAACAGATCTCAAAAAGACAGCACTGCTTCTTCATCCTTCTTGCTCCACACAAATACCCAGCCCCAGTTATAACACACACACACACGTGCACACACACACACACACACACACACAACGAGGCACAGCAAGGATTGCTTTACGGAAATTTCCGACTGACAACAGCGAATTCAACTGCTGAAATAAAAATCTAAACTGCCTTACAGTATGCACCCGATGGTGTCATCGTCCCACAACTAAATCTTTTTAAATCATTTTGACCTGATTCGACATGTTCCAAAGTCCCACTGAGCAAAGATATTAATTTACAGGTTCGAAAACACATGACATCTCAGGTAACAGCAATTGTTTTTCGATAACTTCTAATTCTCAACCTGCCTCCCTATTACCATTCCACTTGTTTTTGTCTTTGGCTTGTCTTCCATTTTATTGATGAGTATAGACTTTTACAAAAACATTCCTTTCACACTAAAATAGACTATGTTGGATAACACAAGGCGCTGAGGAAACTTATGTCAACTACAAAGATAAAACTAAAGTCAGTTACATAAAGGCTGGCATGCACTGATCTTCTACTTTTGCTGCTCTCAGACGCAAGACTTGGGGGGTGGGGGGAATGATCAAACTTCTCAGACTATATCATGGCAAAAAGCACAAGCACAACATCCCTCTAAGGCAGTCCTTCTCAAATAGTGGGGCGGGCCCACCTGGGGGGCGCCGATGAGCCCAGGGAAAGGGGGTCATCCTCTTTGTTTTTGCTATGTGAAGTGTAATTGCAATAACATCAAGGGTAGGGATCTTTTTTTTTGTCCTTATTTCTGGAACTTTGATGCTGTTGGAGATTTTTTTTCTGTTTAGGCAGGGTGCCGGTAACCAGTGACTACGGAGCCGCTTATGTTGCGGCTCTGTGTGGCTTGGAAAAATAAATAACGCTTAGTTCAGACCGACCAAAGACAACATAATAAGTGACGCATTCGAACCGCAGTCAATGCTGTTTGTGCAATTGGACGACACCTAGGACGTTTGGAGCGACGGGACACAAAATGAGATGCGAGACAGCCAACTAGCTTCGGAAGTAAATCAGGAAATGGAAATATAGCCTGCTCGTTCAGATTGAAAGCAAATATTCCAAAACAAGACATGAGTAGACATTACAAACCAAAACACCCGAAGAATTCTTTATCATCTTTACGCCCCTGCATGTGAACAAGGATGGACTCAGACACTGGCTCGATCTGCGAGTTTATTTGTTGAAAACAATGCGGCAATAGCCTTGGTTAGTATGAACACCGCTAAGAGCTTGAATGAAAAACGGAGAACAAAAACAGAATATGGATATGCAGGAGGCCTTCGACATTAAAAGCGCGTATTTCAAAATAAGATATACAGGTAAGTAAACAATACAAACATAATTATACTTAACAGAAAAAATCTCATTTTAATATGTTGGTTCAGTCTGCTTGCTTCTTTTATTGAAAATAATGCGGTAACAACATTGGCTAACAAGAGCTGCTGTAAGCAACTCTTGCAGATCCTACCGCCCAACTGACTTTGTCCTCTTCCGCCCTCTTGCTCGCCCCATTACCATAACTACCATAAGCATATGTTCAAGATATATACTGTACAAACTCCACACAGGAAGGCTGGAGTGAGCTGGATTTGAACTCGTGTCCTTTAACTGTGAGGCGGGCGTACTTACCACTCAGTCACCCTCACGCTATTCAATGAAAAACAAAAAAGATACAACACAGGGTGGCAGATTTTTCAACCTTCTGTAACCTTGACATGTTGCATGTCATACCGTTTTTAACAACCTGTCTCTGAATATATTTCTCATAAGATGAGTAATAGAAAATGTAACATGGAAAAGTGGTTGACAGACATACGTAGCCAAGTAAACCGTACACATGTGACAATACTACTGCAACTCAGCCAAAAAACAAAAGAAAAAATAAAGAATATAATGTCCAATATAAAGGGAGCTGCACAAACGAGAGGTGAATTAGGTAGATCCTTTGAACATCTCATTAACAACAATGGTTAATGGAGATTAATACTCTTATGACAAATAAAAATGTTAAAATATTTACAACCTTGACTGCGCCTATAATAATTACAGTACCATGGCCATGGTTGAACCCTGAAACAGTTGTTTAAATGATGGCTCATTACTATTACAATGAAAATCCCCGTTTTCACTGAATTTAGTTAACATTCCACGTTCCAATTTATTCGATCAGCTGATCACTCAATTACTTTGGGTGTCTAGGACCGGCTCCATCTATGAACGTCAACTCAATTAAAACCATCCACTTTTTGTACACAATTTTAATGTCTGGTGTGACAAGCAAAGGGTGCAAATAATCTGGACGGACTGGATTCCCCTGTTTCCATTCTAAACAGGCAATAGCAAAACCACAACTACTAATGTGAGAGCTCTACTTGCCACTTAGATACTGCTGTGCTGATAAAAACATGCTTGAATGAGGCTTTTGAAAACAAGGGGATTACAAGCGCATCCCTAAATTCTTACTGTTCGTGTCAAACAATACTGGTGCTCGATGAAAGTGGATTTAGTCATTAGATAATTCCAAAGTATGCATTCATCACCAGAGTTAAAGCAAATCGACAAACGGCATGCTTTCATAGTCATGAAGGTTATTTGCAAGACAAAATCGCTGGTGAGTATGTATCAACCTATCGATGGGAAAGAAAAATCTTAATATTAAAAAATAAAATCTGAACATTCTTTCAGACTAAGGGGAAAACATCTGATGTTAGTGAATATATCTCATAATTAAAAAAAAAAAAAAAAAAGACAATGTTAAAAATCCACTAGACAAATTATTAAAAATAGACAATGGGAGATTAATTTTCTTCACCACTGGTCCTCATTAGGTTTATGGCTGAACTGGGGCCAGTGTATTCCAGGACAATGTCTAACTGACTAAGGTACGGAGATGAATATTTTGTTACATCTTTTCTTTTTATGTACTCATTCACATAACAAAAACAAATGCAACTTCGAATGCAAGTCAAGTAGATATTGGGAATACAGAACTATTGACTAAATGACAAAACACAGCCTGCAAGAGTGAATCATCATATACCGTCTTGACTTTATGACTGATTATGGCGCTGCTGATACACTGATAAAATACAGCTGATGTGTAAACAGTTAAGTCAAAGGCTGAAACGTATCAACACATTGGGCAAACTATTGATACGGCGTTGACCCTGTGTCACTTTGTTGATCAACGGGACACATGACGGAACTTTTTTGCATTGCTCAACCAATAAAATATTACCTATCATTATTAATATTGTATATTAGTATTGTGTGTCATTTTGTATTATTTTATTACAAGTTTAAAATATCTTTAAACAGTCAATAAATAATATGTACATGTGTCAAAGTTAAAAATCTGAGAGAGAACCTAATTTATCTATGTGCATTTTTATTTTAAAAAAAAACATGTTTTGGCTGTAAAATGATTCTTTTTTTTCTACAAAACTCTCCCACAATGTGCCTAAAAACAATGGAGCCTAAATTAATATTTACTTAAGTGATTAAATATATCCACTACTTACTCTATCGATATATTCACTATGAAAACCTTCATGTGTGGCAAAATAAGTGATGGCTTACTGCCTCGCCTGATGCATGTAAGTATGATGTTTGAAGAAAAAAAAAATCTTAAATAAATAAAACTAATCAATTTTGACTAAGATGGACATGTTTGCTCTGTGGATCGAACCTGCAGTAGAAGTAGATTAAGAACTAGAATTGCAACATGCAATTTGACTTGATTCCGATTTTGGGATCTCCGATTTGATTCAGAATCCATTTTGGATTCTCAACCATTTTTGATTAAAAATGATTCGATTAAAAATGATTTCTGCTACAATCTATAGAAGTGCTAAGAATTATCATACTATGTGGTTGATAAGACAGAGACAGAATAACAAAGGTAGACAAGGTATATATATATATATATATATATATATATATATATATATATATATATATATATGTATTTTTTTTTTTACATTTAAGTATTTATTTATAAGGAACATTCCTTTTTCCGCAAAAAGCATATGAACAATCGCTATTTTTTAGGCTAACTGTAAACTGTATAGCTTTCATTGTATAAAATAAGATGAAAAAAAAAAGGTGGAACAAACTACATTGTCATTTCATAAGAAATTGCATTTCCAAAATAAGCCCAAATGAAAAATGATATTTCTCAGTATATTCATGACAAACAAAATATGAAAATAAACTTTTTCAAGTGAGCAGCTAAATTGATAGTATGGTGAAAGCATGACAGGTGTGCCAGTGGGTTCATATCTGAGCATATCATGAGCATTATCATTCACAATCATTTAAAACATTTTTTAGTACAGTAGCGACAGTATTTTTCTTCATTTACATGTATGTGAGTAATATTTGTTATTGAATTTATTTGGAGTTTTCATGCATTTTGTATTTTATCTTCTTTTATTTTGTTTTGTGGGTAACCTGAAGTTTTGTGTTGTGTTGATTACAGACCATTTGCTTTTTGTTCTGTATGAATTTTTTTTGGTGGTTAGCGCATTTATGTCACATGTACATGCGAGAACGTGCGGTTTGTCGGGTGTGAGGGGGAACCAGAAGACATGACTCAACGCTATTCCTGTCGTTGTTGATCTATTTAGTATGAAGACAGCAGAAATATTTGTCACGGCTAACACCTAATCCGAAGCCGCGATAGGGAAATGCCACTTTTAATGCTTATACAATCACCAGATCCATAATGGTGACACTCCATTCCTAAACAGGGAAGGGGAACTTTACTGTCCTTGTTGAGACGAGTATAAACGTAGTCAGTTTGGCATCAACATCAGCAGAGTGAAACCAAAAATGAAGAAGATAACTAAATCAGCCATGTTTTTTACAGCACATTCACAGCAGGTGTAAAAGGCAAACTTAAATTAACTGACAATTCGACAGCAATTACCTTAAACTAACATCATACGTCACTTTGGCTTTCAATTATTACTTTAAAAATTGAACAAACAACATTATACACACAGGCGTTGCCCCTGCAGGAGTCGGATACCGTCTTGATGCACACGGATTCTTTCACTTTCTTTTCCATCTTACCCAACTGTGTAACTCCCACGCTCGCAAGCTGCCACACTTCCTGTTTACACAGCTTGCGACAAAAAAAGACCGTAAATTCAAAACGAGTCGGCTCGAACAAATGAACTGAAACTTGCCTGAAAGGCATCATAGAAATATTTAAGCTCGCAGCCGCGTGAAAGCACCAAAACTGCTTTCAAGCAGTGCAAGCTTGACAATCTCAAACAAATTACCATTTATATCTCTTTAAATCGTAGTAAATGAGAATCGCGATTCTGATGAAAATCGTTTTTTTTTTTTTTTAGGGGCAGACTTAATGCTAACAACCGAGCTAAAAAACCTATCATTCCATTCAACGATCATGAATTGCGTTAACATATAGGGATGACAAGCGAAACTAAATCTGAGTAGAACAGGGCTTATTTTCCAAAATGACATTCATTACATGAAGACACAACCCACTGACAGGTTCACTCCTTGTAAAGAGCCACAGGTACCAATGGAGTTATACGGTGGCTGTGCTGGTCACATGATCCAATGCAAGTGGCTGGAATAGTCGCGCGATTTTTTTTTTTAAAGCGATACTTGCACCGACATGGGGATTCACTCTATGTGCACGACACATGCGCCGATGCATCAGTGTTGCCAGACCATCTAACATAAGTCTAAGCTGTGTAACACCTACTAGTCAAGATCCTTTACAATAACATGCACACAAAAGAAAAATACACACGGTTGCCAGTGTATGCATCATTTCCGCTGTACTGTAATGTATTGAAATTATACTGTATTGAAATTTTGCTCACTCTTTCAGGTTACCAAATTGTTCCTCTGTTATTGTACTGACAAATATCTAGGCCATGCGAACTTAAATTCTGTTTATAACGCGCTGCAGATTTGGCAGGCGACACTACTGGTATGACATGGTGATAATCAGACTGTTATCAAAGAATCTTTCAAAATCTTTCAAAATCATTGTGGACACAATTCACAACAAACTCCTCTGCTTTTTATCCCTCTCAGAGATGGCGATTGTTTACTGACATCAGGTCAACTTCTCCGATAGTGCCAGTATGACTGTATCTATCATTGTAGCTTGACAGTGCAAAATTTAAAGTTGGTTAATGATCAGTATTGCTGGGTTGCGCTTAACACTACGTAATAGATCTGTTTGTCCCAAATCCATTCATATATTAGTGTGGTTTTAGCATAATTACTGGAATGACAAGTTCTTTAAGTTTTAACATAAGTGGACTTGAGACTTGTATTTAATTATTTTTGGACAAATGAAGGCAAACGATACAAATGAAAAGGTGGAACTAAACGAAACATTTATTATTAGTACTTTGCTTACCAAGTCCGGTTTACTGCACTCTTGCATCATTCCATTCCATTAAGCAAACTTATTGTAAGTCTGCATCTCCCAAGGTGGGGAGTTTGGTGATTAGAAATGATAAAACAAACAAAACCCAATTTTACGTATGTTGTTGAAAAAATAAAAGACTGCGTGAAGAGTGTGAGTTAAATGCACCATGCAATAAATGACGAGTGCAGTTTTAAGCTTGACATTGTCTTTAAAATTACAACTTTATTGAAAACGCGTCGTGCCCGCAAGACATGCTTAGCATGTATCGCATCCACGGTACAAATCATAACAGGCGCCTTATCAAACTACAAATAGCATGGCGGCGTTCAAAACTAAGTTTTGGCAACTATCTTGCGGCGAAAACACACAAAAGCAAGGCCCCGACTCCTCCAGGCTTCCTCAACTTGAGCAATGCTAGGGTTGGTTAGCAAGTGCTACTAGCGACAGCGGAATCGTCTCGTTGACAATGTATCTATCCTAAGGGCAGCCAAAAAGTAACATCAAGCTATTGTAGAACGTGTTCTATACTGCGCCGTCAGCTTTATATTTAACGAACTAGAGAATGATTACACTGAGTGCACTAACGTAGCCAGGTAACTAGCAGCTGGCTAACAGCCCTTCGGGAGAAAAGCTTGCTCAGGTCAGCTTACCCGGTCTGTTGTGGAAGCTGTGGGGATGACAGAGGCAACGTTGTGCAAAAACAAACCCATTTTAACCGCCAAAGGGGATTTCATCCCTCCCCAAAAAGTTGCGACGCTTCGGGCAAAAAAAGTAAAAGAAGAAAAAATGCAACCGCTGTGGTTCACCAACTTGATCCGACTATCATCGACTGACTACTTCTGGAGCACCGTCTCGCTTCGAGGCCGCTGTGAGTGCTGCCTCCCCGGCATCTTGGAGCAAAAGAGCGGCACCGGACGAAAGGCGGCGAGCAACTGGTCGCTGTAGGGGACCGCGGGCCTCGCAGCTGTTACACAATCTGTTTGTTCCTCCTGCATGAGTTTCGGCTTGTGTCTACTCGGATGGGGTGTGGCCTGATCACCTCGACCGGATCCATGTGAGCAACGTGAAGGGCGTAGAGTACATTTGCGTGGATGGCACCGCTTTAGCGGACTGCGACGCCATTGGATAACTCTTTGGAAGTTAACCAATCACTAAAACGTGCGTCTTTTCCCGAGTAACACACGACAGAATTGTCGGTTTCCCGAAAGTGGTGGCTTATAATTCATACAGAACTTTTCACTATGACGTCACCTGCACATCAGGGTGAGGAAAAAAATAAATGCCACCATTCTGGCATTAAGGGGGATTCAAATCAAGAATTTGCTTACAATATCTTCTTACTTTTCAAAACAATATTCCGACTGAGTTTGTATTTGTTGAAGATTCATTAGTAGAGTCCGCTCGTATTGTTCTCGTGCTTTTGACTAAAACTAACATAACAGTCATTTTCACAAAACTAAGTAGTTACAGTTTCATGGTATGCTGTAACACAATTGTTATGAATATAGGGTTTGAGCCAGCTAACATTGTCCCAGACTGATATTGATTCTTTCTGGGTTGGCAACACGAATTAAAAAAACAACAACAACAACAGCATCCATATATGTAACCAGCATGTAAACTTTGTGGTAGCAATGAAGACAAGTGCAGATAGGACCAGGAAATATCAACTTCCTGGACACATTTCACAAGATTGATATAAAAGCTTTACAAATACGTACAGGTTTGTACTTACAAAAACTCAACAGGCAAAACATTGTACAAGCATGAACAGAATGCGATATTTTATAAACAAGGAACCCCCGAGCCCATGTGTACTGCCGTCCCCAGAGTAGCTTGTTTCAAACCTGGATTTGGGCCATTCTGTGGACCATTTCTCTGTGCTTGTGTGGCAATTCTGCCTCTGGCCATGTCATAATGCCACCTGCAAATATAAGTAATTTCGACATTATGTTAACAAAGAGTTAGATTCACCCTACCGATTGACTGGTGAAGGGAAGTAAAAAAAATCAAGTCAAAAAATGTCTTACATCTTGTCCCAATAGTCTAAAAACAGTATTCTCAACCCAATTCTACTGAACTTGAATGCATTAATTTAACACTTTAAAACAACCATCACTGCATATAAAGAGCTGTACATAGATTAAAAATTAGTCATATATCTAAAACAATTAAAAAGACTAGAACAATAAGTTAAACAATAAAAAATATCAAAAACTAAAACACCACAGAATGTTACCAAAAGTTGAGTCTCATGCTAAGACAAATTCCAAAGAATAAAAACATTCATTCTTAAGGTTTTGTGAACTCACAAATAATGCCAGAATTCATTTTGCAAGCAAGATTATCTGAAAAGTGAGCCAAAAACGAAAATTAATCTCCTGTTTATCTTTCATTTGCCCATTAGATCATTATTTTCTTGTGGTCTGAATTAAGCAAAAAGTCCAAATAAAAAGGAAATACAGTATTTTGAAAACTGGAAAATGTACGTGTTACTTTATATTACCAATGTTGCAAAAATCTCATCTCATCTTGTTCTCATGAAATTGATCTCGGCTCATGGGATTTCTGGCTTTAATTAATTATCTCGATTTATTACATAAATTTAGATATGCGACATGCACACAACACAATGTGATTTGTGATGACTGCATAAAGATATATCGGTATCTCACTGCAATAAGTTGTTCGGTGAAATGTATGAAATGCATGGGAGATCATTTATGTCTCTAATTATATAAGTAAAATCATTTATGAAAGAAGGTCTGCTGGAAGTCAAAATGTGTTGTGATAAACAAGAACTGTCAAAATCAGCCATCATTTACATTTGCCTGGAAAGCTTTCAGCTCACAACTTGTGCAATTAGAGTGGGATTGGGCACTTTCCACCAAGCTTAAATGCAGGCATTTGCATGCAAATGTCATAAGACCAATACCAATAAACAGATGAGCTGTGGTGGTTAGCAGAGACGTTGGCACCATGATGTCATTTTCAGTCACCAGCAAATGGCTAAATGTCCATCCCAAGTATGGATTTTACATCTAAATTCATATACCACAAACACAATATTAATCACAACGAAGCATTTACACTAATGAGGACGCAAAGAAAATATTTTTGACAAAGGTTTTGGCTTAATTCCTCCTTCAATGTCCCCGTCTCACCCAAACTTAGAAGTATTATGAAGGAATTAATACAGTAATCCCTCGTTTTTCGTGGTAAATGAGGACCAAGCCTCCCCCCGCGTGCAAAGTAAAATCTGTGAAGTAGGACCATAGACCAATGAGGGCAGGAGTGGATACAATCTTCTGGGAAGGAGTAAATTACAACTCCCACTCTCATTGGTGCATTATTGCGCCGGGAGCCAATCACGTGTCTTGTAGGAGTGCCCATGAGCAGAATGACAGATTGCCTGCGCAGTCAGTTAAGGACAGGCGTTTCCAATTGAAGATCACACAAATAAATTGGAATATCAAGTATAAACTGTTTTTGTTATCATGTTTGGTCAGCTACAGGTACCACTCTGGTTTGACACCTGAGGGCTGTTACTCCAAGGGCAACTCAGGCCCTTTGTGTTCCCTGACTACAGCTAAGGGACGGAAACAGGAAGGGATAACAGTACAGTTACTGTATAAGGTTTAATAATTTAAGGTTTAAGTAAATATGTGTACTGCAGTAGTTCGACGTCCGAGGCGTGCCCATGGCATGTGCATTTACAGTTAACTTGTCTGTCTGGCATGCAGGGAACGTTCAGCACTTCGCTAAACAATATAGCTTTTTCTTTTCTTTTTCTTTTTTTTTAATGAAAAAAAAATCTGCGATGCATTGAGGGGGCGATAGGTGAGGTGTGATGTAATGAGGGAGCTCACCATAATGCTAATTCTGCATTCCCTTACTGAACTTCTACACATATATTAATCATGAGCTAGAAGGAAGTGATGTGACGTTTGTGAACAAACCAAGTCAGCTTCTTCAGTATGAATGATGGGACTCGATTCTTTGTAAAGAGCCATTCACCCCTTCCTCACAGAGAGAGAGCACATCTTTTTTTTCTAGATTTTATCTTAGTGTTTCTTAAAGCCAGAAAGTTGCCATATGATCATTCCTGTGGTCTTTTTTTCCTCTCTCTCTAAAAAAAAATCAATTAACTGTATGAATATTCTCAAAGACTGGCGATTCCATGATTTTTGCTAGGGGTCGAACAAGTATAGTGGGCAAACCATGGGATCGGCAACCTGCAGCTCTTTAGTGGAGTTTTTTTCAAAAATATCTGAAAATGAAAAAAGTTAATATTTTCTATATTTGTTTTAATATGTTTTACAAACCAGCCACAAACATTCTTAGCATTGTCCAGTGCTGTGAAAATGAGTATAATAAATATTAAATTTCAACATGTCTGTTATCAAAGATTTGCATCATATCAATATGGCTCTTTTAACATTTTGGGTTGGCGACCGCTGGGCGAACACAGGTAAACTTGCTGCAACGCTATGTCCGTACGGTGCCCCTTGGACACGTAACCCAGAGGCCGCAACCCAGCCCCGCCTCTGCTGTTACGTCACATAGCGTTTCAGTTGTCGAAATTAGTGGACGACTATCAAAACACTATTATCCTTAGAGCGAGCACACCGACAATCTTACGACCGGGTGTTTCATTTTTCCTAAGAGCTTATATCCAAATATGGAGAAAGTTAGCTTTGGGTGGGGGGCAGTGTACACTCGGGACTGTTCGCCTGCCATTCACAGGGCACAGCCTGACAGAAGAAGCAATCCGACCATAAAGCCCCTGGAAAGCGGGAGCCGAACCTTCAACCTCTGACCTGATCGCTATAGTAGCTATGTTGTCGTCCATCGTAGCACTGAACGCGAATTGCCAAACTTGAAATGTATCATGTCATTTTTTCTACCATCTAAAAATGTCATCGTGCATAAATTCCTTAACTTCAAGTACATCATGTGACTCAGGTAAGAGTTAAATATGGCCAAGGTTTATGTTAACAACACACTTCACTCAGAAGTTGAGTTGGTTTAAAACAAATACCTCCGTCCCTGTATGCTGCGGCGTCTTGAAAAATTGCATGCCAAATATTTGACGCTTCTCTGTTGTTGCTTTGCAAATTATACTTCTTCACTCAGGTTCTTCTATATCAGACATGATGCTGTGGGCAATCAGCTAACTTATCAGCTAATTCATTTTTTGCCTAATTAACCCACACAAATATAGTGCGCATGCGTATTGCACTGTTTCCATTAAATGGAAGCCGAAATGAAAACCATGACGTTGACTTTATATCGTCGTAAACGTAGAGCGCATAACTCCGACGATTTTACTCAGGAAAAAAGGTCCAGTATTTCCGTTTACTTTTACTATTTCCAGTTTGATATGTTGAACAAGATACTGCTTTCACGCTGCAATTCTCAGTATAAGTGGCAGAATATTCTGTAGATATATGTAAATGTATGTTAGCATGTTTCCGAAATATAGATTTCAATTCATGCAATACTTTAAAATGTTAATCATCTCTAATATAAAAAGAATGAAAGACTTAAAAGGCTCAATGTCATGAATAACTTTGATAAAAAAAAAAAATAAGACAAACAATTTGAGTTGTGACATTTTCAAACCTTGATATATTGGCCTATAGTGCTCTGCTTCCAACGGCTGTTCAGGAAAATTCAGGCAAATACATACAGAATATTTTCCCGAACTTTCCTATCAAACCCGTGCAAGGACCCAGCATAAAATCTGCACTCATGAGTGATATACGCAAAAATCAGACAATATAGTAAATTACAATACAATGCAAAAATTCTTATACACAGTACATATAAAAAACAAAAACAAACATGAGGTGATGCCAGAGGGGGGTGGATGGGGGCTTGACCCCAAAAATCAGGCCTAAAACTTAAAATTTAGGCTTAAAAGTTAACTTTTTTTTGGTATACTTACACACATTTGTATAGATAATGATGTTATTTACAGTCACCACAGCAAGTGCGGTGGGAAATGTTTACTCTTTCCTCGGGTGTTCTTTGCAAAAAATAGAGAAGCATTGCCCTAACCAAAATCCAATTTGAAATTATACACTATAACAAGGGTGTCAAAACTCATTTTTATCATGGGCCACATTGTAGTTATAGTTTCTGTCAGAGGGTCGGAAATACATTCTAAAGTTTGTCACAAGTCGTCTTAAAATCAGAGGCCGGTAAAAACTGTTCAAAAGAAAGATTGGTAACAAAATAAGGTTTTGCTCCCCAATTTTAAATTGTTTTGTTTGATTTATTTTTTGTCTCTCCTCAGTGCTGCTGATAACATGCAACATCCTGACAGGCCAAATACTAAACAGCAGCTCCTCACCATATACCATCCTGGAGTTTGTGGGTGAAGGTCGATTCGGAAAAGTGGCCAAGTGCCTAAAAAAGTCCACCATGGACACTGTGGCAATAAAGATCATCAAGAAGAGTGCTGCTATTGTCAGGGATACTGAGAAAGAGCTAGCCATGCTGAAGATGGTCAGTGTCCTGAACCCAGACCATGCCAATATTATTAAATTCTTTGAGAGATTTGACTACATGGGTCATACCTGTCTGGTTTTTGAGATGCTTGACTGTCACCTGTTCGACTTGCTCACAGGACGAGATTGGAAGCCAATGTCTCTGAGTGAAATCCGTTCGGTCGCTAAGCAGTTGCTGGTGGCCTTGGATGCTCTTAAGCGCCTTGGCATCTTACACACAGATATCAAGCCAGACAACATCATGTGTGTCAACAAGCAGGACTGCCCCCTCAGGGTAAAGTTGATAGACTTTGGTCTAGCCCTCGTAGTCTCCAGTGCCCAGCCCGGGATGAAGATTCAGCCCAAAGGTTATCGAGCTCCAGAAGCTGCCCTTGGCCTTCCCTTCACCGAGGCTGTAGACGTATGGGGCGTCGGTTGCATTCTTGCTTTCCTTTACATTGCAGACAACCTTTTCCCTGTCGACTGCGAATACCAGATGATGAAGTGCATGGTGGATGTTCTGGGTCAGCCGGAGGACCAGCTGCTTTCTGCTGGGAAATTTACCAAACGCTTCTTTACTAGGGAGGAAACCAACGAAGGGCTACACTACAGACTGAGGACACCGGAGGAGTACGAAGCAGTCAGTCATGTTACACCTCTTGAGTGGAGTGGCTTCATTGAACCACCCAGCTCCCTGGATGACCTTGTCACCTTTCATCCTGTAGGGGATGAGGTGGCGGAGATGGAAGACCGGAGGGCATTTGTGGGCCTCTTAAAATGGATGCTGCACCTTGACGGGAACCAAAGGATCTCGCCCCATCAGGCCTTGATGCAGCCGTTCATTACAATGGCTCATCTGAACAAAGACCCTGAACAGCAGCAGTGCAATGACTATATTAGCACTGCTTGCAGTATGATGAGCAGCCTGCAAGAGGAAGACTGTAAAGACAAACAACCAGAAAGCCAGTGTTCTGATAAGGACAGACTCATTGAATCCGCTCAACCTACTTCCCCGAGCTCTTATAGTACAATTTTAAAGAGAATTGATCAACTCCGTGGCCGACTTACCCTGTTGTTTTCTTGTTTTGGCCCCCCAGCAGATGAGTGTACTGTCAAGGCGGATTAGGTATTTTTCATACGTATTTGAATGCATATCTACTTCACATTTTCAACAAAGTTGGGACATAATTCTAGCTTGTTAGGTGGAATTCTTTCCCATTTTTGTGTGATGTAGAACAAGTTGCACAACAGTCTGGAGTGTCCATTGTCATTTTTTGTGCTTTATAATGCACCACATGTTTTCAATTGGAGACTGACATGTTTAGACTGCTGGAAGACTAGTCTAGTACTTGTACTGTACATTAAGTATGCTTTTACTAGAAAGCCATGCTGTTGTAACACATGCAAAAGGTGGCTTGGCAATGGCCATATGAAATAAGCATGGACACCCCTGAAAAAGACATTTCTTGGTTGGCAGCATATTTTCTTCAAAACCCGTTTGTACCTTCATTTATGTGCAAGTTACCCATGTCATGAATACAAACACACTCCCATACTATCATACTGTTGATGCTGGCTTTTTGGGTTAATGCCAAAAACAATCCGGATCATTATTGTTCTTTTGGGCCCCAAGTACCACACATTCATGATTCCAATAACAATGTAAAACGTGGACTCATCAGACCACAGCAAACGAGTCCACTTCTGATCAGTCTACCTGAGTTGAGCTTGAGCCCAGAGAAGCTGTTGACATTTCTGTGAATTGTTAAGTTTTTCACTTTGTTTAAACTTGTAATTGATGTAGCGACAAGCTGTTGATTGATGTCCACACGATGACAGTTTTTAATGCAGTGCCACCTGAAGGATTGCAGGTTGTAAACCTTCAATGCTGTTTTTTTTAGCTTGCCCTTTATCTGCGGAGATTTCGTTAGATTCTCTTCATCCTTTGATGATATCCTGAATCGTAGCTGATGTATTCCAATAATTCATTTGCAATTGTATATACTGTATTGGCAAACATTCTTAAACTGTTGGATGTTTTGTTCACGCGGTTGTTCCCAAACTGGTGACCTCAACCTTGCTTGTGAAAAACTTAGCTTATGCTCTTTTCATACCCAATCACAATAACTGTGGAATATTCCAGATAGTCATTTTTGAACAGGTTGCAGGCATCAATTTGAAAATGAGAGAATATTTGAGAGAAAGAAAACAAAACATGAATCAGTTTTAAAATCTTGTAGGCCTTCTTTTTTTTTTTTTTTTTTAGAAATCATCACATCATGACCGTAGTACTTAACCAGGAGGTTGCGTTGTTAAACTGTGGCCAGTGATCAATGGAGGGTCAGCAGTGGTTGCTAGCCACTACCCACTTCCTCCTTCCCTTCCGCTGCCATCTTGTTCAACAGAACACCTTGCCCAGAGTTTTTGTACTTAAAATTAATGTTTCAATCCCAAAATGAAACCATTTCCTTATCTAAAGCCTAAAGTGATAACCTTTAGTCATGCAAACAGCTTCAATGTTAAAACACCTATTTGACGAAATTGCTACTGTATTTAAGGCAGCACTCATTGTTGAATGCATTTAAATAGTGACACCTGATTGTTTCATTCAAGAGGCAACAAAATGTGAACATGACATTGTAGCAGC
Organism: Hippichthys cyanospilos; assembly: GCF_059441005.1. NCBI lineage: Eukaryota > Metazoa > Chordata > Actinopteri > Syngnathiformes > Syngnathidae > Hippichthys > Hippichthys cyanospilos. The sequence continues at coordinate 8,925,180 of NC_142375.1, read as the reverse complement.
GCAAAAAAAGTATGCATATAAAAGCAAATTCAAATGTTTTCTATTTTCATGTTCATATTGAGCCACGTGAAGACAGTAATGATCATTTTTGTAATGTATACAGTATGTATACAATATGTAGTTCAGCAATTTCAGTGGTGGCATATATCATATAGGCACTACCATTTGTCATTACATTATTGTCCTATTTTAAACTTTTTTTTTTTTACAATTATCTATGGGCATGTATGTTATTCTGTATCTTTTTGGCACATTGGTGATTACATTTCTTATAAAACATGATGCTACTGTATAATTCTAATGCAGAAGACACCTGGCCCCATAAACTCCTGTATCTCATCGTGCCACAAAGAATGCTGAGATGTTTTAAATCTGCTTGGGCAATATAGGGACAGTACTAAATTACTGATATCACAAAGTGATGACCTTATGGTCTTCTCTAATTGGAGTGTGGTGGTGATACTGAGAGCGCAGAAACGTGCAGGAACGCTTAAGAGTTGCTTAAATTGAGAAAAATACCACTTTGGAATTGTTTTGATTGAGGAAGTAGCATTCAAACATGGTTAAAAGCATCAATAAGATGATTTTTCATGATACAGGCCCTTTAAAATACCCTAATTAAAAAAAAACAATATGCAAACCATCACCAGTCTCTTTCACAAGGCTCTCTGTATGGTATACCCAAAAGATTAAAAACGTCACTCTCTGTAGGTGTAGGTAGGGGAGTGCCAGCATATACCTTGGTGCTCCCTTGACGCACCACGCTTTGGTTAAGTGAATGCTCTGACAAGCTCATGTTCTTTGTCTTTGCAAAGGCCCTCATAGAGCGGTTGAAATGGGCTGAGCCGGTAAAGTACATAAGAGCACAGGCAAACTCATTGTAGGGCACCACAATGACATCCAGCCTACGATGGCGACAGTCTAGTCCTGGCAGGCGACATACACCCATGTATTTCTTCTGCTCTCCATTTTCCTCATGACTTACGAGGTCATCTGTCAAAAAGCCTGGAGAAATAATAATAAAAAAAGGACCCAAGTGAAATATTAACATGAGCATCCATGAATGACAATAGTGTCTACTTAATATTTCTGTTAGAGCTTACCAGTGTCATGGAGACTCTGGAGCACTTTACTGAATACACCTTTATGGGATTTTCCATCAGGATGTGAAATTAGCACATCAACGTCTCCACATGTGCTCTTCCCTCTGCGATAGGAGCCACATGCCATTGCCACCAGGCCAGGATCAATTGCTTGGGCAGCATCCCTCACCTGCACGCAACCACAAATAAATACTGTAGGTCATCAAAAATCTGATATGGTGTGATAATTACAAAAAACATTTGGAGATTACGGGGATTCAAAATGGTAGACAATGTCCTCATTTAGTCTGCAGCTAAAAGATAATAGTCTTTAAAGTACTGTAATTCGTAATATTGCAAACAGATGTAAAAGAAAAAAAAAACAATACAACATTTTTATTTTTCATGAAGAGTTTTGCTAATCATTGACTTAATTTAAGGTGAAACGTTTGAATGTGTAGGAGCATTTTTTTCCCAGATTATCCTTAAGATTATGAATCAAGGAGTTTTTTTTTTAAACAGTAATAAGAAAAACACAATAAAAGGGGGGAATTGAATGTTGATATACTGTATTAGATAAAATGTGAAAAATAATGATTAAGATTTCAATGTGTTTGCATGTGCGTATGTCCAAAGGGAGTCCATGTTACAAGTTTTTGCTTTGTTAAATCTATTTATTTTCTTATGTCAACCTCCAAGATGTAAAAATGGCTATTAGATGGCCTAAACCGGCCACACACATCCAGACTCTGATGTTCATTTCAATGCAATGGATCTAACATGACCAGCACAGACCGGCTTCCACCTTTGCATGTGGTGACTGATGGGCTGCACATTGGGCATAGTCAGCAGGACGATGCCAGGTTCACTGGAAATGTAAAATAAAAATGTAAAAATAAAACAACCTAAACAAAGTTCTCTGTATGCTAACAATACCCCAGCGCCTTCTCAAGGCACCCAAATAAACTGCATTAACATTATCATCTGCTATCGTTAATATTATACATTTAAATGGTTTAGGAGTGTTTTTTTGGTTATATATTACGATGCTTTGTAACAAGCGTTACTGTCATTTGCACCGAGAAAAATATTACTATTTTTTGTGAGTCATGCTTACACTAGCGCCTTACAGCAAAAAGTAATGCATTACAGTTTGATTAATAAATTAGTTTTTTAAATTATTAATTACATTACAGTTATTACATTACACATTACATTATTTACATTACAGTTTGATTTCATTAATTCATTCATTATAGTAAATGTATTACATTACTTTTGTAATACATTACTTCCAACACTGCTTTTAACACTTATGTCATGTTTCCGCTTCCTGTAGACAACGCCAGCATTATCTGCTGTGGCATCTCGATAAGTATGTTCTGCAAGCTATTATAAGCGTGCTTTCAGACAACCAGTGACCCCAAAAACTCATGATTGCAGGTTTTCTTGATAATTCATTTATGTTATGTGTTTTCACCAAATCTGGCACACGCCACGTATATTAGTTTTGAAAAATTGGAGGTAATAGGAAATTTGCACATAGATGTCTATTTCAGATTTTCTACTAATACAACCTCCTTCGGGACTTTCATTTCCGAGCAGCCAAAATGTTCGTAATCGGAATGTATGAAAATAAGGAAATAGTAGTGTTTAGTAAGATAAGGTGTTTTTATCCGTAAAGGCAGGGCAAATATAAAAATAAATATATATATAAATATATATATATATATATATATAAATATATATATATATATATATATATATATATATATATATATATATATATATATATATATATATATACAGTCGAACCTCTACATAGTGAACTTCAAGGGTCCGAGGAGAGAAGTTCACTATGAAGAGAGATTCACTTTATAGAGGTTTTCCTAAAATGTTCAGAATTCATTGATGAAATATGTGAATAATTTTTTAATAAATATGTAAATAATTTTATATACGTTTTTTTAAAAATAAATATGTAAATAAATGTACATTAAACAACTTAAGTTGTTTAAACACTAAAATCTAATGCGGTAAAACTAATGTAAAAACATTTTACATTGAACAAAACTCTTTATTATTATTCAACAATAGTTAATGAATACAGTATATGATCATAATAAAACATGATCAGTGCATGTCATCAGCGCGGAGAAAGTAACTGTCAATACGAGGTTGCACGGTATGCCTCCACTCGCACACTTCCGAATTATGTCGCACTTCTCCTCCAACGACAAAGGCTTTCGCTTCCGACTTATAGATCTAGCATCCATACTTTTCACGGCAGATTCCTACATCTTAGAATTTTCGGAGGGATGACCAGCGGAGAAACGCGTGCGCAGTGGACGGCGGACGAAGTGAAAATGCAAGAGAAAGTCGAGGCGCGCGAGAGTGGCTAGGCAGGGAGGAAATCCCGAATTTTACAACTTCACAATTTTCGATAAGTTCAGATATTCACAATATAGAGGTAGATGCTGTCAAGGGACTGACTAATAGCATCACTATGAAGAGATTATTCACTATGTGGAGTTTCACTATGAGGAGGTTTTACATACACGTCAAATATAGCTGTTTTGCAAGGGACCGTAAAGATTCGTTCACTATGAAGAGAGATTCACTTTGTAGAGGTTCACTATATAGAGGTTCGACTGTATATATATATATATATAAAACTTACTGTAACTAGTAGGGATGGGAGGAGATCTGTTGTTTTGATTTTTTATTTTTCTAAAGCTTTTTGGGCCATAACTGCAATGAAAACACGGGGAGAATGGCTGCCTGTCACCTACTCCATTATGGTTAAGCACTCATACGTCAGCCATATTTTGGGAGAAGACCAGTCAATGCTTCAAAATAAATTGCATTTTAACTAAAGTTACAGATGGCCTTTCTAGGTTTTTATTTTGAAGTTTTCCCAGAAGTTGTTGCTCTTATTGAATTTGGTATTGGGGTGTGATGTGATGTTGTTTTGTCTTCCTTGGCTTCTCACGGTGCACATCACATTAATATATATTTGAATTTTGTCAGGGTTAGCCCTAAAACATGTACTCAGGCCGTGCGACCAGATGGAATTTTCACCAGCGCATGCTGTCAAGTTGGCCCTAATTGAAGGTGAATTGGTTGCAGGGTCAAACCCTGTCAAATAATTATTTTTATTCATTTATAATTTAGAAAATGGTTATTTCTAATAATTTATAGCTTTGGACCTACAGTCTTGTGCCTTTAGCTAATGATATGTCTCGATGGCATGTTCCAGCAGGTGCTAGTTAGTTAGCCAAATGACAAATGAAGACGTATTTACCACTTTCTCAATGGCTGCAGCTTCTTCCCTGGGCATTCTGTCTAGGAAGTCATTGTAGTGCTTGAGTCCTATTTTCTGAGTGTTGGTCAAGTGGGCTTTTGTGCGGATGTCCTCCAAAGTTCGTAATCCCTGATGAATAAAAATACATTGATTTTCAAAAACCACACACATTTTTTTTCAAGAGGAGCAATCTATTAACAATACTGTTTTACTTCAAGAGAAACTCTCAGTCTAAATATAGGTCAAGCTGAAAATGTACAATGAAGGCCTGGGCAATTATGAAATAAAATAGTAATCATCCGGGAACACCCTGAACTTGTTGCCAGCCAATCGCAGATTATCATTTTACCGCTGCAGTACTTTGCTGCAATGCATTAAAGCAGATGTTCGAATAAACATCTTGCTGATCACTTTATCAGATTTATTTATTGGATAACTGCTATACCATGGCAATAGATACATATTATTCTGTTCTGTTCTATTCTATTTATGCGTTTCAATGGAGGGAATTCAACCGCCCTCATTGAAAGCAAACAATCTTTTTGCGTTTTGCAAACTCGTGTGATGCACGAAAGCCACGGATGTGAGTGCAACATTTCACTTCGCTGCTGGAGTTGGAGCGTCACAGATCTGCTGATTGTGTAAACATTAAAAGTGTCTTTTCCGTGATGAATATTTCTGCCGCCTTCCTACCAAATAGATTACCAATGACAGGTATTGCATTCCGTCATGTCTTTAATCTTACTCTTTCAGTCCTAACAGGCAACCATCCTCGTTCTAAATGCACTATAAAAAAATAAATATTAATTTTATTTTCATAGTGTTTTAGACAATAAAAGCTATACAATTTGGAACTAGATACAAAGAGTAGCAGTTGTACACATTTGGTTTTTGTGGAAAAAGACATGTTTATTACATATCAAAATGTAAAAAAAAATGTAAAAAAAAGTTTCCCTTTGCTATTCTATCTGGCAAAGCAGACAGAAGTAGCGTGATGAGTTTTTGCACTTTGAGGCAGAAGTCATTTTTAATTGAATCGAATCATTTTGACTCAAAAATTGTTTTGAATCAAAAATAAATTCTGAATCGAATCGTGAGACAGACAAAGATTCTTTGCCAGTGACCCAGCAAATAATAAATTGCATAGAGGATGTGGAATGGAAAGTGGATGTTTGACCTGTTGGTACCAAAGCTGTGCTGTCTTTGTTCCAGCCCCCCAAATGTTGGTGAAAAGCTCCAATATTGGCACAGCCTCTCCGATGTGATCCAGCTTGCGCAGATGACCACTTTCCATAATCTCATCAATTTTCTCTGCCATGCGTTTGCCAACTCCCGGAATAAGACATGCCTCCTGAAACAAAAGAAAAGGAGATTAGAAACTTAGAGGACCACTGCATATTGTGAATAGAGGAACAGTGCATATTAACAAATATATTGTATAACTGTACAGTATCATGACTCTCAAAAACTTCATTCAGTTATGGTATCATATCACAATCTGCCAGTTAAAGTACATTGCATTAAAGGACAGGAGGCTTCAGAGATTTAGGTCTGTATCAAAGGAAAAAAAAAAAAGAAAAAAGAAGTGTTATGTTCCTAAAAAAATATACTCTACTTGTATATCCATGAACTTACCTGATACGATGTAACTGGCTTGTGATAGCTCTTCAATGCGTTCACGGCCTTGGAGTACCCCAAAGCCCTCCACTTGTCTCCCTGGTGTGTATAAGCCTTGGCCAGCAGTTCTAATTTGTCGGTGATGTGTTTGTTGAAGTTATTACTTTTGGACAGAGAAGACTGTGCACAGACCCACTTCCCAGAGACCGCCATACGAGGGGCAATGTCTCGTTCAGGCTCAAGGCTAAGCTCAGTGACATCTTGTTTGGGGCACTCGCCTGTGATGAGAGCTTCCAGATGACTTTGACTGACTCCCTCATCTTCTCCTCGCACATCATCTTTTTCTGACACACTCTGAAATAGATTAAATTGTTAAAATTAGTACGTGTTCTTCCTGCCACTAACCACGTAAAGTAGAAATTATCCAATGACTAACTCTGGCATATTTAAATGTATATGTTTATTTATATGCACGTTCCCCTTTGAATACATAAATTACAAATATAATTGGAGAATGAAGAATTTGGTAACAGTTATTCATAGGACTTTTCTACAAATGTACAAGCTACTGACCATGTCTGATGTCTCTCCTTGGTTGCCTGTATCACACTCTGGTTTGGGAGTCATTTCATTTGCCGATTTGTCATTCAGCAAATCCATTTTGTGTTGCGTTTCAGAATCCCTAAGAAGAGATATCAGAAGGCGTGACAATAATTGGACCAAGATGACATCTAAGTCAAAGTAGAGAATAACATAATGTAACGAATACGCCACCACCAATAGAATCGGACTGTCTATACCAATACAGACTGTCACACATTAAGGGCCAAATGCATACATGTACCTGCATTGACTGAATTTGAAACAGAGCAGACCAAGCAATGATAAGCATTACCTCTTTGGTAAAAGACTGTAGCTTGATTCATCCAGCAGTTGTTTCTTACTGATGCACGAGCTTAACCAACTGCATTTAACTAGATGGACCCCAGAAGGCATTACATCCACTTTGATGAGGCGCAGAGCCCTGTCACACTCCATGTTGTCATCGACAACAACATGAGTAACACCATCACAAAGAGAATTCTCTGTTTGGCCTCCGTTCTGTTGAATTTGTCTTTGAAAGATTTGACATCTTGCATTTCCTATTCCTGCGGGCAGGATGTACACTGACGTGCCAATAAAAGTGTTTCCTAAGAAAAGGAGAAAAAAAAAAAAGAAAATTAAATGGAGGTGATACAATAGCAATTTTTGCAGGAATTAAACATATCAGGTGACACTATTCAAACAAAGAACAGTAGCCAGCAAAATGACAATATGAGAAAAGTGTCGGTAATGGTTTGCTTGTGTACAAGCGCTTCATTTTTTTTTTTTGGATTGGAAATTGAAATCTGGAGAATGATCTGACTTGGAACTAAAACAAAAAAATACTAACCTGCAACATCAACTTCATTAGACTTCTTCTTTAAAGGCGGAGAATCCTTTCCTTGAGAAACTCGAGCCCTTTTAACTTTTGGAAAAGCTTTCATAATCCCATGACTCTGTTCCATCTCCTGGGTGTAAAGGGCAAGCCAGGGGTTAGCCAAATGAACATGAATTACAAGTGTACCTGGAAATCTGCAAATGTTTTGATAGCTTTCAGGTTGTCTTTGTTAGCAATATATTGTGCCTCTATAAAAATAGGTCAGTCATCAAAACTATTCTAAAAAAAAAAAAAAAATCTACTCCACATTATGTATATACGTATATGTGTATATGTATGTATGGTTCTCTATGTATGTACTGTATGTACATACAGTATTTGTATTTGTAGGTTTGGCACAGTATCTGAACATATGGATTAGCGACTGACCATTGTTTCTTCACAAAACTCATCGTACCATAAGATGACTTAATAATAATAATAATAATAATAATAATAATAATGCATCAACAACAATAATAAAAACTATTATTTTGCCGATTTACAACAACATTGTCCATAATCGCGTTACAGTACAAAGATAAAACTTTGGCCCCAAACTGACGAATAAATAAATTAAGAAATGTGTCGCAATACTTTTGTCCGCAATCGCTCAAGACAGTGCTAGGTGATCTTTATCAAACACTTTCATTGTCGTCTCTCGAACGACATACAGTAATGGCAGAGCTAAGATTTAACCGTGGAAGCAGTGTACTAAAGATAGCCTTAAATCTACCTTGACATACATACATGGCTACATTTAGGCTTGACGAAAACGTTTTTATTCCGATTAATAAAATAATAATAATAATAAAAATGTGTTAGTGTATTTTTTTTTTCATTTCGACAATCCAACGCATAATAGATATGTACGATTTCTAATGTTTTCAGCTCACCCTCTTCCAGAAAGTAGCAGTCCTTTTGAAAAAAAAAAACAAACTTGATATCAAACACTTCCGGATCATATGATTGCTCACTGATTTGCATTTTTATATGGATTTGCTCACGTTTTTCTACCATTAAATATTACTATTGACTAAAAATTGTATATTTTTTAATGTATATTTAGTTCAATTGCCCCCCCCCAAAAAAATATATTAAAAATGTATGTTCACTGTCTACAGAATAAATCATTAACATAAACGACAACTTTGAGAAAAATACTTCCGGTTCACATGTTTTCTTTTCGTATGCATTTTTAACTCTTTTGCCTCCCTCAATGAAACATTTTCATCGACAGATGGTTTCCTACTCTGACTGTATGTTTTGTTATAATTTTTAAAAAAATAGTTAAAATGGTTAGTTTTACTGTGTCTACAGAAAGCATAATTCAAAAGTATAAAATTAAACACTTCCGGTACTGGTCATGTATGCATGATGCACGATGCAGTACACGGGCTTTAAATCCCCCTACAATTCATACACATGTGAAGTTCACTTGTTTTTTTCTATTTGTCTTGTTTATTGGTTTTTGCCTCGCTAACAAGAAATTAGCGCATGTTAAGATTTGCTTGTGTTCTTTAAGTTGCCGTGGTTACGGTTTGATTCCGGAAGCGTCTCTACACAACAAAAATATGGCGGAGCAAAGTTGGATCGACAACCTAAAATCGTCGAAGAAAACTGCTTTAATTCACGATGGTGAGCATAATGAGTTGACAAAAAGTTGCGGAATTTAAATTCTGTTTTTATTGTCAAGTGTCATCGATAGATAAAATCTTCGAACCTGTATTTTCACCTTTTTTCCTTCCAAATTTAGAAAGTGGACGTGAGCAGGATACTAACAAGGGCAACTAAATATTACGTCATCGTGTTTATAAAATGAATTAAAAAAAAACACGTCAGTCATCATCAAAATTACATTTTCAAACACCTACTCGTCAAATGTGAGTGTGCATCCACCCTCGGACGTTTCTCTCCACTTTGGAACGACACTTCAGACTCTTAAAACACTGTACTAGAAACGACTCGATCATAGCTAAAATATCATTTAATAATATTCTAAAATCAAAAGTGTGACCGAGAGGACTGGTTGAGCAGAGTTTAAAATGTTATGTTAAATTGGGGCAGAACAAGTGAGTAGTGGTTTGTTCAGGTTCACGGTTTGAATCTCGGCTCAGTCCTGTTTGGAGTTTGCATGTTCACCTCGTGCCTGCGTGAGTTCACATCTGAACTTGGCTGCTTCTCACCTTCCAACAATATTTTGATTTGTTTCACTGAAGAGGGTTTGCCAGTTGTGAATACCAGTCCACTCCAAAAGTACTGGAGCTGCAAGGTTATTTGCCTACTTGCCTCCTAAGTTTTATGTTTTTATTCCAAAATGTAAGGGAAAAGGAAGATCCACTATCTCTTTGGTGATGGAAAAGAAATGGCGGAAGAGTACGACTTGAGAACAGATGATCTTGTTGGTAAGCAGTGCGCAGTGATTCACAAGCTAAGATTTTTGTCCACTGGAAGATTATTATTTTGTGGCATATTTGATGCTTTGCAGTGCGAAAGTGGCGTCATAAAAACACACTTGGAGCGCAAGGTCAATGGCAGGTAGAAGTTGGAGAGCCGCTTGTTGGTCCCATCACATCGTTAGATGCTGAGATGCTAAAAGAGAACTGCTCGAATGTACGTATGTATTTCTTCACAGCCCCAACACGTTGCATTCCAGTTTGACTCTGATTTTGACTATTTGCGTACCCCATCTGAAGAAACATCCCTTTTCTTTCCACAGCCTGTGTTTATGCGCAAAGATACAAAGAGCTGTTTTCAGTGGAGAATCAGGAACCTTCCCCACCCCAAAGATGTCTTTAATGTTTCAGTGCAAGCACCTGAAAGATGTATTGTCATAAAAACGTCTAACAAAAAGTAACTATCACACTCACACCTCCACTCTTTGTAATCTACTATTATCCTATAGATGGCACTGTTTGCTCTACTTTAGTCGACCAATGTTCACCCAACTTTTTTTTTATGAGCAAAAGCATGTATTTTACATTAAAAACACTCTGACAGGACACCCCACAAAAACAAAATGACAAGATGTTAAATACGTACTTTCTGCCATATGTGGACGGGTTTTTAGTTCTTTTGCCCATAAGTATGTGCCAAAAGCATAGCTAGTTGGGCGAAGAATTGTCAGATTTTTTGGGGGGGACAATTAAGTGAAAGAATAATAATTCCCTTGGCACACCTGTAGATCTCTCACAGTACACTAATCTCTTGAGTCACACCGGTTAAGAATCATTGCTCTAGAGACGTTATATACTGTAAATATGTCTTGTCTTGTGCATTACCAGGTATTACAAGAAGTTTGGTATTCCTGATTTGGATCGCAGTCAACTTCCCCTTGACAGCTCTGCTTTAAGTTTCACGCACGCAAACAACACTTTGATAGTCAGCGTAAGTGTACAACAGAAATATCCTTACCTTACTTAATATGCCTTAATATTGCCAAACATTCTTTTCTGTGGGCTGGCCGACAGTTTTCCCAGAAAGTCTTCTGATTAAGACCTGACTCATACCGCCCTCGCACTTTTTCATTTCTGTATCACGCATATCCTGCGGAGATCAACAGGACGCTGGAGCCTGTTCGAGCTGACATAGGGTGAGAGGAAAGGGCTCTCTGGAACCGATCAGCAGCCAATTGCACAGCTGATACATAGTGAGACGAGAAGGCCACACTTGATTTCTAACTAGGATAGAAAGGCTAGCCGCCAGATGTAAAACATTGTTAACCTAATAGCATAATTACAAGTCAATTGTAACTTCACAATATTACACAAAAATACCAGTGTTCTTTATAGTGTTCTTTACAGCTAGTTGCACTTAAAAAGAACATTTACTGGCTTTTGTGGGTCGGTCTTAAAACCATATCCGTCATTATTTTTGGTTTTGCTTTTTTCATGGAGTGTTATTTTTTTTCATGGAATGTTATGTATCAAAAGTAGTAGTGGTATCGGTCTTTTTGACAACTAAGGAACTCAATACTCGTACTGATTTTGGTTTAAAAAATGTGGTATCAAACATCCCTAATACAGTTATAATAATAAATAATAATAATATCACCTTTTAACTACTGATTAACCAATCATTTAATAAAATACAGATTACTGGGTTATTTTTGTTTTACAATAAATACATCCATAAATTATGTAATACATGTAAGTGCTGAATGCGTACATAAGGATAAAAGTTTTCTTTTAAATTTGCACTTAATAGGTTAACCAGTCTTTTATGAGGTAAATTAAAAAAATAGGAGTATGTGCATTGCATTAATCAATTTTCGGATGAAATTGCTGAGTTAATGCAACTGAAAACAGTAACATTTCATTTATGAAATAAAAGCAACGTATTTATAATCCTTCACTTGATTATAAGATTTTAATTAGTAAATGTTAAAGTTGGGGGAGGGGGGAGGGCAGCCAAATAAATGCAAGAAATATAGCAGGACTCTCAATAGTGTGAATTCTCCAAGGGCTGGATGAAAGAAAAATGGAGCAGGCCACACTTTTCCTTCCACTATCCTAAAGCATGGCCGGTATTGATTAGTTATAATTGAATTGTAGTGCTCTGACAATGCATCTGTATTCTTTTTTTTTCTCCACCCATTTGTACACAGTTATTCTTTTAACTGCTGCTGTGTGGATGTGTTGACATTTCATATCAAAAGAATTGATCCTGTAGACCTTTTAAACCATATATAGAAATAAAAAGTTGTCTTTGTTTAATGAAGCAATGCAAGTAGAAACAGTACCTCCCTATTAGACTACAGTGACATTTGCCTCTGTCGTTACTCTTATGCAGTACAAGAAACCCAAAGAGATTCTAAGTCTGGAGCAGGAGCTGATGAAGGAACTGAAGAAGCTAAAGGCAACGAGTGAAGGTGACATCGACTGCAAAACTCAGTGAATTCTTAAGACCACACGAAATGCCATATTCTGCTTATTATTTTTATTTTATGTCACTGTTTAACCTTTGTGCACACACTTTAATAACGCTACACATTGCATTTTTTTTCCTCATTTTGAAAATACTTTTAAAGGCAAAATAATTCAAGGTATTTATGACTATTTTTTTTCCTTCATCTACTCAAATTGTTCAGTGCCATCAGTTCTATCAATACATGTGTAGGTTAAATTTTTTAACACACACAAAACATTGAAAAATGTCTGTCTTTGTGGTGTGTGATGTGATGATGACACTTTATGACTTATTAACTGGTCTCTACCACCACCTACTGTCTTGAGGGGAAAAAACAAAGACTGTTCTGTTTGCTGACAGTTTGACCACCGCATAATGAAATGTTGAAAAAATCGAAGATTGATTTTCAATGTCATAAACCATATTAAAATGCGTCTCAAAAATGGTGATTATAATGGTTTTATATGGTCCGAAATTTGGACAACGATTGTTTTTGCACACAAAATCTCGCACGTCCAGCTGCAATCACATACAAATGTCAGACGAGTTGCATTTTGAAATTTTACATGTTTTAATCATGTGCTGGAAATTTCAGCTCCCTAGTGTATTTTTCTCATTGATTCTTTTATGATAGCATCAAAAAAATAGAAGGAATTTCCATATTTTGCAACATATTGCCACAAGGGTTAAATGTATTGAATTCATCGTTGATTTGACCCACTTAAGATATTTCATTGATACGTCACATGGGTATTGTGTTTGCCACCTGTCATTTCTAATTCAAACCACTGAAAAGCTTTGACAAATCATTTTTCCGTCATTAAAGAGTCTTAGTTTGACTTCATTTTACACGCTTTCTGTCTACCTTTCTGACCCAGTGCACGGTGGTCTTGATAGGAGTCACGCAGCCTAGCCAGCCTCCTTTCAATGACGTTCTTGTCAAGCACTGAAAACACAATGACCCATCCCTCTTCGTTCCAGGGTCGTTGGTACGAGCACGTCCCGTTTGTGTGAAGTAAATACCTTCATGTTGGTTGCATGCGGTGGACCACCCTGAAAGCCATTATCGAAGGTTTGGTGATCGAGGTAGCCCGTACTTGTAGGACGGTTTCTTTTTCACCCCAAGGTTTCATACGGCCGACACAAATTTGGGTTAAATACAAAACAAGACACGAGACTTTGTTTCAAATTGATATTGTATTTTCCGCATGGCTCAAATATTTTGTCAACATTTGCCGTCAGTCGAATTCATTTGACATCTGGTGACATGTTGTGGCATCTAATTTGAAGGAACTGCATTAGGGTTACTCAAAGAACCTTTTCATGTCATCCATCCACCCTTCTAGAAATTGGTAATCATTTTCTCATCCCCACAAATGCTTTGAAATCCAAGCCGACAATTTCATTACTGTCATAAAGTTTTCTGCATGGCAAATTGGCTCCATGTCTATTATGCTTTTGTAGAATTTGTGATGTGGAAGTCCGAAGCCCAGCCAAGTAATGTGTGCATTGTCAAGAAGGCATACTGTGCAAAAAACAAAACTAATTTTGCGCGTGACTCACTGTGGTGTCCCTTTTTGGGACAAGCCCGAAAGTTACAATAGCAACACATATTGTAGGGCTTGCTTTGGTTTGTAATTATTAAAGTAACAATCCACATATTATTCAAACAAAAAAACAAGGTCTTAATCAAAACAAAATCATTATAAATGTTCATGTTCAAAAAGTAACAATGTGTTCCAAGACAAGCCTCCCTTAAACATTGACAGATGATTAACTCAATCAATCCCAAAGACATATTTTGATGTTTTTCATGAGGCCAGGCATTCTATATTTATGCACTTTTTTTCAAGCTTCTGGTTAAAGGAGGCTCTAAAATGGCGGTTATTAAATGAATTCAATACGTAAAGTAATGGATTTCCTCTCCTTTAGCCAAACTAAAATAAATAAATAAATGAATATATTTGCATGTCTGGACTCAAAAAAAAAAGTAAAAATTTATTTGAATTTGATTGAATGTGTTAATGTTTTGAGCAGCATGTTGGTGTTGGCTTGTACAGATTGTAACTTGCAACATTCAGTTACAAACTCAGTGTCATGCTTTATTTTGCCTGAGATACAAAAAGCCGTTTTGTGTAAAAATTGACACAAGATTATAAATGTTCACTTCCTACGGTGTTTCAGTTATGGATTCTCCCATTGACATTCAAAGTAAACTTCCTGTGTTTATTGTGCCAGAGTAATCTAGCAGTAACCATACTGCTCTATTGTTAGGCAATTTTTAATCTCATTCTTCTGTGTGCTGCGAAGATGTACTCCACAGTACACAGAGAAAGCGTCTCCACTTGGGAGAAAACCTAAGGACATTCCCCTCTTTCGAGCTCAGCATGCTCTCAAACGGCAGCAAAGCAATTGAGCATCCAGCTCATGCATTGTGAGAGCACGCCGCCAGGTTCTTGTGTTCAGGCTCGTCTTCCTCCGCTGTCGTTTGGTCTCCGACGGTCATGCTCAACTGCTTCTGGGAAGAGGCTTCCTTTTTCTGCCTCCCTTTCACTCCCGAATGCCTCTTCCCAGCCATTCCCCCTCTTTCAGTCCATGCCACATTTTGCCACACAGGCCCTGATGTTTTTTCTGCACCCAGCATCCCCTCCACCCCCTCCCTGTGTGACTGGCTTCTTTTTGATAACTGACCCCTCCTCGTGTTATTATTCGAACCCACTATTGTATAACATGTCCTTTTATAGGAGCTTTCACAAAGGCCCATTTGATCAGAGGGTTACGGTGCGCGATCGTGAGAAATGCAACTACATGGTGGTAACCTTTGTTTGGGCCAAAATGGTGGGCTGACCTCATCGCCATTCAGGCCCAGGTCTCACTTGCTGAGCACATTCAACTCCGTGGCCTGTCACAGATATTGCCCCTCAGTTATCTGGGTCTCCCACTTGGGGGGGGGGGACAACAATTTGGGGGGCGGCAAACGTTCATTCGATTCCAAAACAATCACGAGAGAAAAGCCAGGGTGCTTTTGGGTGGATTCTTTAGTGGTTTTAATATACACTCTACAATAAATATCCATTTGATGTCATTTACATTTTTACAGTAAAAATATATTCATAGATGTTTTAAAAGTCCAAAATTACCTTCTCAAGGGAATTAGAATGTCAGCTGGAACTCACATGCTTTAAACCATAACATTAAAAACAAATAGCTGCCTTGTTTAGCTTCATTTTACTTTAAACATTCTGTACCACCGAACTTCTAACCAATCAAACTCCTATCAATTCGATTTCCCGCCGATTTAATGGGGGAAAAAAATTGCATCTAACATCTTCTCACTAGATTGAAAATAATGATCGTATTAGACAGCCAATGTGTGCGTAAAATCCAGAGCACGCAATGACATAAGGAGTCCAGAGAGATAAGGTGTCATTTGACTGTGAAAGGTGAATTGTTACTTCCCTCTTTAATAGTTTTTTGTCCGTAATGGTTTGTCCACATTGTCGCTCTCAACGGCCCACTGAGCGCTGCTGATGGGAATGTTTAGTCCGCTTGCTTAAAGGAAGAACAGAGAGCGGCAGAACATCAAATGGTCTCTTCTCGCTCAGCAAGTGCCCCCTAGGTAGCCGCTTCATGAAGTGGGCCTCTCTCTGGTGCTGCTTGGTCTTGGAGGCCTTCCTGGGACGGCCCTTGCGTGTGAAAGCCATGTACCAGCCCTCGTATTTGGCGTTCTGGAGCGCCGTGTAATTATTTTCCAGTACAATCTCGGTAAAGATGCAATCTTTGCCTCTCCCCTTCTTCTGGAGGGGGAAAAAAAGAGAAACGTTACATGTTGCAGATGTATTTTGACAACCTGACATCATGGAAACTTTGGATTGGCCACAAACTCCACAAGGTGGTGGCAGAGCACTACTTTTGTCTAAATGAAGATCCTCAATTCACATTAACATTACTTCCTCGGTACCAAGCTGCAACAAGATGGTGCCAATAGACACATTGCTATATGTGTATTTACTGCGTACTTACACAAATCCTGTAGTCTACATGTTTTTATGTTCTCCTAAAATGGTTACGTCTATTCAACATTTGATACAGACTATTAAAATATGAATACATGAACTTGAATCCTAATCCTGTCTACAATTCCTGTTTCTGGAAATACTTTGTTGTTCAAACAGTACAGTGGGTGGGGCTGGATTAGGCACATTTTTTTCTTCTACCTGTCATAACAACCTCAGCTACAAGCCTTATGAAATCTTTGTAGAAATAAGTTCCAAGCTGACTTTTTTTCACAGACGTATTTCAAATCATTATGCATAATTGTTTTAATGCAAATAAACTACTATTGTGATTATATTTTAAAATAAAACAAAACAAATTAATTGCGAAAATTTTCATGATTAACCATTGCCAAAAGCATATGTTTGCATTTTTTGAAGCGCCCAGACTTTCAATCAGTAAAGGAAGGAAGCACCTAAAGTAAACTCATGTAATTAAGGTAATAAATTACTTGAGAAACTTGCTTCAAATCATCAAAGGAATCATCAATTACTTTCAGCGATTTAAGTACTAAAGTATTCAATTACCGCAGGTGCTAAAATAATAAAATACATTAATACACAAATAATGTAATCAATTACTAACACTTGAGTAATTGATTACTTTAGTACATTAGTACTGAAAATAATTGATTACTTTCATCCGTAATTAATTTAGTACCTGTCATTTTAGACCCTATCTTTTTGCCAAACAAACCTGGAAAAAAAAAGTTTAACAAATGTATAAATACCTGGGACTGAATGTACACATAAAAGTTAATTGTGTTAGTCATGCTTTCAGCAACAACATCGGATGACACTTTTAACAGACATCTACTTGAGTACAACCTATTTTTGTTTTTAAACACCATTCGACAGCCACAGTAAACGAAATGAACTCTGTAAACCCAGTCATTTTTTAAAGCTTTATTAAATTTACATGAGTCTCAAAAGTTAAAGCTTTAGTCAAGTTTATATATATATATATATATATATATATATATATATATATATATATATATATATATATATATATATATATATATATATATATATATACACACACACACACACACACACACACACACACACACACACACACACAGTAATGCACTGCATGGATTTCAAGTACTGCGTGTTCGCCCCATTCCAACGAGGCAACTGCATAGGTCTCTGCTCAGTTGGGACTCCGTTGGGTGCCCCACGACTTGCATGGAATACCAACTCGCATGATTAAAAAAGAAACAAAAAGTTTTTAAGCTAAGCACGGCAGCAGAACAGATCTTACAAGTCCTGCTTAAAGCTGGTGGACAGTGGTGCAACGACACAGCCATGACGCAGCGCACCTTAGCGGATACGCAGATGTGCAACCAATCATTCATTAACATTCAGCAGTATGTTGAAGCCACGGGTATAGTTTTCTCTCCAGCCTTTCTTAAATTTAAGCATGCACGTCCTACGTCTTCATTTTCTGAGGATTTTTCTCTGTTTACTGAAGCACCTTGAACTGGCTGTCAAGGCTGCATATCATTCTTGCGAGGGTGTGAATAAGATCATTTACGTTGTCAATCTACAGTGATGGAGAATTTACCTCTGACTTCCTTGCACTAATTAAATCGGGTCCCGAAGGAATCGCTAGCAAACCATAACTGATGGACTTATGAAACGTTTTGAGGACTCAGGATTAAATAACGTGCCGTCGCTGTGCTGTGTGCTTAATGTGGGAGCGACACTGACAATGATATTGAGCAAGACTGGAAATGGAAGAAAGGTACCAAACACTACTTCCTGGTACCTATGTGAGTAACTCACGAAAAAAGTTATGTGCACCCCTTCTGTGTTGTATATTGGGGGGGTCGGGTATAATATAGATTGAGATATAACCCAACTGCGTGTGCTAATTTACAGCTACAGCATCGATAGTATTGTGCAGCTTGGGATTGTGTGTTGTCTTGCAGGAGAACTATTTCAAGGTATGGAATCATTACTCCTGACCAAAACGTCTCTGAATCCCAATCATTCTTTGTTGCACTGAATAATTCCCCAAATAAAACTGTTTGAAAAGAGTTTTCATATATTCCTGAGGCTAGTGGAAAGGTTCTGCATTTTGAGCTCTGCTTAGGTGTGGCCGAGACGCGGCTTCATGCACGGCTGCAAGTTTCTGGAAGATCCTGGATTGCACTGGGTCACCAGAGATTCCAGCAGCATCAAATACCTGCTTGCTGCCTTTTTAACTACTGCTCTTTTAAAACCATACATTTGCATGACAGAAACTTTCCTTACTACGCCTTGATCGGAACAAACCCATTTGCTTTCTGAGTTAGACACAAATGATTTAACAGGTCTGAGATTTTCTTGAATTGTCCTTTCGTTGCTTTTTTTCTCACGCCATTGAGAATCATGCCACACTTCCCATCACCAAATGAGTTGTGCAATGCCAAAAACTTACCTTTCCAATCAACTTCCCTCGCTTATTCATGCATATGTAGTATCCACTCTTCACACCTCTGATCCGCACACGACTCCCAAAAGAGTCTGTCTCCACTTCCAGCTTAGCTGCACAGGAAAACACAACCCAAATATTGAGAGGAAAGGGTGCAAGTATTATGATGTTACATTGACACCAATGAGCTGTCTTGTTTTTCTCTGAATGAACAGTGGAGGATAACATGTGTCATGTCATAAAAGGCCACTGACTGATATTTGAAAATACCCTGTCCAATGAACCACAATTGCAGAGATGACATACAGTACATTTCATCTTTTGGGAAGATGCCGCTGGGTCAGTAAATGCTGTGCTATGCTGTGTTGTGGGGGAGGAAGGAAAGCCCCGCTGGCAGATTTGGGACACTTAAAAGAGTGACACCCACTTATACTAGGTGTGTGAGAAGACGAGGGTGTAGGTTGAGAAATCCAGAAGGCTATACATCAAATAAGGGAATTAACATGCAATGCTCACTTGTTTGTATGATCTAAAGTTCATCACAAAAGCAAAACTATAACCAACAAACCAGATATTCATGATATGAATGTGAACCTTACATATTAGGGGTCAAGACCTTTGCAAAATAGGCTACAATATTCCTTTTAAGAACAGTCTGCTTCCAGGTTCTTCAAAGAAGACCACAAGCACATAAAAAAAAAAAAAAAAAACGTCAGAACTTTTGACACTTAACTTCAAGCTTTTGTTGTCTGAAGACAGTCAAAACCGACAATAGTTAGTGCTTTTGACCAAGTGTACCCACTATTGAATTTCATCCATGTTTCTGAGATTCTGTTGAAAGGACGGTTTGCCTTTTAAAAGCCCTGCAAGCCCATCTTTCAAGAATGAAGGCTCTGAAACATCTGATATAATCAAATGTATACAACAGATGACCCCTTAAACGCCAAAGTAGCAATATTGCACCTTTACTGTAAACTGCAAGCATGTTTTATAGAAATAGGAATGATTCGATGTGATTGCACATACACAGCGTATGGCTAGGCATGGCATAAGCGTGTCAAACTTCTTTTCTTCAATTTTTAACATGTTTGCTATTTTGTCCTGCTAGAGTATAACTGAAGAAACCAAAATATTGCGAGCCATTTAAATAAACAAATCCTTGCCGCTCTTGTACTAATATTGTAGGCATGCTGATAAAATAACACGAAGAATCATATGCAGACATTTTGATGCGTTTGCATAATTTCCCTATTCAGATATTTGAGTTTCAAAATCTAAAATGTGTGTGTTTGCTCTCATTTACCGTGCGCCGCTCCGTCGTCTCCGTTGGCGTTGATCCTCTTATTGGACAACACCTGGACGTGTTTCCCGCTGGTCCGGCTGTACAGCTGGTAGGTTCGAGTCAAGCGACGACTCATCCGATCCGACAGCCGACTCTGCTCGGTGACATGGTGCTTGAAATTAGGAGGAGACTGCACTGTGTTCTGCAGAACAGTAAGCAAGCACACGCGTTGATTTCATTTGAAGCATTTCAGCCGATTTACTTTGGTAAATAGTTTTACACGATTGATTCCAAACGAGCCTCTTCTTTTTTAATTTATTGTTTTTGACTGTGGCGTTTGCGGCTCTTTTAAGGATTCATTCGGAGACCCTCGGGGATGACAATTCCCTCGTTGGTTATTTTCCTTTACCAGCAGTGATCTTTCACCCCCTTCTTGACTCCCCCCGCCCTAAATACAGCCGTCCACATATGTTTTAACAATCACCTGTCAAAGTGGGATCTTGCCACTTTTCAAGATGTTTGAATTTTTGCCAATTGCTGTAGCCCTCCTAATAAAATGTTTTCATTATTATTGCAGCGCATTACTGACGTGTTCAGACGTACAATGTACGTACACTGTCTATATGTGATCTAGCTGTTTAATTTAACATGGTGAATTGTATTCTATGCTGTTTAATTTTACTTCAGTTAATTTGTGTTTTTATCAAGATAATTTACAGAATTGAAGATATCTTACCTGTGCATAAAAGCAAAGCGCTGTGAACTGAAGTAACCTATTGGGGAGAAAAATAGCCAGTCGGTTAAATAATTCTCAAATGTATTCGTAAAAATTAGTTGTTTTTTTTTTTGTACTTACAGGTAAGTTAACCTCGATGCTCTCAGCCTCATCTTGTAGTAATTCAAATATTGATTCATGAATACTCCGCCGATTCGCTGCTGGAAGGTCTCAAAAATTAAATCCCTCCCTGCTTCGGAATCCTCTCAGCTTCAAGCACTACTTGTTTGGTGTAAATTAATAGATCCAAAACCCGTCAGAGTCACTTTCAGGTGAATGTCCGTAGCTCCATCTCATTCAAATCAGCCAAAATGTGACAATCCAAAACGAAGGCCCCCCCTCCCATGAGCGCTGCTATTCACATGACGTCGGTGATAGATCTCGTTTAAAAAACTGTAAAAAAAAAAAAGAAATCTTAAAGTCTTTTGAAATCCAGCTAAATTTGTTCTGACTGTTCGTGTGCGCCCGAAACTTTACGCAAGTAAAACTCGCACTGTAAATATTATTAGACGCCTAATCCACAACACCACAAACAAACCAAAATCTCGATGTGTCATATCTCCGTAAACATGCTGTTTCGATATCCAGAGACTACAAGTCTGTGTCTCTCTCCTCCTGCGCGTGCACCCTCTCGAGTCCACCAGCAGCATCTGACTCCCTCCAACATTTAAATAGCTAAACTTGCGGGAAAGACAACATCCTCAGCGAGAGCAGGCGGGGCCTTCAAGCAGGAGCACATTCGAAACCGAATACTTGTTTAAAATCTTTACATGTACCTATTTGCCTCGGGGGTGAGGTGAGAAGTGAACCGTCGTGTTTATTTGTGGCTTCATGCAACCGCATGGCATGTGTCATTAGTGCCCCTTTCGCAGACCACAAACCGCATTTACCAGATGTCAGTGACGATCTTGTATCTTCATCCACGTCGAAATCATATCACAATTGTTTTTCTATTAGCGCAAACGTCCACACGGAAAACTTTCCTGGCGTGTACTTAAGAACATCTCCAGTTACATTAACAAATTCCCAGGCTGCAGGTTAGAGGTGCTTTGCCTGTCTCACAGGGCAGACCCCGATGTACTTTTTCATCCTGCATATGTAAGTAATATCTATTCCATGTGAACACATGACACAAAATGGTTTTTACATGACATATAGCAGCATGGATACAAATGAGCTCTCTCACAATGAATTCTGCTTCCATTTTCGGAAGTTTGTGCAATGCCTGCTGTGCTTTTCTGTGCATGGCTGTGCATCGAAAGCACGCAATTACAATGTACCTTTTTGCTCCGCCGTGACAAAGACACACAGGGCCTCCCCTGCCGAGGGGTAAGACTTACACTTTTGTGTGGGCTCGGTTGGAAGCTGGGACTCTGAACTTAATTGTGTGACCTTCCACTTAACATTTTAACAAGTTCTGAAATTAGAAATAGTTAAATTTGGTTTTGTCATATATATATATATATATATATATATATATATATATATATATATATATATATATATATATATATATATATATATATATATATATATATATATATATATATATATATATATATACACACACACACACACACATATATATATATATATATATATATATATATATATATATATATATA
The DNA here is from genome assembly GCF_059441005.1 of Hippichthys cyanospilos. Classification (NCBI taxonomy): domain Eukaryota; kingdom Metazoa; phylum Chordata; class Actinopteri; order Syngnathiformes; family Syngnathidae; genus Hippichthys; species Hippichthys cyanospilos. Next base: position 8,902,651 of record NC_142375.1, on the reverse strand, counting down.
TATATATATATATATATATATATATATATATATATATATATATATATATATATATATATATATATATATATATGTGTGTGTATATTGCCACAAGTTTGAGTCTACTAGAATAATTTTGGCAAAATTTGTTGAATAAAATAATGCCCAAAATACATTTTCTAAAGTTTTTCTTTTATTGGGCAGACTGCAATAATATGAACATTCTAGAGCGCACATGTAAACAAACAAGAGAGTGACTATTGTTTCAGGCTCATTTTTCAGCTGCAAACAAGTTTGTTTAACAAAACGCAAGTGTTAGCTGGGGTTATTGGTGTAATTTTTTTTGCAGTCTTTACAAACCGTCTTTGTCTGACATGCCAATATTTTACCATTAATTTCTTCATCTCACCACACTTGTGATTTGAATATACTAGGTGCATACTGTATTTCTCTCATAGTGCTGCTTCCATTGAGTATTTTGGTATTCAGATGAAAAATGTCAATATTTTTTTGTTTTGCAAAAAACATGAGGAAAAAATAACACATTTGCACTTAATAATGAATGGTCAAGTTCAATCATTTTTTGATAATCACCAATTTTTATACTTAAATTTCAACATATTTTATAAAGCTCTCTCCTCACAATTTTTTTTTCCAATGAAACATAGTAACATCAAATCCACAGAAGACACATTTGACTCAACCTGATATGTTTAAAAGCCATCATTACCACTGGCAACTGTTTTAAGATGTCAGCATTAAAGTGTGGAGTCATTTTTGTCCATTTAACCGCCTCTGAAATGTAATCCGGTTGATAGCTAGCAGCTAATTTATGCTAGAGGCTACGCTAAACTCTGGCAACAGGAGCCATGTTATTTAATGTCAGCATATTTGAGTTGCTCTTTTGATTTCGGAACAACATTGTGTTGTTCGTATCGGGACTTGGGAGTCACGACTGAATCAGAGAAGGAAGAAGAGTCTGTGCAATGTGCAGTCGAAAAAGTTATTGCAGCATGCTTCTGGGAAGAACGGACCAAGAAGCGTAACAGGGTGTTTGTGTCCATACATTATTCGCCATGGTTAGTAAGGGTTATTTTAAAGCAGGGGTGTCAAACTTCTCTCATTGGGCCGATATGACTAGAAAACCAGTCAATTTTCAATCATCTCATAATTTTATTTCTGTACACAACAAATTGATGTGTTAGTAGTTTTGAAATCAAAAGTAAAGGATCAGAGTTTTTTAAATATTGTTGAAGCTACTGCAGGAAAAAACAAAAAATATCGCAAAATCTCAACTTTAAAACGACAGATTAAATTGTTTGAACGGACTTTAACAATGGTCATGGAAATTTACAAGATTGGCTTTCGTGGGCCACATAAATTGATGTGTCAGGCCGGATGTGGCCCCCGGGCCTTGAGTTTGACACCTGCGTTTTAAAGCCTTGGCTGTCCTTCTCACCACGTTTGGTGGCATGTTTTATTGTCATGCAGTACATTCTACAAATTCCATTGTGCTTGTGGCCCAACAAGTCCTGTCTCAAGAAACAGATCTCACCCTGTGCCGGGACGAGAACCTCACAGGTTTTTGATCTTGCTAGATCTGTTAATGTGTCAAATTTTGATCAATTTAGCAGATATGTCAGACAAACATGTTGTGATCATAAGTATGTCAACTGATGAATGTTCCCTTTTGAAACAATGAGGTAAATAATGCCCATCATTAAAATGTACATAATCAGGATTTAAGCTATGAACACCGATCAGCAAGTTGGAAATAAAAAATACGATAACCGATTGCTGAGTTGATCACATGGGCCAATCTCCTTAAACAACTTGTTTTTAACTGTTCTCACTACTCACGGATGATATGTCAGAAATAAACCTTCATAAGTATCAATTATGAAAAGTTGCATTCTGTTTTGAAACTGGGGGTAGATTATATACAACATAATCAGAAATAATAATCAAAAACATTGAACACATTGAATGATATATAGACACTGACAACGCCATATCTTTATTTGATGTCTCTAAATTCAGTTTAAATGGGCAAATCAGAGATTTACTTTCAATTACTTTCAATGTTTTTTTTTTTTTTTTACCAAAAAAATGAGCCATAGCACGTTGGATGACCCCTTCTTTTGCTTCGTGAATGCATTTTCCATTTTTTTTGCACTCCCAGTGCAGCTGTGTAAGAGTTAAATCTAAAATATATATTATGATGTGCGTTGAAGCTGTCATATAGTCGTAAATCAGTCATTCTAACCAATGCAGGGGATTTAGAGGGTGAAAATGGACCTGCCTCATTAGTTCCAGTGGGATGCTGGAACAATGGATTTTGACACCTGGAACAATTCAGCACCTTGTTCAGCTTTGTGCTGACCCCCCTCAAGCATTCCACCCACATGCCTGATAACTCATCATAACATCAAAATAGTTTATGCACCAGTGCTTTCAAGGAACATTAAGGCCTCTTCCTAAAATGTATGGCTTTTAAACACTTTGTGTTTCACTTGATTTTTACAGCTTCATTATAAGATAATGACAATAAATTGAGCAATTTGTCTCACGGATCCAACCCTCTTTCTTTTTTAACCATGCATTTCATGCATTAAAGCTCACATTCTTGCTCAGAGTGTTAATTATATAATAAAGAGTGCAACCTCTCAATCTGAATGCAAGGACACACGCATGAGACTCATTTTTTGGAAAACCTCATCATTTCGACATCATGCCTAATATCTTTTAAGGTGCATGAATCTTGTGAGTTCTCAGATTATTGCGTATCAAATGATCAGTCTTCGGCATGTGTTTGTCTTTTTCTTTGTCTTGTTGTTGCTTGGTTGTTGTATCAAAAATGGACCACAAAAGACTGTTGCGGTCAAAAGAATGTAAGAAGAGAAGGAAGAGCGAGTAGAGAGACTCAAATTGTGCTTGGGACACCAATTACGTACTGATTATGTCATCTTTTGTCTTCAGGTTTAATTATTAACAATTTTACATATGATCGTTTCAAATATCAAAATGTTACTTCAGTGTTAAAATGATACTATGTCAATACACAAGCTCAGGTCACTTCTATTTCCATTATTGCCCTCAGGAAAAACTGTATAGGAGATTGAATGGCATCCCTTGATAAATTACATTCAACCTCAGGGATTATACTCAATTTGGTATTGTGGCAGGAGTTCTACAAATGAACTCAGGTGAAAGGTAACGCGTAAAATATATACAGAGTAAATATTACTTTTTAACAGCGGTAAGGAGATGTCTGTACATACTGATAAAAGGTCTTGAATGTGGTATTTTCACTTAAGCACAAACAAAAAAAATGAAAGACATCAGACTCTCCTGTCAAATATTATGTACATTACATGAAAGCAGATCACACTAAAATGGAAGAAGAGCGCATGCAGACTTCAGGAGTATTTTCTAGTCAGTCACAGATAGGATTCAAATGAGCCCAATACCGTACTATAAACAGTCTCGTTTGAAAGACAACTTTAAAAAATACAGACAAATAGTCATTTATTTAGCGGTCAAATTTTTTATGAGGTGTAATTATTATACTTATTATCACCTTAAATTGTCCAAATGGTCAGAATTTCACCCTCTCAACTGTAAATATTCTCAAATTTCTTTCGTCCACAATGAGAGCAAACTAATTAGCATCATGCTGAAAGAAAATAAGACCTTGACGACAATCTGCTTTTGTTTGGAAAGCAATAACCAGTTTACCATTGTCGTGATGTTATTGACTAAATCAGAGAATTAATGGCAGCAAAATATTCTTAGAGAATTATTTTGCGCTGTCAAAAACAAACAAACCGTTTTTGTAAAGTGGGGATAGAAATTAAAACATTTAAAAAAAATCCAAATCACTGATTAATCAACCAAATAATCAACAGAAATAGGTGTGCCCTTAATTCACCTCCAACAAATACAATTTGTTACTTTCAATGAATGGCTATCCTTTGAGTGTTTTGCTAAAACAAAACAAAAAATAGATTTGCTAGTTGCAGTAGCAGTCACTGAACCACAATATTAAAGATCACCACTATCCTTGGATAAAAAAAAAAAAAAAAAACCTTTTGATTTACAGGTAGCTCTTGTATTGATCTCTTAAATGTCGGGCAGGTGTACCTAATGAAGTGTCCAGTGAGTGTATAAATACGTGCGTTTGAAATACCAACCAGACTGCTGCCTCTTGGGATTCCCTAAAAACTTTCAGCTTGAAGGCCTTGAGAAAAGTTGAAACATGTCCAAGGTTTGCCACAGATCCCCATTCTTTTCCCCTCTTCTCTTGGCTTTCCCGATGCTGCTTTTCTCATTTGGATCACGTCACTAACGAATACAAGGTCCTGTATCAGTGAGTGAGGACAAAGACAGATCATTGGGAGTTGAGAAAAAGGAGAGAAACATTTTGGCAAAGATGCACTGCGCTTATTCTCTGGGGATGACTGACTGACTGTCTGAGACTGCACTTGAGTAGACGACCATTAAGTGAGAGAGGTATGGTTCCCCTCGCTAATGCGAGACATAAAAATACACACGCTTCAATGAAGCCAATGGAAAGGTAGGCACGATAGATGAAGAGAGAAAAAAAACAGCCAGAAGGGAGACCGAGCGTTTGGAAATGAGAAAATAAGGCCCCTTGACGCCGGCGTCACGCTAAGCTTCTGTACATAATCAACCTGAAAACACAAATCCGCAACGCAGCTTGAGCTCGTTTTAAAATCGCGTCACACTCTTTATTTTGTTTATGAACAAATGAAGAATTAAAACAATTCTGCAATGATCTTTAAATCCACTGTTTGATTTAATGTTCTGCTTTGGTCAATTGGTTCCTTTCACCTACATATCGAAACATATTGAAATCTGGCACTGTTTTTAACTAAGGTTTGACTGTGATTTTTGTGTGTGTGTGATTGATTTGTTGACTCAAATAGTACTGATCACCTTGTTGCTATTGAAGTGAGGCTAAGTATTGTTTGTATTTTCATTTTAGACTCCAAATATAAATGGTGTTTTTCATAGGGAAAATGTCATGAAATGTTATTCGCACAGTGAGTTTGTTTGAATCACGGTTATAGGATGGTAGTTTACTTTTTATTTTGTTCTGATGTCTTTTTTTTTTTTTTTTTTTTTTAATTCCACTATTTTTAAAGACACTATTTTTTCAGAATGAGGGTAAGCAGCTTTACATAATGTGACATTGTCACGTTCATTCTTTTTCATGTTGAGGGTCACGATCAGAAGGGGGAATCTCCCAGCTGATTTTCAGCAAGAGGCTAGCTATACACTGGAATGGCCGCCAGTCCATCAAGGGGGATTGTCAATGGGGCATTGAGTGAGAATCGATTTCACGCCAGCTGCAAGTCAACTTTGAACCATTACATTACCAATGGTCCCCACAATGACAGTTAAAGCATCGCTCCATAAAACACTGAGTGTACTGTACAGTCAATGAAGGTTTTTACAATGTAATAGCCATCAGAAATGAATACTAAGGTCCACCAAATACAAGTCTAGTTCGGTTTACCAGTAACCCAGCAATACCACAGCCATAGTCAAAGTTTGACTAAAAATTTTATAAAAACATTCATTTAATTTCACACAGTTTTTATGTCTGTCACGCGTAACATAATTTGTCAAATAATTTGTTTTTATATTATAATATTTTAGTCTTATGCAAATGTAAGAACCAAGCTCATGTGTTGCCATCCTGGCACCCGCAAGGCAGATTGGTGGAACGGTGGTTAGCAGGTCCGCCTCACAGTTCAGGGACTCAAGTTCAAATCCAGCTGGCTCCAGCCTTCTTGCGTGGAGTTTGCTTCCTCTCCCTGAGCCCACGTGGGTTCTCTCAGGGCACTTCCTCCCAACACTCCAAAAACATGCATGGCAGATGTTTTGGACATACTAAATTGTCCTTAGGGTTGATTGAGTGTGTGAATGATTGTTTGTCTCTTTGTGCCCTGCAATTGGTTGGCAACTAGTTCAGGGTGTCCCCTGCAGACTGCCCGAAGTCAGCCAGTCGCCAACGGCACGGAAGGCGTTGTGCCATCCGTGCCGAGTATCAAACTGGCTTGATGATTTTCCCCTCCCCAGGCGGCAACGTCCCTCTGTGTCCAGGGGACAGGTGCCAAAGGTGCGTGGCCATTTCCATGGCGTATGCTCTCTTCATACCCAAATTAGGCAGTGTCTTGTGGATACAATTTTCAAGCTTATCTGGAGTATAAATTAGTTGATCATTGGCAAGATGACAGCTGCTTTTAAAGTTCCCGTATTTTAAATTTTTTTCCCCTCATTTTCAACCCCATATTAGGGGGGTTGACTTCTAACCGAATAACTCACATGATCCACAATAAGTGATAAGCGAGGTCGGAGAAATACGGTACAGGCATATAAATTATTCAATTTTACCTTGGGCACATCCATCCATCCATCCATCCATCCATTAACAAAGTCATGTCTAGAGAATAAAATGACAAGCAAAGCCTCGCGTGTGGGGAACAGCGCTGTCTGCACTGGGGAGCCATCCGCACCCGGAGCCAATGGCGCAATGCTGATTGTGACTTGTGTGTGCTGTGCTTGAGAGGCTGCTTAAATGTCCTTTCAAAGTAATTTTTGCTGTGCTGTTTAATTTAATTTTTTATTTATTTTCTTTATCTACTATCTTAAAATGATGACAACGACAAATCATTATACAGGATGCCTGTTGCAAGAGGCTGATTTGCAATGTGTTTGTTTACGGTTTAGCTATGTGTCTAAGGATCTAAGGGTCCTCATTTTACAAATGTTACAATAGAACCCGAATTAATGAAACATCAAACCTGCCCTAATGTTGAATGGATCTGTTGGGAATCACGATCTAAGAGAGCAACTCTTTAAGTGATCCAGAGACGGGTGATAGAATTTTTTTTTTTTATTTCTGTTTGTTAGTGCTTTTCTAACAAGGGTAACAAAATAGCCAATATGTGTAGATTACATGTCATCAAAGTTGGGGATAAGTTCTTTAGACATTTTTAGATTTGAATGTCACTTTAGAATGTTATTATTGCCCTGTTTCATCTCCAAACATGTATTCAGAGCTGAGTAGAGCCTCTCTAATTGGCTAGACACACTTGCCATGAAGTAGGAAATCTAGTTTGGGGACTGGAAAAGGACTCTGCTGAATGACATTACCAGTGACAACTACAACAGGTTGCTTCAGGCCACTGCCACCTCTTTTTTATTGAAGAATTTGATTTATTTTCTGACAATATGGAATGAAAATAGCCTTAATTTTTGTCATTGTTGTAGGCACCCATATAGAAACTAGACTACAGTATCTGAGTGTACTGCAGTCTTTGCTGTCACAGCTTCGTTATGGTCATATTATAAAGTAGACGGACAAAATAGAATTGTGTTTTATTTTAGTTTCATTGAAAATACAGCATGAGCTTTAACTTCAATAATCCTTCTTGTAATCCATCAGAACAAATTATATATTTCAAAATCTTCTCAAAGATTTAAAAGGGTCACAGTCAATCAATCAATCAATCAATCAATCAATCAATCAATCAATCAATCAATCAATCAATCAATGATGAATGATTTCAGCAATGGCAGTGAGACAGCAAGTTGGCCAAACATTTTAAGCGCAGCGCATGCATGTGCAAAATCAATCGAAACATACCCCTACATACCAAACATAACCCTCTATCAAAAAATAAAATAAAAATGTCATCTAAAATATAAAAAATGTAAAATGGAATGCATAAAAGGCTACTGCACAGGATGATGCTGAGTTACTGGAAGAAAAGGAAGTCGTTGTTGGCTGTATTCAAAGGGTTCTTCTGACCCATCGTTTCGGAGCTTTCCTTCCATATTTCGCTCCATAACCGCCATCATGCATAGGCCGTGATTTACTATCTTGTAAACACATAGGAAGTAGCATTGAAAAGGCTTTAACAAAGTCAATAAAAGCAGACATCATTCCTGGTATTGGGGGTGGCGAGGAGGCGGGAGGTCTGGGCTGCCTGAGAGCAGGTATCCAGCCCTCCCTCACTTTTTCCCCTTCACTCCACTGCGCCATCTCCACATTTCCTCATCTGTACCCTTTCTCCCATCATTCACTCTTAACCTTCTCTTCATCCATCTGTTTTAACGGTGTCCTTGTTTTCATTCTCACCCTCTATATTCCATAGTACCTCCTTCTCCTTTTCGGTTTCTTCTCCCGTTCCCGCGCAGCCTTCTTCTTCTTCTTTTTTTTTTTTTTTTTTTTCTTCATGCGGTGGGTAGTGGACAGCCAAAGCAATGGCTTTAACAGACCTACCTGCAGGGCTGCTTATGGCAGCTCTTTCATCTGGGCTCTGGAGAAAGAAGCCCCTGGCCCGCAAACAGCTGCGCAGACCTGGGAGTGAAAGGGCCATGAAAAAGCTCAGAAAAAAAGGGAGAAAATTCAGTGGCCCTTTGGGAATCCAAACTCCCTGTGCTTTTCAGCCATCTCCACCTTCATCATTCTCTGGATCCTTATCTTTACGTGTATTCTTGTTGCACTAGCTTTCGGATTCTGTGATTTTCTTTCTTTTTTTTTTAACATTACCAATCATTCATTATCCCTTGATAGCTTGCTGGAAAATGTGAAACTTCACCGTCTAGGAGCAGAAAGAGTCAACTTTAATTCTTTGGTAATGGATCACCACATCATATTTAAAGGAGACATACAGTATAATGTGGATTTTTTTTTTAAATTCGTCTGCAGCACACTTTTATCAAAAATCAGGAATTATAGCAGACTTTACACTTTAATTTTTTTGTCTTGCTGAATTTTCAACTGAGCCAGCCCACATATGGACGTCATTAATATGATTAGAGACCACCAAATGCGAATGCTCTTAAAGCACTGACATTAAAAACTGCGCACAGTGAATTGAATACAAGCTGCTACAAGAAAGCAAAGATTTTTATTTTCCCTGAGCACAACACAAAACCATTCAATTGCACTTATCAATTACTGCATGCACCTACATTATTATGTATGTGATGTAGATGACACATGTCCAAACACATACACCCCTCTCTGCTAGGGTTGTCAAAAAAAGGATACCATGAGAATATTCAATACCAATCCTAGTATCAATACAAATATTCAATTCTTTTCAGTCTCGTGGCCTTATTCAGATTTCACCAACACACACGCTTCCAGGCGCCAATTGTATCACTGTGCACCTCAGTGGAAACAGACAAAGAACAAGTAGCCGTAGCCTCCGACTGTCTCTGACGGGCAAAACTAAAATCTATCAAACTCAAATGGCAACAGCAGGGTCTGGAGGTGCTTGACAGCCTGTTTTTTTTGATCATCCAAAATGTCAATCTGCTGTCTGGAAGCCAGTCTAATGATTCTGGAACAGCAACAAACTGCCACCGTCCGGTGTGCACGCAACAGTGGACACCAAATTTGGACAGACGTTTGAAATATAGACACGCCAAACTTTATGAAGAAATGAAACAGGAGGACAAAAATTATTCTGTATGCATGCCATATTGCAATATGCAATTGCTTGATGCTAAATTTGCATCACTAAAACTAAGGCTTAGCTCGGTTAATTTTTATTTTAGTTGGGGCTTTCAAGGAGAGGCTGAAAATAAACAACCACCCCTCATAAGTGTGCTTATTTTATTTTTCTGTACATCACAAATGGTGATAAAATATTTTCAACCATGAACATGGGTTGCAACAATGTTTTTCACTATATTGAAAGTGAATATACAGCTATATGAAAAATGTACTGGGATGCAGATGATTATACTGCATACAACCCCTTGATGAAATATAATTGAGTACATTCAACAGAACCTTTTTTTTCAGGGAATTACTTAAATTTTGAAGTAATTTTTTTCTGGTAGAGTGAATTTATTGTGATTTATACAGGCAGCAGCATCGTGTCAGATCACTGGCTAACCACCTGACATATATTTTCCCCTAAGTCCTTTCGTCACAGGAGCTTAGCCAACCTCCGAATGTGAGAACTGACGGGATGTGCCAGCAAGATGTCGAACTATCTTAAAGTTTAACGTGCGCAAGCAGGCTACATTCCACAGTGGGCCTGCGCTAAGTAGATGAGGCCCGCATGTGGGCCTGGTGCAACCTGCGGTGGTCCTCACACACTGACGTAATCACATTAACTTGTATCTTTCAATAACATTTGAACTCCTGGGTGTGGTGTGCAAACCTTTGCACGTGTAAAATAATAACAGCTGCACATTTTATATCTTAGTTTATGAGAGTCGTGAGACCCTAGCACGTCACTTATTAATTTTGTGACGTTTTTTTTTTTTGGCCTGAGTATGGTGATGTTTTCTATTTATGTATACATTTTGTATTTTCTTAGTTTTTTCTTTTTTTTTTAAATGATGAAAATTGCCTAATTTAATATAATGCAGCATAGGCACACGCAACCAAAGCTGTGCTAAAGGAGCTTTTAGCTGCAGGATGGGACTTGACCTCCTTGGGCCTGTTCCAGCTCTTCCACAAAAGACTACACACACTCTAGATAACTATTACAAATTTGTACGCATTTTGGAGATGAATGTCACAAATCTGAAGGACCTTTTCTTATTACAGAAGACATATACTGTATACGTTGTATGAGGACCTTGCAGGGAAGGGATTAGTAGGAAATATAATGAAAACAATGCAAATAAAAAACGACAAAAAAATCACTTTTGTCCAGAGGTGTTGTTGAAAGAAAAAGTCAGATTCAATTAAATTAGTAATTAGTAATTAAATTAAAAAAGCCAGAGTAAATTTTATTTAGACAGTATACTTGTGGTATTTGCAAACTCTTGGTGGAAACACAGTATAACATGCTGCTGTGTAATCCTAGAATAAATTTGTTGCATTTATTCATGGTGTTCAAAACCTCTGCTACTGGTTGTTGACTAGTCCATGGTGTACCCGAAGTCAGCCACCATAGACTCCAGCATGCCCTTGAGACTAATGAGGCAGAAAGTGTTTCATGGATGTAGAACATCACATAATGCTTTTGTAAATGGCAAATGGTAGCTGATAACTGGCTAAAAGATTTAAAAGCTAAAAATGAATATTTTGCAAAAGAGGAATTGGCTGGCAGATGCAAGCATGAGAGTTATTCTGCAGCATGTATAAATATATTGCAATCTCAGAGAAAAGAAAGAAGAGGACCTGGAGTTTTAAAGCCAAACGTAATGTCCCTCATGCATCATCACCATCAGTCTACACTGTGGTGAGATCACTGTCCTACTTGAAGATTTCCAGCAGTCTTCCAAGAGATGTGGTTCAATAAATAAATAAATACATAAATAAAGAAATATTTTTTAAAACATGTACAATCCTGGAGATGGCAACTTCAATTGCTCTTCTCCATAATGGTTCATCTTAAAGTTTTCACACCCTTCAGGTAGTTTTGCGCCTCTGAAGCCGTGTGGCTTCAGGGGTCAGTTGATACTGTGTGTATGTGTTGGATGGTGTTTTACCTGCTGGAACGAAATGTCCTGTAGTTAATCATGCTATGATTGTATGAGATTGCATCAAGTGTGCATACTGAACAATATGATCAAGCCAGCCCCTTTCATTACAGTACCTCTCCAAAAAAAATTATAGATATTTTGTCAGAAACATTTTGATTTTGTCAGGAACATTTCTGTCTGCCAAAACAAACACACCAGACAAGCACTGGAAATACTTGAACTTGTTTTATTTTTATCTGTTCATTTGGACTGCCAAAACTATTTATTTATTTTTCCAACTTTCGCTTCATCTTGTCTATGCAAGAAAACATTCCGATATCTTGAGCATGAGCCTTTATTTCGTCCCTCTGTTATCAGGTCTTTAAAAGACAATCTGAGACCCATAACAGTATCATGACGCGACTGGATTCCACAATGTGCCTTCAACACCCCCTCAGTGCAAAACCCATTTGTGAAAAGCTATTAAAAATGGCTTGCGGAACACCTGGTGCCGCTCTTCCTTCTTCCTCTCCACCAAAGCACAAAAAAGCAGGACGAAGGGTGGTAACATGAGGGGTTAAGCCAGGCAGGTAAAAGAGTGAGAAAGTGGATCTGCAAAGTCCACTTGAAGACAACGGAGAGAAAAAGCAGAGTGTGTGGATGGGGCAAGTGTTGAGTGCTGTTGTGTTTATTTAGTCTGCTTCAAAGGCAAGCTTAATTATTTTACCATGCTGTGCCTATAGAGACTTCAAGATTCATGGGCTGCTCTCAGGTTCTATCTCCCCCAACTAACTGACAACTTAACCCTTAGTGTCCCAGCAAGTATCTATTGAGACTTCAACTCCTCGACAGAACTTACGCAAACACCTTCCCTGAGTTTGCCCACAGTGGTGTTGAGACATATAGTATAGCTTTGTGCTCATTAAAGTGTCTTTTTCATGTTCTTGCGATCCACTTTTGGATGTCAACGTGTCTCATTCCATCACACTTTGAGAGCCAACAATGGCGTCTTTGGCTGGACAGCTTTGTTTGCTGTCTGCTGAATAGTTTGAATCGCACTGGTGGGAGCAGCAAAATGGAAAAAATGAAGTAACTTTCACTAGCTTCACGTGGATTGCAATGATCCGCCGCTGCTTTGTAAATGAAACAAATGCTTGGAAGATTATTCATTTATATTTTGTCACTCATTTGTATATATTTTAAGTGATCTCACATCCATGACTTCAAGGCGAGTGAAAAAAAGACATGATATTGCCATTAACATTTCCATCATCGTCGTCATATCATTCATGGCTATAAATTTAAAAATAATATGCACGTCTCCTAACTCTAATTCAGAGAAACAGATATAAATATCGCATATTCGGTCTGTTAAACAATCTATCTGAACCTGTACGTACATTCTTTAATGTATTTCTGGTACTCCAGGTCCCAGAATGAAATACAGTAGCCGGTGCTAGGCTCCATGCTCCCGATCCAAGTGCCCAAAATAACATTTAAAGCCTGTGAGCCCTATTCTCGTCTAATAGCGTTCGCTTGCAATGCTTGCATCATCATTCTGGTGCCAGCGCAGGTGTAGTGTACCGTGTTTAGGGCACTGTATGTGTTTGTGTGTACCGGCGCACACATGGTTGCTGCGCGCCAGGCACACTGATTATTTGGCCCCTTAAAGTTGACTGCACTTGTCGGAAAAATGGGCACTTTTTAATTTTCCAATTGGTGTTCATCATATTTGTGAATGTAGTAGGCCGGAAATGCATCAGTGGGCATTCGGACGGATGTGGCAGGACTCGGCCAATGGCTCAACTGCTAATTTGGTTCCAAAAATAGTTTGCCTTTGGTGAATTAGGTGTAAGCACAGGTGAACAGATTTTGTGCTCTGAGAGGTATGTACATAGATGGCATAGTGTAATGGCATGGGAAATGATGTCATTGAACAAATTGTAATCGTGATACTGTACAATTGATTTTAATAGCACACCCTTCCCGGATGAATGAATGGATAGGATTGCCAGATTGCGCATCAGCTCAAATAAAACAACAACAATCTGACAATCGATGGAGCAAAGAATGGCCCTGTCAAGGACTTGACGTCACATCCATTCCCAAAATGCCACTGTTAACACTATCTACTCGATGGACTCGGTCTCACCTGCATCTGCATCCGTGCGGCAAATTGCCAGATCTTTGTCTAACCTTACCTCGCACGTCTGCGCTGCGCCGATAGCCAGACTTGCGGCTGAGAATGAAAATAAGGCCCTAAATGCGCGCAAGGTGGGAGTTTTCTCAGTAACAAAATGTTATTTTTCTGTAGGTAAAAGGTGAACAAAGAAGACCCCTATATTGAAAATCCATTAGGAATCTCTACCACATGTAGCTGTGGGTCTACATTATCTCGTGCCAAAGGGGCAGGGACAGGGGGAAGAACAATAAGAATGACTAAGTCTCTCATATAATAGTGAAAAGGGAGTGTCAGTGGTCCCGTTCACTCATTCCTGGCGAGCGCACGGAAGATCACTTTACGTCGAATGGGAATGCCAGTCACTTTAGGAATTTATATGCGTTATTAGTCTGGTCTAGACAGTTGAGGACAAATGTCACAGACATGAAAGGCATGGACACACCCCAAAGCAATAAACCATAAAGGATGGCATAGGTGTCAAGATTAGAAAGAATCCACAGTGTGCGTTGAATAACAAAGAAATAACATTGTTATTTATAACATCGGAAGGACAAAGTCAGATGGGAGAAAGGTAGCAAATGGAACATTTCTGACTTTTAATTAAACTAAGAATGTTTCCTGCAGCATCACAGCATTCACCGTGATGTTTCTGGGAATACCATTTGTTGGTCCATACCTACAATCATACACATGACGCTCATCTGAGTATAAAAATAAATAAATACTCGGAGGACTCACAAAGTCACTCCTTCATCTGCTGAGCACTTCCAGATTTCCTTCCTCTAAAATCTATCACAGATTTTTGACTTAGCTCCGTACTATGTTTCATTTTTACACACAATTGTAAAACGCAATGCAAAACAACTACAAACACATTTTATTATTAGCAAAGTCTCACAGCAATAGTCGTCAATGTTTTCGTTTTCCACGTAAAATCCTGCATGTAGAGAAATTAGAACTGGAAATACGATTTCTTCTCATGTCTGACATTTATGATATTATAGTAAATTCTGAATGTTACTGTGATGTTTTTCCACCAAGTATAAATCAGAACAGAGCACTCACCTACCAAAAAAATGTCAACATTCCAAATACAGTTTGGAACAGTTGTTTGGTCTGCTTATGTGTTCTTACTTTACATGTCAGTGCATGCTTAAGACCTCACAACTTCCTGCTCACGTGTTGCCAGCTTTGCTTTGTGGAAAAGGAAGGTACAGATACGTAAAACTTGTCCTTTAGGATTGACACATATCAACAAAAATTTGGTCCTCATCAATGCACAGAAGAGACCCAGCCTACTGTAATTATAGAGCAATTCAACGCAATTACACAATTTTTTCTTTTGTTTGTGCTTTAGAATTTAAAATTTGCATTACATACACTTTAATATTACAGCTTCGGATGTGGCAGCACCAACTAAGGTGATCTGACCAGAGATGTATGAAAGACCCAAGGGTCCATATATAACTGCACAGCACAAGGCCTTAGGTTCATAAGTATTTGGACAGCCTTTTACTTCCAACTCAGGTGAATGGTGTCAGAATTACAGAACATTTGATATGTGCCTTCACTTTACAAGACGCCAAAAGTAATCAAACAAATCGACAATCATCAATAAAATTGCCACTTTTCAATACTTTGTTGCAAACCCTTTGAGAGCACATCACTTAATCATTTAAATACAATGATTCCAATTTTAACCCATTCAATTCCAGATGTGGTTATCCATTCTCCAATTCAGAAATGTTATCCCAGGTGCTCATTTAGCTTTTGTTAGTTTCTTCTTTTTTTTTCAAATATTAGGGTTTGAAAACAAGAGAAAACTAAACAATTGTTTCACGTGGCCTTCAATCAATCAATCAATCAATCAATCAATCAATCAATCAATCAATCAATCAATCAATATCTCAATGATTAAATCCTCCCCACTGTGATGGTGGATGTTATTGTATTTAATGCACCAATGTATGTGATGACATGCATCAAACCCTATAAATAAATTTGGTCCGTTATAATTACCGTCTTTATAATGTTTTCAAAGTCACTCCGCACATACAGTGCATGCGAATGATATCACTATTAAAGCGATGCCCATGGGATGGAAAGCTACTAATGCACCAGCTCTCACTGGCTCAACTAGTCTCTCTACTGCTGTAAAAGTCAAACAGCTTAATCACTGGAACAAGCCTTTTCTATGATTCCGTCCTCCGATTTCATCCTCCGACCGTCTGTCTTTCCCATACATGTGATCCAACTTTCTATCTCTGTCTTAAGTGTCCCCCTGGTGTCCATGTTGCCTCTGTCTGATCTCTCCTCCCCGCACTGACCTCCCTTGTCCTCCTACCATTTATCTGTCTCTATCCCTGTTGTAGCACTCCCCTTTACCCCCCTCTGCCTTTTTTTCCCTTCTCCCTTCGCTGCTTTCCTGTGCAGTCTTCAGCCTGTGAAACCAATTAGACCTTGTAAGCGGGGGCCTTTTGCCCCCGTCGTGTGGTCGGTTTAACCTGCCGCTCCAAATGGACATAGCTCGAGAGCTCGGCCGCCACCTTCTGTGGCTCGGTGGGTGGGTTTGAGATGGTGGAGAACTCAGAGGATAAGGGGGTTTTGGAAAGCGGGGGGAAGGTGTGGGGGATGACCACCAAGTCTCTTTTGAACTGCTGTCCTCGGTAGGAGCTTTCAAAGTCACAGGATGACAATCTGTGTTGTTTAATAATAACTGGAGAATTGTAATACGTCTTTCCTCAGTGTCCATCATCTATATTTTTGTGTGCGATTGGAGAGCAAGGCTACGAGGACACTTTTCAGACTTTTCGGGAGTAAACAGACTCCGCTTTTGGCAGCAGACCGTCTCCTTTCACCCTCCTTTCACCCTCACCCTAACTGCCAGGAATGCTTTTAACAATTCACCGTCAGACGCAAGCAACATAGGACACTTGGAGATTGGTGCATTCCAAGGGGTGCGTTTCTTTTTTTTTTTTCCCCTTTTTTTGCCACTCTTCAAATGTCAATCAGCAACACTATCTCCTTGTCACCCCTTTAACCAGCGACCCTCCCTTCGTCACTAAAAACACACAAATACTCCACTTGGAACCCCTGTACTGTTTGGCCACATCTCAATTTAGGGACATTCTCGTCAAAGGGTTAAGTGTCCAAGAATGTGGCCTTGAGGGCAAGACTCTGCCACCTCCAACATCTGTGATTCGGGTCACTGGGGAACACCTGAAAAACGGATTGTAGCAGACCTCCTTTAACAAGAAGCCAATAAAAAAATCAGAAATGATTTGCTGCCGGCATCGTAACTTATCTGAGCTGGTCACTTTTACCAGATGATCGGATTCTACTGCGCATCTTTTTTTAGATCGATCCCATTGTACTATTTCTTCATGTTGAATAAACATCAGAGACAATGCACTCAGACACTCATGCACGCACACGCACACCCGCAGACACACAAACAGACAACTTTCAACGGCTCGCCTTCTCACACTCGCTAGCCCCCCCTCCACTTCCCTCTTTACAGTTGGGATAACAGTCCTGGTGAAATTCTTTGGCACATTATCAGTGCGTTGAAAGCACCTGACTGGTATGTGACAGTGGCAGCTAGTGACAGTTCTCCTTCAAAATGGGGGCAGGGAGGTGGGGCTGAGGGATTCGTGTCCTGCTGGATGCTTGACAGAAGCTGTCAGTGAACCATGGGGAGGGTGGCGCTTATCGATCAAACGCCCTGACTATCTGCCAGGCTGACCTTCATGTCCTAAGAAGGGCCATTTGAGTGGGGAGGCCGTAATGGGAGATGCGGGTAAGTGAGGGTTGAGGGGGTGCCGCTAAACTCATTCTTGTCATTCGATTGAGGGTTTGAACTACGTTGGTCGCTGCTCTTTCTCCTAGTGCCAATAATGTTCATTTGGATTTTTTGACATTTACAGATTGACTTTGTCGGCAACTTTTGTTTCATTCTCGTGGCATGGTCTTATTTAATACAATACAACTTGGACAAGGTTGTGAGCTCAAAAGTTAGATGTACGATAGGACTATCATACCAGAAGGGGGTTGCACATGGGCCTCGCAGTTTTAAGGTCCCAGGTTGGTTTCTGACTCAGGCCTTCCTGAGTTTGCATGTTCTCACCATGTCTGCGTGGGTTTTCTCCGGGTCCTTGGGTTTCCTTTCACATTCCAAAAACATGCAAGGCAGGTGTGTTGGACATGCTAAATCGTCCTTGGGTGTGTTTGAGAATGGGACTTATCGTTCGTCTCTGCGTGCTCTGTGATTGACTGGAAGCCAGTTCGGGGTGTATCCTGCCTACGACCTAAAAACAAAAGGGATAGGTTGCAGCAAACCAGCGGCCCTTGTGAGGACAAGGGTTTAAGATAATGGATGGATATATACATAGCGTATTTTTTCGAGTACAAGTTGAACTTGACTATAGGTCAACCGTCTGTTTATACTGCAATTTGGGTGAATTTTACAAAAAACAACAAAAAAAAAAAACAGAATACGTTGATCTCTGACTTTAGTGAATTCATAAATCATGGCTATCCAATTAAAACATATTATGGTGTGTGTTATTAAAATGAAAAAAATTACTTTTAGAAACAGGTTTACATCATATATCATGCAACATATGGTACCCGACTGAAAGCGAGGGTGCTAGCTCCTGTCCTTGCTTCATTTTGTCTCCTTCACCAGTTCATAAGACAAGACTGCGAGACTCCCAGATGCTGCGCAAATTCCCAATAGGGCTGACCTTTGTAGTTTAGTTCGTATGTAACATGCAAGATTATCGATGGTGCAGATTTTTTTCCGTTTCACTGTATCAAAATCAGCTTAAATATTAAACCGTGCTGCCTCTTTTTTGACCACAAACATGGAAATATGATGGAAGCACGTGATGAAAGTGGAATTTACAATGTAAAAGAAAAGCAAGCACTGTATATATAATCATTTCAAACCTTCTACATGACACGATACAATTAATTTTGCAGTCGAATCAATGTTGTTCAAACACAGATGTGTGGAGAAAATTGGTCTGGTTTAAAGTTATGTGGTTAAAAGTCCTCCATCCCCCCCCCCCCCCCCCCCCCCCCACACACACACACACACACACACACAATTCACAGCCTTTCTTGAAAGCTGATCTTCAATACGTGCGGTGAGCATAAACAATCTTAAGATACTATTGTATATTGCTTCAACATAAACAGATATACACGTGGATTTTGTCCAATTTTATTTTGACATTTTTGTCATAAATCTGGTTAAGAAGTGAGTAATCCTTTATGGAACCCAAGTCACACTGACGCCTCATCCAGCTTTTCAGTTGCCAATCTCTGATATAAATGCTTTATATAAACTGTGTGTTAAACAGCAACAATATCAACAGCTAGGCAAAAAAACAAAACTTATTTTTCATGATTGTCTGGTGGTCCTGTCTAAATAGATCCATCCCTGTGTTGAGCAGCAGCAGAATAACGCGAGATTAGAATGATTTCGCTAGTCCTGCCTTGCCACCCAGTGTAGAAAAGTAAGTACTACAACGCAGACAAATTACACAAACGTTGGTAAATGTTCAACGTAATTTACACTGCCATACGGATCAAAACAAAAACAAACAACAATCTAACTCAACAATCACTTGGAACAACACGAGACAACAAATCTACGCTTAGCACAGATTCCTAATTTTCGTATTATCAAACAATCCCCTGGAAAATTATTTTTTACTTTTTGGTCTTCTTGAAAATTAAGTGAAAGCTTTAACGCTTCGCATTCGTTAGCACAGGTTTACACTTGCAACCCTAGTGTGGATGGGCGTGTATACAATGTCACTTTCTCTGGCATTTATCAAGGTGCCTGCAGTGTGCAATTTTAAAACGAAACACAATTTATTCATTTACCTTTAGAGGCTGGTAGTGCAATTACATTGAACAATTGACGCAGTTTGTGCAATTTGTCTGCGTTGTAATACATGGTATTGTAGCCTATGGCAGTATTATCCCCCCCACCCCCCCAAAAAACAAAAAAAAAACCAAAAAGGTTCATACTTTCAATGAAAGTAACACATTCTTTTAGTAGGTGTTCTCCCATCCGGTGTTGATATTGGAACAAGTATATGACATCCGCTAGAAAGAATCTGTATCGGACTATATCCAAAATCTCCACTCATATACAAGCAGACCATTCTATACCCCACTCCTGCTCTTCTATTCTATTTGTGGATCATATTTACACCATACCTACTGTTGTTGACCATTTTTCTTTGTGAACATTGATCAAGCTTCCTCCAGACAGATAGACACAGACAAGAAATGCGCATTTTCCCATGCAAAGTGTGGGGAATGTGCGCCACCTGCTGGCTCTTCCTATTTGACACGAACGTGTGATCAAGGCGCCGTGCTAATCATACCATCAACTCAATTACCGTAGTCAAGTTGTTTGCGTTTCCTTGACACAGACAAATGCAGTGACATTCGTTGACCACCTTTTTGTCATATATTCTTCTCAGCGCACACAATATGCGGCAAAGACGTAATGTGCGTCCAGTCTGTTCTTTTCTCTCTTCCTTCCTGATCTATAAATACTCTCTCATCAGCAGAGCTGGCTGTGAGAGGCATTGACCCCAGTCCTCTCTCCGTCCAGCTCAACAGTGATTGATGACTGCCTATGCTGCTGGCGCCAACCTTGCACTTGGGCCCTGGCAGTATAAATGATGGCAGGTCAGTGGCACCAAGCACGGATGGAGGCCGCAGACACGCTCTCTCCCCCTCTCTTCCTTCTGTCCTGTTATCATCTATGCGATGCAGACATCATCATCATCTCCACCGAGTATAAATAATAGTGGATCAGGTGACAGCGCCTGCTCCGGCCATCGACGAGAGCTTTAATTTCATGCCTAATTTCTCCAGGCACAGAGAGGATCAATGCTGCCCCGCTCCCGCTCTTCATCCCTCTGCTTCCTTCGCTCAAAAGGCAGGGCACATAGAAAGCCGAAAGCTGATTTATGGACGGTCGCACGGACGTTTAGCTCACCTGTAAGCGCATATACTCCAGCTGTATGTTTGGCATCCTTTTGTGGGTACAAGAATCGCGTGAAGTGATATGCCCCAGCACCCAGGATTGCCCAAACAATCGATCCAGCTGGAAGTGATAGCTTTGGAAATAAGAGCAACAAGCAAAATATGAGAGCACAGCTCCCCACCTGCGTGCTAAAGTGTGTTAACCATCACCATAGTGATAAATACCAAGCCTGGGTCCCTGCTTGCAGGCCCATTGGGAGAAGTTCAGCGCCAGCCCCTCCGTAATGACTTTGTCTACCTATCGATCCAGCTATGATCCATGTACTGTAATTCTTATACCATCAGGCCGAGCCCCAGCAATAACTCCGTGTCATGTTTCGGGCCGCCCATCCACATGACACCTTATTAGTTTGAGTTTGGACTTTTACCTCGCTTCCTCCCTTCCTTTTCTCATGCTCCTTCCCTGCAGGCTTCTAATTTTTTCTCCTTGTTCTTCCAAACTAATATCATCAGCAGTGGGCTCTTCTCTCTGAAGACGTCTCACTCCCAGCCACATATCTTCCTCTCCTCAGTGCCTAGCTCGCAGTATGATGCGGGTTAGTGTCTGCGATGGCGCCTCATCTGTCTTTGATTTGGAGCACAGCCCCCGCGGGCTCCCGAGGAGACTCCGCCATCCCTCTTTAGACTCTGTTCTTTTCTCCCCTTTGAGCCGCAACTATATTTCACTTCATTTCAACCCATTCTTTTTTAGCCCGGATGTAATAGCCCCAGATATATGGCTTGGCTTCCGTAGCCTTTTCAGCTTCCTCTGCCTTTTATAAAACATTGTCAGAGTGACAAAACGGCCGCCCTTGGGCGTCCTGGAACAGGTGCACCTTGGTCCTACGGCTATTTCTCAATATCCCAAACGGATCCTTTCAGAAAAGGATAACATCTGGGCCCGTGGACGGGGGTTCCAACAGCTCGGACGGAATCGTAGCTCATCGCTTTTTGGCTCGTCTGCCATAAGCCAAAGATTGTCTGTCAACTCGTTTTCTAAGAGCGCTGATTTAAAGAGCAGCGAGCTAAAGCTGCTCTTTTTGCTGACACGCCTAATAAGTGCTAATCAAGGAGCTTGAGATGAGCAGTTGAAGCTGTCTGTCGAATGAAGTATTTCGCCGTCTGAGGGTAAAGGCATAGCGGTGTGGGGGTTTGTTCATTACTGTCGCTGTTTGAGAGACTCTAATGATGTTCCTCCTGGCCACTGAGACACATAACAACCTACTACCTCTGAGGCATGACTGTGATTGAGATGTGAGTAAAAGCGAGGAAAGAAAGGAGGGCGCAGATGGGCCCTGAAGAAAATTAAAGCCGCATGTTCTCTTCCTCTACTTGATCTCAGCCGGCAGCCTTTTCTTCCTAACGCGCAAGCGTTTCTTAAACGATTGTAATGGTTCACGCCGTCTCATTAACGCCGCCAAGGAAGTGACTTTTGCATGAGTGTATATCTATGTTTGGTTATGTATATTATTTGTAATCTGCTTTTCATGCAGTATATACATGTATTATTGAGGTATTCTTACACAATCCAGTTTTAATTTGTTTTTATTATGGTCTATTTAATCATGCTTTGTCAGAAGCAGCGTACTAACACTAAAATTGCTGTAAAATCTTTTGTGATTCAAACAGATTTCTTGTTTATATGCAAAGTTAGGATTTGTAATGTCAAAGAAGATTCAAGCCACATCCGACCCAGATGCAAGCCTCTCATGTCAATAAGATTATGTCTTTAACTCATTTAATCCCAAAGACATATTTTCCCGTTTTTATCTTTTCAAGAGAATGGACATTCAATCCCAGAATGCAAAGCGGGGAAAATACCTTAAAGAGGGGACGAAAAAACTCAGTATTCCACATCGCAACATGAAAAAAAAATGTAAGACGGTAGTAAAGTAATCATAAGTAACAATTATAGTCATACAAATAATAATAGTGCATATTGCACACTAAATTGTCCTTAGGCGTGATTGTGAGAGTGAATGGTTGTTTGCCTTTGTGTGCCCTGCGATTGGCTGGCAACCAGTTCAAGGTGTCCCTACCTACTGTAGGAAGACGGCTGGGATAGGCACAAGCACGCCAATGACACTAGTGAGGATAAACTGAGCTCACATGAGCTGGTTTTGAACTCGGGACTCTGAACTGTGAGGCGGACATGCTGACCACTCTTCCACCGAGCTGTCCTCAAACCAGTCGAATACTATCTGAGTTTTACTAATTTGTATAAATGAGTACTTGATGTTAATCATTTCCTATCTAGATTTGATCCTGTTCAAAATTTTAGAAAAGCTCAACCCTAGTATGATGTTATTCATAGTGCTGGGTATGTATCGTGTCTTAAAAGTGTATTGCCATATATTGCAATACAGCAAAGGCGTATTGCGATGCGTATATTGGGCAATGCTTGTAAAAAAAAAAATATCTATGGCATGTACTTTAACAATGACCGCAAAAAAATAGAAGGAAATGATTAGAATAGACACATTCTATTTATTCTTTTTCAGAAGCCACGCATCATAGACATCTATGAGCTTTTTGAAACCAAGAGCTACTTCTTTGATAATGGGTAATACGAAGGGCTACCAGTTTATGTCAAGACCCTGATCATGTTCTAACAATAATAAAGAAACAGCTGTAGTAAATATGTAAATCAAATGTAATACTCTTTGTTTTATGTTTAGTTTGACAGCAAGCCTCCACTGGAAGTGGTAATAAATAGCCGGATAGCTCTTTTTGCAAGAGTGCTCAATAAGTACCAAATGGCCGCTTATATCTGAACTTTTGCTTACAAGTCAAAGCAATAAGTCAAAGTTAAAAAAAAACATTAAAAAACACACGAGGAAAAAAAAAATTGGAGTAACTATTCTTAGAGTGTAGTGACTAAAACAAGCGCACCAAAATCAGATATTGGTCGTGGTAACAAGACTCACCTGTGACAGGCAGCATGTTGTCACAAGACATTGGGATTGCTCGAAAATACAACAAAGAAAAAGTACTAGTCAAAGAATAAATAAAAAATGCCAGGCTGGGCGCTACTTTTCTGTACATTGCAGTTGCCAATTTGCCTCCCTGTCATTTTATTGTGGTGAATGACTTGGCCTTTCATAAATGGCTGTCACAATAATGGAAAAGAGACTTGGACAAACATGTAGATGATTTACTATGCATGCAAAAGGAACAATAACCACACAAAAGAACTGTATGACTGAAACATGACTGACAACAATTCTTTTCTCTTATTCTGACAATAAGGTCTTGTTTGGGTTTGCAGTCTTCATTTTTAATGGAATAGTAGTTGTATATCCCCCCGGTCTAGCCCGTCATAAGCATTCAGCAAGTCACATATACTACATGTATGGTGCACCTATACATTTGTGTAAGAATGAATAGAAACTAATATCAGCTATTTACCCATCATTTGATCACATACAAATAATTTCTCACTGGAAATAATATATAAGTTTCTTAGTCAAGCCAGCCCTTTGTCTTAGTAAATTGGGACAAAAAGAAAAGCCTATGGGCTTTCCTATCATTTTCTGTTTCTGTTTCTCTAGAAAATGCATGGATGGACATTATGAATGGCTTGGTACCACTTTTCTATATCCGATACAGATCGCAACAGTAGCTTCAAGGATTGACCGATTCCAATCCATTTTATGCGATCTTTTTCTTACTCTAAAAGTTGTCAATAGTACAAGAGTGTAATTTTATTGATACAGACATCCCCCAAAAATTGTGTTCACCGTACAACTGCTCATGTGACGAAAACAGCAATACGGCTACCATGGGGCCATATGGTTCGTGCTAATGGATCGGATCAGACTGGTTCTCATGAAACACGCTGATACGGATCGGACTTGATGCCGATCCAGTGGCCTTACCTACTGCTAGTTTATGGGGCATAGAGCAGGAACACATACAAGCGGAGAGTGTACAGCTCTTCTCCGAGCCACGTGCGCCATGTGGAAGGAACGATGACTATTACTGGAGCTTAAAGTAGTTGGGGACCTCTGGATCGGCTTCTTGCTCTTCATTATGCTGCATCTCATTCAGTGGAGCTGAGCGCTGGATTGAACGATGCACAATTTGACATTGCGACAGACTTTTCTGTATACTGTAACAACCCGTAAAATGATGGCTCCAAAAGCCGCAAGATAGCGGGGGCAAGAACACTTGCGGGGGACACTATAAGCGTGCGCTATGTTGGGTTTTTCCATGCCTCATGTTTCTCCATCCAGAGACACTCTCATCCACAAGACACGCAGTCTATCTCCTCTCTCGACACCCCCCAGCCTTAATTGGGAGTCAGGGAGAGCAGTGGAAATCGCATTAACGCGAGCCCTGTCTGGGTGTGCCATCCATCTTCTTTTTTATTACACCGCGCCGGGGCTGCCTGGGCGCCGCCGTTCGATTTGTCACCGGCCTCGTTCGCTGATAACAGGCATTTGTCATCGCCTTGCCTCCCTGTTAATGTCATCATCTCTTCCCTGACAGCAGCGGCCCTCCGCTGGGGAGCGCTGGCGACAAAGCACATCCGTCACGCGGATATTTCCACGGCTAAGGGGACCGCGCACCGCAATAAGCCACATTAAGGCACTTATGAAAGCTGCAGACTAGAGCGGCCATGTGCAAGCGTCCTTGCGCGTGCTCCCCCGTCCGACGCGCACGTGAGGAGTGTGCTCGTTAGTGCAGCATGAGGGGTGGAGGTGGGGGCAGACAGGGAGAGGAAGAGGTAATTTGTTGCAATTAATTACACAGTGAGTGTGGCTTTGTTGTGTGGGAGAGCATTTTATCTGTTGGACTTCTTCCTGCGCCAGCCTGTGATGCTATTTGGCTGATTTATCGACTGGGTCTGCCGGAGGCCTGCGCGCGCTCACGTGTTCCATCATGCTCTAATGTTATCCACACACTCATTCAGCGTACAGCCTGAGTGACAAGGAGCACTTTGTTGGGCAGGGCCTTTCTATTATGTACAGCCACACTTTGTGGTCATCTCTCATGGACTGAAACACTTTGTCATTCAGCCGCAACCCAGCAACTCCAAACGTTGGCCTGCACTTGGCTCCCGCATCTTCTTTTTAACTTGCCCTCCTTTGTCATTCATTCCTTACGTGACAGCGGACTATAGCAGAAAATGCGGGGATACACACAGTTATCGAATAGATGATATTAGCTAAACGTTTATAGCATTAGCCTGTAAGGGGCCATGAGGGACACGGTTCAAGATGACCTCTGACACGCTACTGAAGCCCTCACATTCTGTCACATGCGCTACTGATTTTTTTTTTCCACTCACTCACACAATTAAAAACACGTTCACGCGACTGAATTGGTCCCCCCCCACACACACACACGAGTAATACGTTCTCCTGCACACTACGCAACTTTCTCTCACGCACGACTGAAATGCTCTCACACTCCTATAAGTAATATGGTATTTTTTTCGCACTCCTCCTGAAAAATCGGAGGGGTCCATTTATTAAGGTATTTTTTTAAGGAGGGTCCGAGACAGATGCAAACCCACGGCCCCTGCATGTGAGGCGGACGTGCTAACCAATCTTCCACCATGCCTTGCTAACATTTAACTGCATATACAGTATGAATCAGGGACACCTAATCTAACCCATGCTTCACTGTTGCCGTGTCATGTCAGCTATCCGGAGTGGCACCTCAGGAGGTCATAGCAGATTCCAGGGGTGATACTGGCCAAAAATCTGGCTCGGTCAGTGCCACCCAGCGATATTCATATTGTTTATGATCGAAAACTTACATGTGCAGTACTTACAAGACCAAAATCTGTCAATAGTTAAAATGTACAAAAAAAAATGAATGTGCAGGCCGGACTCACATTTAGCAAAACTGGCCCACCAGGAAAGCAACAGATTGTCGAGATATTACCACTCCGGGCCTGGCTATCACACATTCTACTGAAATGATCATTTGTGAGCGTATATGAGTAGTATGGGTAAAAGCCTTTCATCTATGCGCACTAAAAACATTTCAGATATGTGCGTGTGGTAATAGTGAATGAGGTCAGTGAGAGCCCCTCATATTGAGACCCCCGCCCATCCCTTTCTTTCAGTCTGTGTAAACTACACACACAGACATGTGAGAGTATTTGTGGTACTTGTGTGTTAGTTCTGCAGGGGGGCTGACAGATGGATCAACTGGCCGAAAGGCAGAAGGAAAGCCATCCTTCCACATTCTGTATGACTATCAACATCACATGACACATGGCGCATTTGTTATCCAGGCTGCAGAGAAGCACATTTATGATAATGGAAGCTTTCACACGCATTGTGAGAGAAAGCAAGGTTGCGCAACAAAATGTGAAGCAGGGGTGGACCTTACGTTTTAATGTCTCGTTTCCATGCGGATGATGGAAAAACATGGTTGATTCCCATACATGTCGACAACATGCTGTCACGGGTTTGAATTTACTACATCAAATGGACCACATGTCTACATTCAAATCTGCACATTGTGGGATTTTGATTAGAAATAGTTTTCCATTCAATATTTTCAGGGATTTTTAGACAGGATTGCTTCAGGGATTATTTTTTTATGATCTGTTTTTGAGATAACTATTCTGTTCATTCGTTATTAAATCCACAGCTGATGAATAAATAAATGTGTTCTGACCAGCCACTTATAGTATTTCTTGGAATTAAGTTTTACAAGCAATAAAAAAAACATTGAACAACTTTAAAGCTGTAGAAATGGAGGCTTATTAGGCAATAATGCTGCCCCATAGGCAAGTGACTCAAAATACCCAAAAGTTATAAAACATTTGAAACATTCATGGTTTATAAATTGTTAATTTTATTGAATACTTCTCCTTGTCTCATTCTTTTAAGTCTTTTAGAACATTTACAAATCACATTGATAAATAACTCAAGACATGAAATGACTACTGCAGCAGCCATAATATCCATCCATCCATTTTCTAGAGTCAATTATCCTCACAAGGGTCGCAGGCTTGCCGGTGCCTATCCCACCTGACTTCTGGCAGTGGGGGAGGGGGGTCACACCCCGAACTGGTTGCCAGTCAATTGCAAGGCACACAAAGAGGAACAATTATTCACGCGCCCAATCACATCTAAGGACAATTTAGTACGTTCAATGCACCTGCCATGCATGTTTTTGGAGTGTGGGAGGAAGCCGGAGTGCCTGAAGAGAACGCACGTGGGCTCGGGGAGAACATGCAAACACCACACAGGCCGGAGCGGGGTGGATTTGAACTCAGGTCCCTGAACTGTGAGGCGAACACGCTATCACTGCTCTACCGCGAAGGCCACAGCGAGGTGGATTTGATCTCATGTCCCTGAACTGTGAGGCAAACATGCTAATCATTTTTCAATTTTCATGCATGTGCATGTGTGTACCAGAATTTTTAAAATGTGAAAAGTGTTTGTACTTGAAATATTTGAGACAAAGATCACTGCAGTGCACATATTGACTTAAATCTTTAATTATTACACAGTAACTGTACTGTTATCCCTTCCCATTTCCATCCTTGGCCATAGTCAGGGAACACGGAGTTGCCCTCAGACTAACGCCCCTCGGAAGTCGACCTAGAGTGGAGCTCATAGCTGGCCAAACATTCAAGATTCAAGCATTTTATTGTCATATGCATAGTAATATTACACAGTGAAATTCTTGTTCTGTTCACTTCCCTGAGCAGACTACATTCCACAATTAAGCAAATAATAAAGTTGGGGAAGCAGAGTTTACACTTCAAATTCAAATTCATCACAACATTTGCAACATCTTCGCAACGCTCTCTCATCTTTGCCTCTACCCCTTCAGCGTAGCCTCCTATAAGACAGGTGATTGGCTACCGGCGCAACATTGAGCAATGAGGGCAGGAGCTGTGATCCGATCCTGCCCAGGAGTTGTAATCCACTGAAGGAGTGCGGTTAGGATGAACGAGAGCTTGGGAAGATGTTACAAATGCTGTTGTATTGAATTGAAATTTGGAGTGAAGACTTTGCTTCCCTTTTTTTCATGTTTGGTCAGCTATGGGATCCACTCTAGGTCGCTGTCTGAGGAGTGGCATGTGCAAATACAGTCAACTCGTCTGTTTTGGCACGCAGGAAACCTTCACAGCACATCACTCCGCAATATAGCCTTTTTTAATGAAAAAAAAAAAAGTGTGAAGTAGCGAGGGAACACTGTATGCAAAAGAATGAGCCATGTTCAGATATGTGCGTAAAGGGCTATGGAACACATTTCCTGAATCAATGGCGAATAAAATGCTCAGATTCTTGATTAGAGACACATGGTCATGTGACCTTAGAGTCACATGCTGTAAGGAAGATGTTCTTTACACATTGTTGGCTGTAAAGCAGAAGGACAGTCAAATGACTTGAGCCGAAAGTGCCTTTGTGTATAAAATAGCCATTTTTAAAAAGGTCTCCTCTATGCAAACGTCATGGTTGCACCAGTAAGTTTCAGTCTTACTTTACGTCCCGAGGGTCCAATGTCCCATACCCATTCATGAGAGACATTTTCAAATGTCCGTTGGATGTCAATTCCTCTTCAAGGATGTTGTTCCTACAGGCAAACATTTGACTGATTTCCATGAAGGTTTTATTCCTGGTCTCGGGGATGATGAAGATGGTGTAAATGGCTACTCCCAAGCAAATGGCACAGAAGATCAGGTAACAATAAGGACCAGTTGCCAACTGTGGAAGGCACAGAAAGGGAAAAAAAATCTCTTGGAATGTGGTCACGTTGTTCAATTGTTACTATTATTTTTTTTAAGCGGTGCAGGACATACATCATTTTCTTAATTGTTGTTGTCACAGAAAAGGGCAAAGTGTCCTGTCGTTTCTATGAATGTTGCAGTACTTATTCCCTAAAGAAGGTGGAATGTTAATGTAATATAATTCTACATCCATCCAGAAAAACACATTTAAGGTTTTGGCACATTCATTTTTCCATGGTGCATATCGTCAACTAAAGAGGTTGTTTTCGTTAAAAACCCCAGAATATACATCTCTGTCAAATTTGTATTTGTCAATAAATGAAAACTAATCTTCAACATAAGTCTAGTTTTGTGAATACACATCATACATACATACATACATACATACATACATACATACATACATACATACATACATACATACATACATACATACATACATACGTATATACATAGATTTTGTGCCAAAAATGTTAAGATCGTCTTCCAACACACATACATATTGAAGTAACTCTCCGTTTCAAAGAGGTGGGTGACCTCTGATTGAGGGTTTTCAGTTAACCTAAAATATCTTGGAATTTTCGAGGAGTCACTGTGTTTGGATCAGACTTGGCTTATACATTGATAATTAAAAGTGGAAACAAAAATGTATTCTGACCTCAAGGAAGGGAAAGACAAAGCCAATGGTGAAATTTGACAACCAGTTGAGACAACCTCCCAGAGTGTAGGCCGCCGGTCTGTGCGACTGTTTGAACAGCTCCGCAGTGATCAGGAAGGGCACACCGGCTGCAAAAAAATTGGGAAAAAATGTCATCATGCTCAACTGGACAGCCTTTCTTAAGATGCTTTTTCCACTCGGCAGACACCTCTTTTGTGGCCATTATAGAAAACTGTTAGTTGTGCTGTATATTGTGCTGTATATCAAAGATGCCCAACTACAAGTACAACAAAGACCTTGTAGTAAAGCTAGCAAGTGTTCAAGTACATGCAGACCTTAACCAAGGATCAAGGATATCAAGTAATTGCTCAAATAGCTTTCCAAACTACAGTGATCTGAATAAAGGTCTGAACCTTTTGGAATTCACACATTTATGCATAAAATCACCATTAAATGTGATACCATATTTTCCAAAACCACACGGATGACAAAACAGTGTATGTTTTATCTAAAAACACTATATATTGAAATGTTTAATAAGGATAGGCACACAATTAGTGGCTCGGTGAAGCAGTGGTTAGCACGTCCACCTCACAGTTCAGGGACCAGAGTTCAAATCCAGTTGGCTCTGGACATCCTGTGTGGCGTTTGCATGTTCTTCCCGAGTCCACGTGGGTATTTTCTGGGCACTCCGGCTGCCTCCCACACTCCAAAAACATGCATGGGAGGTGTATTGGACATACTAAATTGTCCGGTGTGATTGGGTGCGTGGATGGTTGTTTGTCTCTGTGTGCCCTGCAATTGGCTGGCAAACAGTTCAGGGTGTCCCCTGCATATTGCCCGGAGGAAGCTACGATAGGCACCAGCAAGCCTGCAACACCTGTGAGGATAAGCGGCTGTAGAAATTAGATGGATGAATGCACACGATTAAAAAAGGGGGAGGAATGAGTCACTGAAACTTCTGCGCAAGAAGATGTTGAATAGCAATTAATACAATGCATTATCCAAAGTGCATCATGCCTTTCTCAAAAAAAGAGTTGATGATTTGTACAAAGCTGGGAAAGGTTACAAAACCATCTCTAAAAGTCTGGATGTTCATCAATCCACAGTTCGAAAAATGATCTACAAATGGAGCGTTTGGCATTCTCTCTTCTCTGCCCAGGAGTGGCATTCCATCAAAATGGATGCCAGTTCAGTGCAGAATACTCAGAGGTACACTGGGTACCTCCAAGTACACTGGGTGGGCTACAAAGAATTCAGTGCTGTTATATATTTTAAAAAAAACATTGCT
This sequence comes from Hippichthys cyanospilos, assembly GCF_059441005.1. Classification (NCBI taxonomy): domain Eukaryota; kingdom Metazoa; phylum Chordata; class Actinopteri; order Syngnathiformes; family Syngnathidae; genus Hippichthys; species Hippichthys cyanospilos. Next base: position 8,871,309 of record NC_142375.1, on the reverse strand, counting down.
GGACACCCAGTCACTGCACAGAACCCCCAAACGGCTTTTGAGCTATTTGGTGGCAACATCCGGTGTCATGTGGTGAGGAAAAGATGGAACAACTCACCATCAACACTTCATTTCCACCAAGATGCACAGTGGAGGGAGCAGCATGTTTTGGGCCTGTTTTGCTACCTTGGGGCCTGGACAACTTTAAGGAAATGAATTTAAAAGTTCATCGGGATGTTTTGCAGGAAAAATTGAGGCTGAGTGTCAGACAGTTTAAGCCAAAATGAGGATGCTACATGTTTTTAGATTAAACAGACACTTTTTTTCATCTGTGTGATTTTGGAAATGATCAGATTTAATGGCGAATTAATGCAGAAACGTGAGAAATTCCACTTTTTCATGCTACCCTATGTAGTATGTATTTATGAATGTATGCATTTATGCATGCATGTATGTATGTAATATTAATAACTGGTGTTGCTTCTGCAACCACACAGAAAATGTTTTTGAGAAGCATATATATTTTTTAATAGAAATCAAAATGGATTTTCTTCAGACAAAACCAATATCAAACTTCTTTTGTATATGTCTGCTTTATTTCTTTATTTCGAGGAGGGGCGCTGCCACGTTTGGAAAAAGCCAAAACCATTTAAAAAAAATAATGGGAAAAAAACAGTCAGTACTTAAGCAATCCAGTGTGATATTTTTTATGGTCTTCGGCTTGGAATATACAATTCTTCATTGTTAAAAGTGAAAGTGATGAAGAAGAAATGTGTATTTTCTCTCTAATGCATTAACGTTAAGTATTACAAATGCCGCCCTCGTTATCTGCGCATGATAATTGCGCAGATGAAGGTTTAATATTGTCAGGCTAATAACCAGGCCATAATTTGTCAACATCTGCGGTATGTATGGGAGGCGTCATGGTGCGTGCAGGCTTTAGTCTGACGGAAGCTGCATTCATCACGCCGAGCTGATGAACAATGAGCCATTAAAAGTCTAATTGCGGCAACACAAACCCTCGTCTGTGCGCTGAAGTATAGATTTTTGCCTGCTTGACGAATGACGTTGTGTATGCCGGATTCTCCCCAATTCATCATCCTCGCAGGTCCACTCAACATGGCTCCCAATGTTGTAAATGATTGCCTCTTAATTCACTTCACTCAACTCTTTCTCTTGCATAAATGACTGTGGGAATGGATGTAGTGTGGCACTTAAGACTTCCTAATTTACAAGACTAATGAAATACAATATCTGTGTGCGGGCGAGGAGGAGAATGCGAGCGGGAGGGGATGGCGCAAGCCTGCATCTTCAACCCGGCGTGTCCAGGAGGAGGCAGTGTTACCTTACGCACGGGACTAGACCCGCGAGTGGGCCTGGAATTGTGCAGATTGAACCCAAATCGTTCTTAGTTTATCAGGAGCCATTCTACAGTATAGCAAGAACACCTAATTAAATGCCACAGTATAATGCAGCATAACTGTGAAATGTAATTGTAAAACTAAACAATTTAAAAAAAAAGACAAAAAATATTTACAAAATAGAAAAAGCCAAAGTCAACAAATAAATAAAGATAGAAAGAAATTTGCTCTCAAAGTATAATGCGTTTTAATTTTCAAAGCTTTGAGGTCGGTTGATGCATGTTTTGTGAAGTTATCTTTTCTGATGAAAAAGTTCAAAGTGGTACTGTTGTGTGCAGCGTTTATATTTCTATAATTTTGCTACAAAATAAAAGTAGTAGAAATTGATCATTTTAAAATATGATGCTGTCAGTATTGAACCCGCGTTGCCTTTTGAAGCCACCGACCAAAATCTAAATAGTAACGCTTCGCTACATACAATTGCGGATAGGAGGAGCCTGTAACTACGAAAAAAAAATGTACACACAAGCAGAAAAACAACAATCACTGGCACTTTCAGTAATTATTTACCTGGACCGATGCAGAAGCCAGCAATAATCCCAACCACGCAGCCCACACTGATGTAACGCATGAAGGATAGCTGCTCCTGTGATTGGGGGGGGGGCAAGTTCTCATATTGTTTCACTGTGATTAAAATGTGCCGTCATTGTACATTGAAATAACTGGAACGTATAAGGTGTCAGGAAACAAACTTCTCATAAATTCATCCCTTCCGACTGTCTGATAAAAGTTTTCACAAATTACCACAAACGTTTCATTTTGTAGGCTATCATTTGCTATAAATAAACAAACAAATACATACTCACTGAGTATTAAATTCAAATGTCCTGTGTGTCTGTGTGTATCTGTATTCGTGCTCTTAAATGTATGCTTTGGTGAACAGATGGAGCCCGAGGATGTTTTTACAGGCAGGGAAGAAGAAGTAGTTGTAGTTTGTAAGGTTAAAATGCGGATTGTCAATTGCTATTACAGACGGAAGAATCATTCCACAAATAAATGTAAAATCCATAAATCCTCTTAAAGTTAAAAACGATATTTTGCTGCCAGTGGAAAAATAGGACGGCGGCGTACCTGGACAAGGACTGACACAGTGATCCCAACACAGCAGAGGCTCATGAAGATGTAACCACCAATCATCAAAGGTCTCCGACCTACACGCTCTATTGTAAAACACTGCAAGGTAGGAAACAGTGTGCTGTCATCAACAGCCTGGTTAAGACATCATCATCTAAAGGCATTTGTCTGCATGTTACTATACTCCAAGTCATTATTTCATTTTCTGCAAGTCATACATTATGTTTGTTTTTGCCGCTTATATGTGGCAAGTTGTGAAGCATAATAGTGATGTGTTAATGTCACACACAGTATGTGCAGGTTTTGCACTTACACCCAGCATTCCAGAGATGACTTCAATGGCCCCAGTTCCCACTGTGGTATATTGGATATGGGGCTCTGGAATTCCAGCATTCTTAAATATATCATTTGTGTAGAACCAAATCTGAAATTAAAAAAAAAACATGTACATAAGATGGAACGTTAGATAATTCGAAATCTGTGCAATTTTATCATCCTTGATCATAACCCTATCGGACGTCACTCACACATTTGAGTTGCAGCATATCATGTGGAAAAATTCTTTTGTATATTGTCATTCATCACCTTTTGCTGATGCGAGATCTACTTCTGAGACAGCTTGTGAGTGTTGTGTTTAAACGATAAAATAACGAGACCGTGTTGCCATGCACGCTTAAAGCTGGACAATAAAACCAACATTGAGGGACAGTTAAATGAAAACAGTTAAATACAGCCATTTGATAATTATTTCACGGTTATCAATAAAATGAGTGTTTGAACACCATCAGAAAGTTTTAGCCTAATCTCATTGCGGCAACAGGATGAACAGAGCAGCAGTACAACCACCTCCTGGGTTGGTGTCATCCTTCAAGGTGCAGTACGAGGGAGGCACCTTGGGGGGTTCCCATCACTTGCCTGAAAGCACTCCGCTGAATCTTCTAAACTTAAGACCTAGCTGTCCTCTAAGCTCCACTTGAATCCTGTTAATAACCTTTCTGTCTGGGAAAAGGTGAGCTGTGTACTGCTGTGAATATCAAAAAACTGAAGGTCGCGATTCAGAGATGAACACCCAAACTGAAGGATAAAAATGGTGACGTTAATGTCATGTTTTATACTCGCATGCCCTGCTTAGGTTTCTAACGCATACAATAACCGTAAACAACAGAATTGTCTGTAAAATAGCAAATGGAATTTCACTTCTACTAGCTGCTGACAGCACAATGTTTCCGGGATCCACACTGTGCGGTGCTTTCTGTGTGTAATGTGCATGTTCAAACCATGCATCTTATTTTATTTATTTACTTATTATGGAGAAATGTTTGCCAACTTTGTCATGCACTGTCTTTGGAATGGTTCTGAGTTCTATGTGCCAGCATGTTTTGAAGCACACTTGCTTATTTGACTTACATGGTAGTTGATGTAAATGAATAACTTAATTCATACAGTACTCTTCCCATTCACTTGAATTTTCTGTTTTCTGCACTGTTTGATCAGATAACCCACTGGTGTAATCCGAAGATGGAAGAGGGAGATTAAAAAAAACAAACAAACAAAATAAAAACCACTGACATCAAACAAGGAAATTTCTGCCAATGCATAGAGGTTTTTTTCCCTCTAGTCCAGCATTCTGATACTGCACAGTAAGCAAGAGGAGAGATGCTCTATGACATGTATCAGGATTGTCCCTAGTGATGAACTGCTAAGTGAATGCCTCAGGAAGGAGAAACCCCAGGACAGCAAGTTGAATTAACAGGAATATTGTGGCGGGAAAAGCCCTGGACCGCGTGTACCACTGGCAGTTAGGAGAAGTGGCTTATACAAAAAGAATAGTATCTGGTCACTCATTGTGGGAGCACAAGATGCAGAGGGGTAAAATGGAACTGCATTGGTAATGTGGAACACTAGTTTGCGACAAAGTGTGCACCAGGGGTCTCCAAGTTTGTCTTTTTGAGCAACTATCCAGTCTTCATTCTTTTACCTAAATGAGTTCAATTCCGAAAGTTCACCAACTCTGTAAATGTTTCTGTGAAAGAGCCCATTCGGAACCAAGAGTTTTTGAATGGCAGTTAAATTTTGTTTAAGAGTGCCAGGTTTTCTCTTCAAAGTGGGTTGGACGAGGGTAACATAAAAAAACAGGCTGGATGGGGGCTCTCAAGGACCGGACTTGGAAAACCCAAGTGTACAAAAACATCTGTGTGAAGAATGAGCTGCGAGTCACAATGGCAGTCACCACAAAGGATGATTAATTAACCTTTTAAGGCCTAATAGTGTCAAAATTCAGTCCACGGGAGCCTAAGCATTTGAATCAGGCGTGTTTCAAAGGGAAACTTGGAAAACCTGCAGGACTTAGGTCCTTGTGGCCTGGAATTTGGCGCTTAATGGGTTAAGGGCCTGCATCATGGAAAATCAACTTTTTAATTCATGTTACAATGTTAATTGATCACCCTAAACACCCCCAAAGTATTATTTTTCTTCACTGATGCATTTCTAATAAATCTTTGCTTATTCACCTCTCTCAGCACTCGATCAGATAATAAGGGACGTTTGTTCTTTTGTCACTCTTTGTAACATCACAGGTCAGAACCTCCTCGTACCTCCCTTGCAAACGTAAATACACACCCACCTTATCAAAGGGGACGTTCACATCTCTTAGTTTTGTGTTCACTCCAGGCTTGGAGAGCAGAGATTACGCAAAGAGTTGGCCGAGTAACCAGCAACGTTTCGTTTATTAGTTACAAAGTTTTATTGTAGAATATGTCCAAATGTCATAAATGGCTGTTTGGGAGCACACGGGCGTACAATCAATGTGGCAATGCATAGTTCACCCACGGGCGAAACTGCTCTTATGAGTAGTAGTTTCCTGAGAGGACAGATTTGCTAGGAAGAACGATTGATACTGTGTGCAGTTTCTTAATGTGTTTTGCTTTGTTGGCACGCCAGATCATTTTGATGTTAGTAAAACACCAGTTTTTAGGCTCCAGCGCAAGAATAAGCGGCTCAATGGATGTTTCATGGTCGGCCATGAAGCGGGCACGGCAGCCATAGAGGTGAGAGGTATGGCTCCAGTCAACGAGAGTGTCACTTCCTGATTAGATATGTCAGTACAGAAAAAGAATAAGAATGGACAGTCATATCCAGACGAATTAGCATGTTTTATGTCATGATGTCATAATGTGAGAAAAAGTATTGGTCAAACCGTGGTTATGCTGTATACTGTGACATATATTTAATCGAATATTTAGAATAAGGACGACGTATGGTGTGTGGAACAGAATTTTTCAAGTTTCTCCAATTTATTTATTCTGGTCAATGATTTGTAATGTGCTTATTTAAAAAACAAAAAACAAAAAACAAAACAAAACAATGGTTTAATGGATTGTCTCTGGCCTCTGTTTTTTTCTCCATTAAATCAAGCACCAACGGGTGCCAGTTTGGACTGGGATCAATTGAACAGTGCTAGCCTCCATTGCACATGCTACCCTCCACCGCACATGTGAAAGGTTCTGCTGCATGGTTTCACAAGTTTTGTGGCAAATCCAAATATGAATGGAAGTTGCATAATGCAGCGACATCGCAAATGACGGCCCCTCAAATGATGCAACAGAAATGGGGGCTAGCATGTCGGCCTTGTGACTGACATGTGTTCTGCCTAGGTGCTGCCTCTTCAAATAAAGCTTTTATGGCCTTTAACTGAAGCAGTCCCTTTCAACAGTATAAGTTGTGGAGAAGATAGATAAATGGATACAACTTGCGTGTGTTCATTATGAATGCTTGAAAATGTCGAACACACTCTGTGTTCATGTTCCGGCACTGCAGTCTGGAACATCTGGGACTGGCGGACCCAGCGGGATATACCCCTGCTGGGATTTTGTTCTTGCATGTGAAGCAGCATGCCTGCAGCTTCCACTGGCACATTGCAGTCAGTACCGCCGTGTATTGCCTGTATGTAGTTGGGTCAACTCTCCAATGGGGACCAGCGCTGAGAGAGAAGACCTGAAGATAATGAGGCGTGGTTGTTTGCCCCCTGCTTAGTGGGACTGTGATGTATGGACAGAAAGGCATACAGATGGGGGCAGCGCAGCGGGGAGCCGCTATAATAACTGCACAGCCTTTGCACAAACATGAGCGAGTCGATCCAACTTTCTCCGACTCACCGCATCAATGCCAGACAGCTGCATGCCGATGTTGACCACTACAATGGTGATGACTTGCCAGCGAACACACTGATCCATGAGGAGTCCACGCACGGATACGGTTTGCATGGAGGACAAAGAGCGTTGTTCTTCCTGCATCTCCTCCACCTCCAACTGGATATTGCCTTTAGCACGGAACCACTTGAGGGCTGGAAGACAGTTGACATGGCATTTTCAACCTGGTAGTTAAAGGAACAATTCAACAAAGTAACATGTTAAAAAAGGACATAAACTGAAAGCTGATTTGTTATCAAGGCAATTCTTAGGAGATAACATAGCCAGAGTCGACCTAATGAGAACAAGCTGTCGAGAAAATGAATGCTTGAATATAATATAATTCCATACCTGCAATGGTGGCATGAACGTTTCCCTTTTCTATCAACAGGTACCGTGGGCTCTCAGGAAACCACGGCAATAGCATCAGCTGGACTAGAGTTGGAAACACTATCAGGGACATGAGGAGAGGCCAGTGCTCTTCCTGTAAGCAAACATCCAACTCAAACATACAGTAAAACAAGGTTGTACTTGGACTGTATGCTCAGGTTTGACACCGTGATATCAGTACCTTTCCCATCAGCTCTTGGAGCCCCAAGACTTGAGCAATGAAGACCCCAAGACAAATATGGATGCTTGGAATAAGACCCAGGAAGCCTCGCAGATTCTTGGGGGCAATCTCACCGAGGTACATCGGCACCACACTGAGCGATATACCTGTTCATTGACAAGAAAACTTAACACACGCCTTTTAACTTAAATTCTAAAGTATGTACAACATTTCAAACCAATTTCCTGAACTGTTTCAACTTTGGTTGATTTAGGGGAAAAACATGTCTACCAGAGTGTACTCCAACGATGAAGCGCCCGATGATGACCATGGATGGCTCCCTCCATGCTCGGCTGAGCCCCATAAGACCTCCTCCAACAAAAACCAGCACAGTTGATTTCACCAATGTCCCCTTCCTATTGAGACACACACATTTTTACTCCCTCTAGGTAGAAAAAAAAGAGGTGTTTAGTCACCGTTGTAATTATTTGATACAGCCGCTGGCCATGTTGGTTGAGTATGACACTCATGCCACAGACACTAACCTTCCATACTTGGTTACAAGTCGTCCCACTAACAGGGCTCCAATCATTCCACCAATAGCAAAAATGGAGACAGTGAGCGAATACAAGACTGTGAGGTGCCTCTCATCAGAAATCCAGCCATAGGTTTCGTGAAGAGTCTCATTGTAGAAGTTTTTGATGTACTAATGGAAGAAAAAAAACTTTAATTTTGCAGCTGTATTCCAACTATGTTTTTTTCTGAATGATTAAACTCTAAAAGTGATTTCTGCACCACATTTTCTAAATATATATAATAAATTATATATATATATATATATATATATATATTAGTTACCAGTTAAATACTTATTGATGAATTCTACCCTCTACCTCAACAACCAGTCGATTCCCGGAGTAACATTTCACATATCCGCTGGGTGGACCTGGCCTATATCTCTTGGAATCCCTAAGATTGGAGCAAATCAATTTATGCGTCAATATTCATAATGACAGGGAAGCTGGAGCTGTTTCCATTTGACTGAAGTAGGGTACACAGGACCGATCAAATTCTCCGGTCGCAAGGATTGATCGGGACTTTACCCTGGACTATATAGCCTGAGAACAACATTCATGTCTGATAATAAATTTGATAGCGCAGTCATATTGTCATCTAAATCTTAACTGAGGCCTGCAACACAAATAAAATGTCACTTAGAAAACACTGGTGTAACCAATGCATAAAGAATCTTACAAGTCACATGTAGCGTGGTTAAGCTTTGCCCTAACCACATTAGAAGCGTGTCAATTTGTGATATTGCATGACGTCCAGGTCTATGGGAGCCTACTCCAGACTTGTGCTGTGTAAAGATAAGAAGCTATTGACTGTGTTTAAATTTGCCACAGAAACAAAAGATATGTCATGAGATGTTGCAGCAGAAAGCTGGATATATATACGTTATCCATGAACAATCAAGTGTTTTGTAGATGTGCAGTTCAAACCAGGATGATGCCCTCATTACTGGAGCAATATAATCCACTGACAAGATTTCTCTTTAGTGCTTTGGTTATATTTGCTTAGAATATCACGAAACCATCCAACTTATTTAGGTAAGTTTGTTCACTGGCAGTGCAGTAGAATAAGCAGTTAGTAAGCTCCTTGACAGAATCTCAGCTCTGACCTTTGCGCATGAAAGTACGTATGTGTTTTCCGCCATGCTCAGGTTTCCTTCCACACTCCTAAAACATGCTTGCTAGGTTTGCTGAAAAGTACAAATCTGTGTATGTGTAACCGTTTGTTTTTAAGTGTCAACTTTGTGATTTACAGGTTGGTCCCGCATGGTACAGCGCTTGACTTGAGCCAAGAGGGGTCTACTCCAGCTTTTGTGACCCTAAACCAGATTTTTAATTTGATTTGATTAAAGATCCCCATTAGCTAGTGCCAAAGCACCTAGCTAGTCTTTCATACCTTAAACCAATTAATCAGATGTATTAATCAGGGTTGAAACTATAGGACTTGGTAAAAAATAGTTGATGCCTAGTATAATGTAATTAAATGCCTTATTTAGCGCAGAACACCAACCATGAAGCACAGGGTAAAACGGGAACATTTCTTAGCGCTTTCCTACTAAGCACCGTATCAAATCCAGCACGGAAGGGTTGATCAGGACACGTGATGGAAGCCCTCTTCAATTTAACATGCAAAGCCACATGACCCCCACATGACAGTCAAATTCATCATCTCGACACATTTGCTTCAGACGGCATCATCTTGCCTTGGCTCATAAGAGAGGCATTTGAGGGGTTGTTAAAAGGAAACTTCTATGGAAACCCATACCTGTTTTTTTTTGTTTTTTTTCCGTTTTAGACTGAATTCATTTTTCTGTTGACCAGCTAATGGATTCTAAGGTGAACACACAGCCGTAGAGCCTTTTCCGACAGATCAAGTAGACGATCTGCTGGCCCTGCCCACTCACAACTTTGCCTAGCCCATTCAACAATGTGTGACACCCATGGTCTTAACTGGATTCAACTCGTAAGGATTCAACTAGTAAGTGTGCCAAAGTAAACCATAGATAGGGAAGGCCATGGCAAAAGAGATGACAGCAATAGAACGATCTAGCACAACTCACCTATCTAATTAAGTGGCATAGAGGCATAATCTAACAGAAACCGCTGTAGCAATGATACGAACCTGTGCAGGCGAGTTGACCACAGCCAGATTGAATCCGTACAACATGGAGCTGCCAAACGAAGCCAGAAAAGCCACTGCCAGCAGGGACTTTGTGAGGTTCTGAGGAGAGGATGGAAATCCAGTACTGTAAAAACTTTACTTCACACTTGCTTGTAGGGGGGACTCAAGTATGAGTGCTGAGTGAACAAATGTGATCCACTTGCCATAATAAGTTTGTCACTGTGGTAACACTTTGTTTTGTTTGCATACTGTAAAAGCGCTAGCTAGCTTATGGTTTGAAAACATACAATACTAGGAAAAGAGGCTGTATCTTTGACTGGCACATTTTTCTAAAGGACATTCCCCCACATTTTTTCTCTTAAACAAATATTTTGTTTCACACATTGTAATTGGGTAACTTATGTATGTCTTTGAATTAAATACATTCAAACGATTCTTTTTTGTGAACATGTGCCGCATACAGTAACTTCTTCTCAGTATGAGCTCTATTGGCATTGAAATCAAATTATTTGTGCATTTTATGGTTCGTGTGAGTGTGTGTGTTTAACTTACCGATAAGTGTATGAGCTGAATCAGTGCTACTTTTACCAGTCTTTTTAAACACAAGTATATGTACTTCTATTTAGGTTAAAAGGAAAAAAAAAAAAAAAAAAAAAGAGTAATTTTGCCACATCTGCTGTTGTGTGCAAAGTGTGTATTGGTCAGAGTTAGAGTTACTGGGATAACGAAATGCCAACAAGGAAAATAATGAAACCATGAGAATGCAGTGAAGAAGGCTGGCGAAATCAGCCCTAATTATGGAGTTTAAAAAAAAAAAAAAGAAGAAGAAAAATTTTACGAAATGCCACTTTAGAGTTGGCTCTGTGTTGAAGAAGTTGTTCCTCAAACAGGAAGCGGAGAATTTATCTGCTCATGCAATGAATGCACAGACTTTTGAAGAAACTTAATTTAGCAATGGAAAGCCTGCTAGAGCATCACAACACGTGAAAATAGCCTTTATCCGCGATAGTAGAATAATGCTGCTCAGTCAGCATTTAATTTAGTCTCATTACCAGCAACATGAGTGCATTTTATTTAAACCGCATGTTGTAGGCTACAACACGTGTGGTGGTTACTGTTAAATGAGTCTTTCACCTCATTTTTTTTTATATGGAATAATTTTGTTCTAATGTTTTGAGCAAAATAAAACGTTGTTTTTTCAATGTGTTCACTTTAAGGGTTAATTGAAACACACTGGCGTGTTTAGAACACATAAAACTGACATGAAGGTTGTAGATAGAAGAAAGACAAAATATAGCAACAGATTCAAATATTAAATGTAATATTTCAGTACTCACCGAGTTGAATTTTGTCTCGTTTAACACTAACAGTTCCTCCACCATTTCGACAATGAAAAGAAAGTCCCTCCAGAAGAAAAGCGGAGAATGTTGCGGGAATCTTTATCAACTCATTTGTACTTTCCCCGCCGCTGTGACACAGTTGGGGGTGTGTTAAGGGCGGAAGTATAGTTAACTCCAAACTGCGCGGCACACGCACGCGTCACGTGCGACAACAGGGCATTGCGTCATGGTGTTCAGGCATTACTACATAAATCAGTGCCATTATTTACATGACTTTACGTTCCAAATAAAAGCAAACAAAACCAAACAGAGATATCTTCCACTGAAACAATGAAGATGATGCCCACATTAATTTATTCTGTCAACACAATGACAAAATATTGATTAAAATACAACCCCCAACCTGAAGAAGTTGGGAATTTTATTTTATTTTATTTTTATTAGGGAGGACCTACGCCCTCTTTATGTAAAAAAAAAAAAAAAAAAAGTAAAAATGCGTAATAGCAAAAGTAACTACACTATAAAATTGAAATAGGAATATTTATTATGTCATAATAAAAGTATTATGACTTTTGAAGAGTTTTGCATGATGGGAGTCCAGTCTAAAGCCCATCATCAAAGTCATTGAAAGGCTTGCAAATGTCATAAATTGGCTGCTAGCGCCATCTGATGTTTTTGGGGTGTCAACACAAAGCCTGTTTGTGAATTGCCGTTGAAAGGATTAATCCCAAAAAATCGGGGGAAATGCACGATTAAACATCGGGTTTTCAATATGTTCAAAATGGACAATTTTCTGATTTTGATTGGCAGTAAATGAGCCCGACAAGGGCTAAAGTTGACGCCTTTAGGATGTACCTCTCAAACTACCGTTTACAAGCATTTAGAAGGCACGGCAGCATGGCATATTGCAAGCCATCATGTTTTGACAATCCATGCAATATATTAGCCTCCTAGTGTTTTTTGTATACGTTTCCTTTGATAAAATACATGAAAAACATCAAAAATCCAGAGTTGGGTCAAAATTGCCCCCAGGGGTTAAAAAATTTCCAAATATGCATTTATTTTGAATTTGATTCCTGAATCTTGTTCCAGTGAAGTTGAGACGGGGGCATATTCACCACTTTGTTACATCACCTTTCCTTCTTGCAACAATTAATAAGCGCTTGGGAGCTGAGAACACCAATTGAATTTTTAGAAGTGTAATTCTTTCCCATTCCTGCTCTATGTACAGTTCACATGTCCAACAGTCCGGAGTCTCCATTGTTGGCTTTTGCACTTCATAATGCACCACACTTTCTCTACGGGGCAGGTCTCTGGATGTTGTTGCTGTATGGCGTTCACTTTCCATGGTAGAGCCGATTTACACTTGTAGATGTAGCGATGAACTATTAACTGTCAACTTTTTTTTTTTTTTTTTTAGCATTCTTGAGCACACACAGTAATAGCCCCTCTAAGGTGGTGTCGGTTGTTAATGCAGTCCCTGCTTGGGGATCGGAGTTCGCTGGCATTCAATGCTGGTTTTTAGCCTTGGTGTTTACACATAGGAAGTAGAGGACATTTTTTGATGTCATTATGATAATTATTATGATTATTATTATGATAGTTATTATGATATAATTTTTTTCACACAGTTGTCACAAAGTAAAGATTGTTGCGCCACCATCTTTGCTTGAGAAAGAATGAGCCTTTTTTGCTTTGCTCCTTTTATAAGCTTTCAAGGCACTCATCTGTTTCAAAGCAGGTTAGTTCACCATTGGAATGTTCCAAAGAGGTGTTCTTTGACAAAAATACAATGATCAAAATCTCAGTACATATTTAACTAAAACAAATGTTCATCAAAACATATCTAAAAGTTGGTCTTTCATAATTAAATGAAAATATGTCATTTGGTCTTATGTGTTTAGTTTTGTTTTTCATCAAGCAAAAAAAAAAAAAAAAAAGGAAAAAGATTAAAACCCAATTACGATAACTGCAGGTTTACAAGAAGAAAAACAATTACTTTCAAATCACTTGAGGTGATATTTTGGATTTCCAGTTGAAGAAAAGGAAGGTAAAGTATTGGAAGAAACTACAAAGACAGTTTCTAAAAACTGCTAAAAACTGTTAAAAAAGTTTATACACCACAGTTGAGGATCTTAAGTAAGATCTCAGTTTTAGCTATAAAAATTTCTTTTATATTTACATTACCACACTAGATTGTTACATTTTTTGCAGTCTGATGCGTAAAAAGAAGATATGGTGAAAAAAAGCAAATTCTTTATTTTGCATGACACATTTTGAAACAACCTTGTCTTGTTCTCGTGGGCTAAATCTCGTGAGGCATCTCGTCCTGTGGGATTTATGTAATCTCTATTGTATTTGTATTTTTTTGTGTATTGTTCTCATAGTGGCTCACACACATACAAAAAAAACAAAACCTTCAAAAGTCAAGTTTGGCTTAAGGATTTACACTTTTATTCAATATTTATTCAGCATAATGAACAAATGATTATACATCTGTCTCCCAATTTAGAGCTAAGGTGTTTGAATCTGTTTCAACTGAAACATTTTTTTTGTTTCTTGTCACATATCTTCGATACAGATGAGCGGTGACTGTCTCTAGTGACTGAGAATTTTATGTAGAAACTTTCGTAATTAAATGACAATTAAGAACAGGTTTACACAGTTCTAAATTAATTCTTCTGCATAATCATGACTGCACCACACCCTCTTTGTCCTCAAAGTACCAGTAATTGTATATTTGTCTCATCTGAATAAATTCACATTTTTTTTCTGCGCATGACTGCCTTGCGTGAGGTGGCACGCGGAAACCTCCTTCAGTTCTACTGCTCACAACATGGATCTATTAAACGGAGGTAGTCCCAGGACCTCACACAATTAGGGAAACAATCACTAAATCTTCTGGATTTCTTGTCATGCATGAGGCTTTGTAGCCCCAGCCTGAAATTGTAAACCATCCAAATGCCACATTCTTTCCATCGTGTCTCATTGTGACAAGTTTGCTGTGTCATGCAACTCTGGCGAGTAAAATCACATTTGCTGCTAACTTACAGGGCAATCAACAAAGGGCAAGACTGATACGTGCGCATTAATATCACATGACCAATGACCAATGCATGCACATTTGATTAATAGTCCTGTATTTTTATAGTCAGTAACCTTACATGCTTGATGTACACCATGTTGCACAACAATGAGGAAAGATTGTAGCATGTACTTGACAGGGCCAAAAGCTCAATGGACACCTTATTTGGTGATAATAATAAGTTCTTTAAAGAAAAGTGACTTTCGTTTTCACAAGCTCGAGTTTAGTAGCCATGGTTGGAAAATAAATGTCAGTTCATAGACTCGCTGGATCTGATAGTTTTAGCACTTTTTTTTCTTTTTTTTTTTCCAGATGCAGGAAAAACATTCATTATCACTTCAACATGAATAAAAAAAAAGTATACATTTTAGTTAGCAACATGTTTAAATGATGCATACTTTAGATGTGTGTTTTCTCTTATTTTTAGATAGACTTTTCTCGTGTAGGTGCCTTTTAAGTGGTTAACAATCAAAAAAATAGATGGCGATAATTGAGAGGATTTCATAGTGAGAGTAATTATTGTATCACAACAATTTTCTGAAAAGTATTACAAATACCGCTACATACCGCTAAAAACAAAGCTATATAGGGATGTGCATCTCCAATAAAATAAGTTGATGTGGAGCCAATTGTAGTTAGGCAGGAAGTGCTAAAAAATAATAGCAAACAGGACACAGGAGCAGGAAACAGGACTTGAATAGGAAAAAGACTATGACAATGACAGCATCCAAAAATGAACTGACAAAAAAAAAAAAGAAAGATAGCAGGGAGCTAAAAACAAGTCAACTAACGAGACGGCAAGAAACATCTGGACAAAACACAAAGGGTTGGAGCGAGCTGATTGGATGACACAGGTTGACAAGCACAGGTGGACACAATCTAAGTAAATACCACTGACAAGAGAGACAAAACTAATATCTTAAAAAAAAAAAAAAAATCAAACAAGAAACGTGATGTTGGGTCATTTTAACCTTGCTTTCTATCTTGTTTTGCACAAAACCAACAAAAATGTGTCAGTTTGTACAAGACATCAAAAATGGGTTTTTTATAAAAATAACCAGAATATTTTGTTTACAACGATCAAAATTGGGTCAATTATTTTTTTGACACATAATTTGGTTATTTTCTAACAGTTTCTATAACATCGTTCTGTGATTGCATGGTCCAAATTTGCTTATTTACCTGAAATAAATGCTAAAAACAAATGAAATTAGCTTTCTGGCTTTAATAGTTCATTAGTGCCATCTGTGTGTAATGAATATCAACATCAATAATTAATGAGTGACCTTTTGAAAAAAAAAATGCCTTTCAGACAATCACATTAATAAGCGTGAAGCTGCTGGCACAAATAAATTTTAGCCGCATCACACTTAAAAGCTTCAACAGGACAGACGAAACTAATGAACGCCTCTAAATATCTTTAATTGGCGTTGTGAGTTCGGCATTCAGCATTATGAATGTCAGTCCATTTAGGATAATTCTGACAATAAGTAAACTTGACAAGGCGAGAACACACGCCAAGCTAAAATGCCATCACTTATATTAATATGAAATTTGGGCAAGCTGTGCTGCGGATTGTTTGGCAAAAAGAGGTGCTTTGTGTCAATAAAAACCTACACATTTTGTGACAAGAATACACACAAACATTTTCCTGGGCTGCTGGAAGAGCACATTAACGGTCCATTATTTCAATAAACCTCCACTTGAAGACCACTGACAGATCATCTGCTCACAATGGTAGATATTGAGGCCTTTAATCAGCCAGCCCCCTCCGAGCCACTGTTGTCTCTTGTGCAGTATTTAAATTCCTCATTTACTCAGACAAGATGGGCTTGTCCCCCATTGTTCACTCGAACAAACTGGGGAGCTGATCGTGTTAAGTGCATTGGTGATTGATGACTGCTGATGAAATCTAATAAAGTCATGGAGTGTCATCGTTTAGCAGAAACAGAATTAGAGACAAAGACTGCGACGCTTGCCGATAAAGTATGCAAATGTTCGGTGTGTTTGGGAGTTGCATTTGCAGCAAGAGAAGTGTGAGGTGTGAGCTGTGTATGAGCAGCTGATGCGTGAGCGAGCTTGTGACTTCCTTTAGCAAATTTGACACATCTAAATACCATGAATTGGAGAGACTGAGCTCCGAACTTCTCTCCGGGGTTATCGAGAGTACAAAAGCTAACCGCAGAAGACACCGAACGCCAAAGCTTTCCACGGCCAACCTGCAATGTTGTACCGATGCCGTGAGGGAAATAGCTCATTGAGTTGATGAATAATTGAAAGCTCCGCTGATCTGAAAGCAAATGAGCCTATAAAGACTCCATGATTGCTAGATGGCTCTCGATGAGTATTGGAAAGAGGGACTGACTTTTTGCAACCTGCGAAGTGGCAACGTTCCACTAAACCTACTGAGTAATAACAGCAGTAAAAATCGTTAAAAAACAAAACATCTGAAGCAGCCAAATATGCATCCCTGAAAGGCTCGGTAGTTCATAAACGAGAATGTGGCTGAGGTTCACTACTTTGTGAACTCTGTGAGCGAATAGAGTAGTCCAACATTTTAAGAACAATGTTTCTCAGTATACAATTGCATGAAAATTAGGAATCTTATCTATGGGGTCAGAATTGTAGCAAAAGTATTCACAAATGCAAAATTCAATTGACAAATACATACTTTAATCCACAAGTGTGTAACCAAAGTCACAAATGCATACTTCAAAACACAAATGCATATTTCAATCCACAAATATGTAAGCAAAGTAACAAATGTCATGGTTTGTTGGATTTTGGGTTGTTGATTTATTTAGGTGGTTCTGTTCTTTTCTGTTATCTAGTCCATGCTCCAGCTCCCCGCGTGTCACCCTGCATTGGTTTTGATTTGGTCCACCTGTCTGTGCCTATCTGCCCCTCGCGTTCCGCCAATCCGCTTGCCCTGCTCATTGTTTCCTCCCCACCTGTTGTGCGTCGCCCATTAGTTTGTGTGTGTGTGTATTTAAACTGGGTTTTTGTTGCAGCTAGTGTCAGATCATTGTCTTAAACTCACATCTCTTCCCCATGCCAGTCTGCCCGTTTGTGTTTTTGCCATCTGATTTTTCTGCTTTTTTTCCCTGCCTGCCCTTCAAATAATAAATATGTAGTACATGAATTCCCTGCCTTGAAGCCTCCCTCCCTCTGGGTCCACCCTCACCGCAATCACACCTGCTATCCTCCCTGCCACGCTGCGCCCCGACAACAAATGTGTATTTCAATTCACAAATGCGTATTTCAATCCACAAATGTGTAACAAAAGTCACAAATGTGTAATGACAGTCAACAATGTGCAAAGAGAACCACAAATGTGCAATGAGAACCACAAATACGCGACTTGCATTATGAGAGTCACAAATGCAAAACAGAAATCCACATATGCGCAACAAAAATCACAAATGCATAACAAGAGTCACAAATGCAGAGCAGAAATCCACAAGCGTACCAAAAATCCACAAATGCGTGCACAGACAAGTCCCCCAATAGGCCTTTGCAAATCCCCTCTTGAAGTTGTGATTAGTGTGCAGCAGGACTTGTGCTAAAGTCTCATGGAAGAATCCAATCAATTCAAGAGGCCAAGTGTTCGTAGATCGCCGGCATTACAGAGCTTTGAATGCATTCACACGTGTTTACATACAAATCAACGTACACATTTGTGACCTTCATTAAGCATTTATGACTTCAGCCACGCATTTGTGGATTCTGTTGTGCATTTGTGACTCGTTACACATTTGTGACTTCAGTCGCGCATTTGTGGTTCTCGTTGCACATTTATGGTTCTTGTTGCACGTTCATGACTTTTGTTACGCATTTGTGACTTTTGTTACACATTTGTGGATTGAAATACGCATTTGTGATGCGTATTTGTATTATGTTCTTTAATGTTTTGTTCTATATAATTATGTTCTATAATGAATACAGTACAGGTTATAAATAAGGAATACTTATTTTGTTTTATGCGCACTATAAGGTCGGGAGGTGATTTTCTGTACTTTATTCGTCACTGCATCGTAAGTGAGAAGCATGTGCTTTTCATTTTAGTATTGTCAGTTCTCTTTCGTAGGCACAGTTTGCAGGTGTTTAAAAGTTGCTGAATGGAGTGACAGTAAGTGCTTTCTCATTCATAGTCAATGTTACTCACGCTATGGTTCTTAAAAATACAGCAAAGTAATGTTGTAATTTATGCATGCTTGATTGCTTGCGCCGCGATATCGGTACGTTTTTCTAATCTGCCCAGGGCCTTCAGAATCAGTGAGCGCTTTCCAATATAAAAATCTATTGTAGGAATGGGACTATTTCATGACCCAATTAGACATTTGTCCTCACAAGGGCACTGAACTGGCCTTCAACATCATCATTTTTCTGGCCTCTGATTGGTCATTCTGCGCAATACTGTTCTGATCTGCTCCAGCAGTTCCATGCTGTTATATTGTTTTATTTTTCCAGTATAATAATAATGTATTGTCTATTTGCAATGCATTTGTGATACAGAAGGCCCAGGTAATAAATCCACCATTAGATTAACGGTAATCGTAAATTACGTGAAGATAGTCTATTTTCTGATGTTGAACATAGATTCTGGAACATTGTGTAAATCCATTTTCTCAGTAAAAGGCTGATTATTTTTGTCTTAATCAGCAATAATTGTTTATGGAAATATGTAGATATAAATGAATGTTAGTAAAAAAAAAAAAAAGTTCAATTAAAGACCATCCCCATTGAACTTACACGATTCTTTATATAATGACAGTAACAACAAAAAAGCATATACTGTACTGTAATTACAACACTCCCACTACCTCCAATGGAGTTTTACATACACTAAATCTCATCTTTAGACCCACACATACAGACAAGTGATTCAAAAGACAGGTTAAGATAACAAGGCGGAAACGCAGTGGGCGCACATTAAGGATTGAATGATTTTGGATGGTCCATTTGACAACTTAAAAGAGGAACTTCTTCATCAAAAACTTTCTCGTATTTACTAGATTGTTGTCGTGTAGATTTAGAGCCTCGTCAAAGCAGTCATAAGCCTCAGCAAGACTCTGTCATCCTCTCTCCTCCCTTCCCTCCCCTGCTCGGGGTTTTATCTACTTCGCAACTACATTAGCAGTTGATTTGGGCGTAATGGATCTCCCTCCTCCCATCCCTGTCCTTTCCCATTGGCTGCGACTGGCCCCCAGCCCAGCCCACCTGCTCCGTGGCGCTCTGCTTAATGTGACTGGCCGAGGATGATGGATCACCTCCTGTCACTTTCACCTCCTCCTCCAATCAACAACCACCCATGGAAATTGATTGTTCTAATTTGCTCTCATTATTATTATGATATTAAGCACAATATACAGACACAGCTCACTGTCAGATCTGGGCAGTGGCGTCATTAGTTACGGGGGCTGGAGAATATGCCTCGGCGGGATTTCTCCTTGCAGACGGCAGGATGTAAAGGAATCAGCGAGCACAAGAGAAACACATTGCTTTTCTTAATAAGATTTGCCGCGCAGACCCTCGCTGAGGTGATGTAGCATCTAATTACGGTCAAATGCGAGCATCTGGGAAAGAGACTAAGGAAGATATGATTAAGTTCTTCCATGTTAAGTGTCGCGAGCGTGTGCGACTTCTGAATGGCAGGGACTGGGGGATGCAAAAAAGAAAGAAATCCTGTCTTAACATCAGCAAATGATGAGAATACACTAGGGAATTTACATTAGGGACAAGAGGGGCAGTGGCCTACCACATCCTGCAGATGCTGCTTGGTGAATGAATTGGAAAACAATGACGTTCAAATAATGCTGTCTCATAATCTGCTGTTGTTGCGGGGTGACTTACTATTCAGTTACAGTATTATTTTGATCATGCTCATGTTCAATCACCCCGTCCTTGTGGGGGACTGCATAACGGACAAACTAAAACGTATAAGTGACTAAGCAAATATAGTGGTGTTGACAAATATATTCTCAGTCCGTATAGGGTGTTTTTTTTTTATGTTATAGCATTAGCCATTTGGCCACTAGATGGTGTACCAAGACAAGCAATGGAGCCATATGGCAAGATGGTCTTTGCATACATGTTCTTTATTTTATTTTATTTTTTTTTTCCGAAGCACTGAAGAAATTCTGAAACAGTTTTGTATATCCCAAGGAAAATTTAAACATGTCGCAACACGAAAAACGATTAAGACACTTTCCGAATGTCTTAAGAACGTCTTGGGATCTATTTCGACCGAAAGAACCCTGACAAATCCCTGTGCGCATTTGTTACCTTCACCAACACTCACAAATGTTCCTATCTAAGTGGGGTAGAGGCTTTAGCATCTGTTCCATTATGTTGTGATTAAATGTTATTTTAACATGGGCTGAGTACGTTGCCCGTCTACCTCACAGTCAAGAGGCCTGGGTTCATCTTGCATGACGTTGCTACGCTCTCATGCCTACATGTCAGGTTAATTTAAGACTCAAACTTGTCCATAGATGTGAATGCTTGGTTGCCAACTATATATTTGCCATGTGATTTTGCCACTTGAGTGTATCCTGACAGGCTACAGCGCACACACAACCCTAATGACGAGAGGAGGCATAAAAACAGTTACTGTAATGGATATTTTCAGTTTTAGTTTCACAGTGAATCACATTGCACTTTGTTTTGAACAATGTTAGAAGAGAAACTGAAGTAGGGAAAAAAGCAAGCCAGAGGAGAGTGGTTTTCACTGTATGTGGCCTTCTTAAGTGGATGCTGCCCCATTTTCAATATAAAAATGCCACTGTGCAAATATACAGATATTAAATGCTTAAGTGCAATTAAGCTCCCTCGGTTTACTTCACAGAGGGGGTGATGCTTTAAGCATTTTGGATGGGTTGGATTATGTACAAGGATAACAATATACGTGACTCTGTACAATGGTGCTAGGCACAACCAGAACAGGTTTGTTCCTTTGACTTTGCGCACAACCTTTCTAATGCCTCCTTTAAGATAACATTTGCCTTGGTCATCAGATCTGGAAAGGAACAACCAAGGTCAGCAGTATTATTATTCAGAGTGCTATTTCCCCCCACCTTTACCCCCTGCTGAATTCACAAGCCTGGTTTGAGATGGTACAAATGAGACTCCAAAAGGCCAAAGCAAATACCATGGAAATCTGCTGATCCAGATATTACCGCAGCAGCGCCTCCAGCTGTATACTACTTCGATGTTCCATGGACCAAAGTGTCTCCCCAGCCATGCTGTTACCAGCCCAGGGTATATTGGATGGTGCTTACATTAACACACAGTGTCTAACAAACCGCTTACGCTCCTTTAATTGGATTACAAGGAGAGCTGCATTCCCATTGGTGAGATTAGAAGGGTCCGGGCACGGAGCCGACATCAGCATCCCCCACCCTACCCTCGCAAGAGCACGCCATCTGATTCGTTGTCCTTCTTAACGACCTGCGCATGCCAGATGTTTGATTGGTGGACTGGCGCTGGCCTGGGTGTTTATTGGTCCGTGACGGTGTAATAAGGGGGGATGCCAAGTCAACTGCCAGAGTGTTTAAGTGTCTGCTCTGATCTAGAGTTGATTAATGATGCCATCTATTTATTTACTGGTCTTAACTACACTTACAAATATACAGTAATTGTGTATACTAAACATGAACATTCAAAGAACGTAAACAGTCTGAGCATATATTTTGGTCCTAAATTAGAGACATGTACATTTACTGGTTTGGCCTGTGAATGCGGCGTTGTTTTCTGCTAGTTCGTTAGTTTGTTTTGGTACTTGGGATTTGGACCACTCCCTTTCATAGTAAAAGTAACAAATCTGTAGGAAAGGAACATACAACTTAAAAATAAGTGTAACCATGGCTTATTTAAGCTAATCATTGAATTCAACACAAATTTTAAATTATGTTCCGTAAAAAAAAAAAAAAAACAACAAATAGTGTGCTTACACACACACACACACACACACACACACACACACACACGCATGCGATATATACACAAGAGCTAATTATTTAATGATAGATAGATAGATAGATAGATAGATAGATAGATAGATAGATAGATAGATAGATAGATAGATAGATAGATAGATAGATAGATAGATAGATAGATAGATAGATAGATAGATAGATAGATAGATAGGTTGAAAACGCAGACTGGCGTTTTCATCTTGGATATGATCCTCTGTTTGGATATCTGCAAGTGTGTGCACGCGAGAGAAGGTGCACCTTCTGACCTTCCACACTTCGACCTCTCACCTTTGGCCCGCACTGTTGTAAATCTTCATTTTATTTCTGCCTTTTCTTTTACACATTAGCCAAACCTCTGACCACTAACTTATGTGATGGCCACAACACAAGCTGCTGAAAAGCTGGCAGCTGCAGGCCTCCTGCAAAGGCAGAACCTCTCCATCATGGCGCTGACACCTTAACTGTCGCGCTCTTGCTCAATGAGGAAGGCCCCCTGCCACCGCACACACACGCGCACACTATGTGCCGCTTAAAGGACAAACACAATGACAAGTACTCTGCGTTCTTATTTTACACAGGTGCAACTGTAAAGGCATTGTTGCCACATATACACAATCTGAATTCTACACTCTTACACCCTGACAAAGTCACTGTCCTCACGCATCTATTATTTCAAAATCAACATAGGTTGATGACAAAGTTCCATATCATATTGCATACTATACAAGCACAAGAGTCACACAAACACTTCCTCTTTTGACTTTTTTTTTGGACACAAATGAACTCACATTGCAACCAGAACATTGTGTCTCAACGTATTCCGGATTGTCCCCGCAGGTGACGTGACCTTTACTGTCCTGTCTGTGGCAAAGGATGCAGCCAAGTAAGCCAGATGGCAGCAGAGCCGAATAGGCCTTAACAACAGGCTGAGTTAATATGTAGCTTCAACAATTGTGTCCCGTTCATGACAATGGAGCGAGTTGGGAGGGAGGAACGCTTACTTGGACAGCAGCTGAAATAGACTCTGTGTGCATTCTTTGTGGAGTTCATAAAAATGAAGCTTAAACCCACTTGATTCATCACTGTCTCATTTGGGCAGGAAAGTTAACGGACATGTAGCGAAGAAAGGAGGGGTGGGCACAATGTGGTGTGGTATGTTCTGAGATAAGTGTCAAATCATCTATGAAAACTGCAACAGTGTATAATTACCCGTGGCAACTTTTTTATGAGTCATTGAGAACACGCACTCTGTTCTTATTCAGTGTTTTAAATGCAATGCATTACAATTCACAGTAAAATTTTAGCAACATTTTAAAATGAGGAATTTGATCATCTTCTACAATAATATATATATATATATATATATATATATATATATATATATATATATATATATATATATATATATATATATATATATATATATATATATATATATATATATATATATATATTGCATTGAACAGAAGCTCCATAATATTTTTTACTCGAAAAAAGTTTGGACACACATTCTCATTCAGTTTCTTAAAGTAATGATGGTAACTTATTATTGTTGGTTGACTGATTGCTTCTTGCCATAAGTTGTTAACATTTGTCCAACAGGGCTTTCAGCTGTGTATGAACATGACTTCTGCACAAGACAAATGATAGTCCCCAAAACCATCAAGAACACAAGAAATTCCAGTAATAAACATGGCATGAAGAAAAATCAGGTGACTACCTCTCAAACTTCATCAAGAGAATACCAAGATTGTGAACTTTAAGGTTTCTTGAACGCATTAATGAGACACCAAATATCGGTTGGATACTTAATAGCTACGGAATCAAAAGTGTTTTTGGACACCGGTTGAATGCTCATTTTTGGCATTGAAGTGTCTTTAAATCCATGCCAGAAACTTTCAGCATTAGCTTACATGTCTATATGAAATAAAATTCCTGATGGACCTAAACTGCAAAGATAAAGTGCTCAACAGAGCCACTGAAATCTTCTTGAGAAAGGAAGACAGTAGGACTTTATATTCAGATAAGGAGGAACTGTGCGAATCCACATTAATGAGTTTTAAGTTGTTTTTGTCATGTTTGTTAGTAACTCAAGAAATTAGAACAACATTTAATGTTTTAAAAAAAAAATTAAATCTCAGGAAATTAAGTGTTGCTTGATTAGTCTATAATAAGGGGATGTAATGCATATGTGTGAATTCTCCGTGTCATGTTGTATGTAATGATAAGGCATATTACTGCATATATAGGAATAAGTGTGACATCACTGAAATACTAATATATATATATATATATATATATATATATATATATATATATATATATATATATATATATATATATATATATATAATGGGAAGTCAAGTCGATAAGCTCTAACACAGCAATTTCTGTTTATGGTGTTGAATTTCCAAGTCTATAACCAAGTACTACATAAAAAACGACATGGAATTGTTAAAGAATGCCAGTCAAATAAGTTATTTACACTTGAGGATAAATATTATGTGATGTATTCAAAATATAGTAGGTGGTGACACTCCCGCAGTCACAAAAACAGAGATTGAGCTGCCTCTTTCATGAATAATACAACTAACAATATCACTAACATCTCCATTGTGGGCCTGCAGTCCAAAGCACAATCATTTTCCTTGAGATCAGGGTAATTTTCTATGCAAATGGGCCGCCGTCATAGTTCCCGCCTCGTTAATCTGGGCGTGCGCTCCTTTGACAAACCCCTAGGTGATTGATGAGGCCCTGACAGCTCCAATGTGTGCATGCATTTTCACAGATTGACATCATCATTAAGGAGCCGAACAAGCAGAGCTTGAATCACTGCAGATTTACTCCCCCCGCCGGCTCATGCACACACGCTACACAGGCACCTCACTTTAACAACTACACACGGGTTGATGCTTGTGCGCCTGCATCTCTCTCGCTCTCCCTCACTGTCACACTCGCACACAAAAGATCGAAGCGGTCCAACAGCTGAGCTCTCCCTTCTGTACCCACGGAGTGGTGCAGGCGGCAGCGCTGGCTGCTTGGATCCGTCATGTTGAAGTTAATTGGTGTAGGCTTTAAGCAAATTTCCAGCAGCACTCCCCATCACTGCGCCACTTGATGGGTGAGCCGCTGTCACATGGCACCTATTGATTCACCCAGGGGTGGCGATGACTCCCAAGGTGCTCTCTATGTCAGTGTCACCCTGTCAGGGACCTCCAGATACTGTAGGTCCTCTCTCAAGAAAATGGTGTATCCCTTTTCAAGAGGGGTATGAAAGGCAGCTAAGTGAATCTGTTTCGCTAACTACTGAATTTCTAAATATTCAAAAAGTTTGATGCCAAAGGTCACGATATGACAAAGGAGACCACATCTTGCCTAATTGTGAGCCTGAATTTATATTCTATTTTTCCCCTTTTAACAGCTATACTGTTTGTCATTATTAAGTTTAGTCATGGGCTTCATAATGAGGCTGGGTTTTGTTGTCACTCTCAAACGATAGGAGTTAATGGTGCCAAATGGTGCGAGAACAGAATTTTAACAAAATAGGAGTTCACTATCAAAAATAGCGAGACCACATTTGGATGGAATGATAGAAAAATGGATGGACTTTGCTATTATCCATCCATCCATTTTCGAGAGCCACTCGTCCGCAAAGGGGTCGCCGGCTTGCTGGTTCCTATCCCAGCCGACTTCGGGCAGTAGGCCGGGGACACCATGAACTGGTTGCAGGCCAATCGCAATGGCACACAGACGAACAACCGTTCACGCATCCAGTCACGCCAGGTGGGATTTTGCTACTAAATTCATATTCCACAAACAGAATATTCATCAGAATGCTGTTTAAACTAGTGCGGGAATGCAATGTAAATAATATCGTAAAGAACATTTTTCAAATTCTGCTATTGGAAACTTTCCGCAGATAACATGGTTGAAAACTCGAAAAAGTTTCATTTGCATGATGCGGGCAGGCCCTTTAAGGCATATTGATTAGATAGAGTAAGAGCAACATCGAATCAAAATTTACAAATAACCCACGGAATAGAGCATTTCATTCATTTGAAGTTGATCTCACAGATCATTTAAAAACGTCAAAGTGCTTTTTAGTTTGGCCCCTAGCTAACATAAAAAAACATGGTGCTCGCTGGGTGAGCAGGAACAGAGAAAAGACAAAACACTGGCTGAGTGGAGGCAGCTGCAGATGAGCAAATAAAGCATTCAATATTTATGACCGAAATTAAAATCAGATAAAGATGTCACATATTACTGCGTCGCCGCCCTCCTCTCCTCACTCCCGGGCCTCTGGTCCTGACTCTCTGGTAGTCACAACTCTGGACGCTCTCAGTGAAAGAGAAGCATTATTCCTTCGCAGGCCAATGTCTTCTAAGACAGTAATGAATGCAATGCAGTGACCCAGAAAATGGACTTTAGAGAAGGAGAGGGGGAAAAAGCAATCTTGCGTTAGTGGCGGAGCATTATCACTTTACTCCCCTCCCCTCGTCCTCTCCCCTCCTGGGCTGCTGTATGTGATTGTGCATGTGTGTATGTGCGTGTGTGCACCTGCTATTGTGCGTGCATCTCAAAGGCCTTATGCGCCTGAGTGCATTCATGTGTTTGTACACACACTTGCTTCTGATTTTGTGTGTGTGTGCGAGCGTGTGTGTATACGTGAGTGTTCGTGGAAACCGGTGGGTGAGCTGAAGTCTCAATCAAGAGAGAATGGGCGCAGCCTGACAGGCAGGCCCATTGTGGGGTTAATTAAACACTTCAGGTTTAACACCCCATCCCTGTCGTTAACCCAAACGCTGGCTCATCACTCATCCCTGCCACACTTCACTTAGAGAGCAGCACGGGAGGCGGGCAAAGGAGGGCCACAATGGAGACGTCACTGTGGATGAACGCGTTGGGTTTGCTGGATGTCGGATGGCCGAGCTAGTGCATTTTTTTTCTGTCAGAAAATTAGGTTTAGAATTTTCAAAGTTGGAAACCCTCGATGGGAATTTATGAGACTACACCATGAAAAACCACGAATATAGATATTAAGAAACTCAAATATAGTTGGGGATTTTTATTTTTTTACCATAATCCTTACTAAAACAAGCAAATTTATGCAAATAGACTCAGTTTCCAGAATTTACAGGTATTTTGAATGACAATTTTGCTTAATTAATTATTGCGGTGCAAGCAAGCTTCTAATAACCATCTGCATGACGTGAAGTAGAGTCAATCTAAGTCCATTTGTATGAGCGTTTTGCATGGCTGTTTTCTCAGGTAACGTGAAATGCTTATACCAGAATGTGATACCTTTCCAATATATTACCATCAGTTCCCGCACTTTATCCCATTAATTGCCATGGAAAGTTTCATATTTTAAACATTTCCCATGGAAATTTACCAAAAACTTTGCAGAAATTTACCATTTTATTTGGTAAAGGTATGTGGCAGAGGTGAGCATCTTACATTGCTGATCCACACGTCATCATCGGTATTTTTATTTTTATTTACGTCACTCGCTTATGTTGGCAACTCCCAAGTGACCTTGTCACTCTGGATGGGCCCATCGGTCACTAGAATTATATCACATCTTTGAGTGCAGAAAGGCATCCCAGAATAATTTGCTCAACCATCGGCAAGCAATTTTTTTTATGTAAATCATATTTTAAAAGATTTCAAAAGGAAAATCTCTTAACACGTAATTCTAGTCATATTTTTTAATTTAAGTCTCGATAATAATCACGCCGAGCAAAATTATGTACGGTATGCGTTTTGGTTCATGAAACAGGGACTCAGAAAGGCAGCACAAACAATGACATCCCCAGTATTGCTGGCAGTGTTTCGTACGTTTGTAATTGATAAGTACTTAATTGAACCAAGGCAGTTAATTCACTTTAGTGGATGTATTTATTTATCGACTTGTTGGTTGTGGAGTAACAAGATTATACTCTGGTTAACTATAAAGCGATTCCAAATTATAGTCAATCAAATCAAGCAGTAAAGGAGGCAAAACAGTTGAGCTGCATTTCTGTCAGCAAAAGGGGGACGTCAGACAGAAGGACAACCAATGGGATATTCCCAACTATTACAGCGATGAACAAAAACGCACACAGATTCGACCTTCTCCGACTTATTCCATGTTATTTTTGGTATGTCGTTGACAGACAGTGCTGCCGGACTACCTAGATATGAAAATGGCTCTAATTTCTCTGTAATTCCATGCAAATTTCTATCTATTCTCATGTCTGTATCATCTTTGTTAGCCATTTTAAATTTTGATCAAAAATCACAGGAAACCCTTCTGATGTTTTCTACCACTTTGCTCAGACAGTTAAAAATTGGTGTTTTGCATGATTTTGGTAATTAATACATCCAAATTGATTCCTCACCAGGTGAAGGGGTTCCTGTACATCCCTATCATACTAGAGGCGCAGGCCTTGACAAGATGAAAGCAGAAACTAATTAGCTGGAGCCCATGCAGCAGAATGAATGGAAGGCAGCGGTTTTATGGGTGCATCTAAGTATCCACTATATTGTTACTTTTGGGGGGATTCTGAATGGGTACATAAACTCTTGGAAGATCATATGATAGTTTGTGGATGGAAATATTCACTGTTACCCTCTCACACTCACTCGTGCTTCACAATTTAGAAGCCTTTTCAAAGGTTTGTACTGTATATGAGAATGTTGGCATTACAAGAATACAACGATGAAAACGAATTCAAAAGGTTTCATGTATAGATGGTAGCTTTTGCTCTCTTGTGCTTCACAATTTAGAAGCCTTTTCAAAGATTTGTACTGTATATGAGAATGTTGGGCGGGCTGCTCAAACAGGTTCTACATTCCCACATTTGACCTTTTAAGGTGGAAAGAAATGACAGTAAATTATTTAAATTGCTCATCAATTTTGCTCTTTTTAAGAGGATCAAATTGCTGAATCATACCACCCACTAGTTGAAGAAAGATGCACTACCTATAATCTAAATATGTAGTGAATATGTAAACTAAATATTCATAAGCTTATCTTTTTATTATATACTATTATTTTGTTATCTTATTGGTTGATAGGTTTGCTGTATTAAGTTACAGGCTTTCATTTTGTTGTGTTGACAAAAGCCTTTTATTTAGCAAAAAAGAAAGTCAGAACTTGAAAGAACGTGAATGAGAAATGATCAGGGCGCCGGTCATTTGTGGGAGTGCGCTATACGGCAGTGTAATAGATCATTGAACCACTAGATAGCAGTAGTTTACACCGCTGACATCTTTAGCAGTTCATACTCCCTGGGTGGTTGGTTTGCAACAATTTTAGACATCTCACTTTGAACATATAGATATAGACAAAGAAAAGGATATAGATATAAATTTCGATGCGGATATAGAGACTGTAGCTACACCTGCCGCTGGTACCACACGAAACACACTACATGTATTGTCTAAAGTACTGCTGCATTTGACCCAAGTCTCACAGCCCAATCGCAACTTTTTATTCAGATCATTAGATCAGATAAAAGACTCATGGACTTCATATACAAACAATAACTAATGACTAATTAATTTACCAACAATCAACTGCCACTAACATCAGTCATTTTATTTTTATTAATTTAAAATTGGAATATATTCCCTAATGTATTCAAAGTTTATACGGAAGGGCCCACTTCTAACTGCTTTATGTACATATAAATAATACTATACATGTTGGTTTTATCTTCAGTTTATATTTTAAGTATTTATTTATTAGTTTGTTTATCTTTCATTCATTTAATTTGTGTTATTAACGTACACTTATACTCAGTGTTTGTTCCTGTATAACTGATTTTACACCACTTACAGAATTTTGTACACAGCAATGGCTGTTTCAAAGTGCTATATAAATGAAGATGAATTGGGAGAAATGAGTCCAAATCCATTTTGGATTAATCTGAGAAAAATTATAAATCAGTTTTTAACCCACACTAGCATTTTTTATGGGGGTTATTGTATTTTCTAAACGTACTAAAGTAAGAGCAGGTACACAATGTTATTAGTTTGTTTTTTACATTATTTTATTTTTATTATTTTATTTTTTCTTCTTTTCTTGTTCACTATATATTTGTTTTTTTAGTGGTATTTGTATATATGCTTATCAGTACATTTCTGCATTCATTCCCAATTTCAGAAGTGTCCCAGGACTGCGTTTAGTGTTCACATCAGCTTTGAAATGTATGTCACAAAGAATGTTCCTTCTGATGTTAAAGCAATGGCTTTAAGCAAAGTAGTGAAAATTGAATAACACATGGTGTGACACACACTACGTAATGCAATTTAAAACTGTAATTAACCTAGTTAAAACCAATTAATTGTAGATACAACTTTACATTTCAAACCAGAAGTCAGTCCATGTTCCAGTGAAAGTATTTATTTTAATACATATGATGACAAATCATAAGTGACTCTCTATTCTCAGAGGCAGGAATTTTTATTGAGTACAAGATGTTCTTTGATAAGAAAGAAAATAAATGGGCAAGAGTGTGCGTAAACAAGAACGCGGTGCGCGATTGCATTGCTTTTGATGGACAAAATTAGTTTTGCAGATGTGATCTAAATTCTATTGTATGTCCGCAGATTAAACGATGACAGCTCAGGTTGTGGTTCTGGGTCGTTGTGTTCGCGTTCTCCTGTATTATTGGCGAGACGCAGCCATGAAGCAGTCTTTTCATTAGCCATTAGCCCATTAGCCCGTTAGCACTCAGGCTGTTGGAACAGCTTGAACGTGTGATGCTAATGCTTCAGGGATGTAACCCAAAGTGGAGCCTTGGAAAAGGGCCAAATAGGAGCAGCAGTACAACAACGACCCAATTCCACTGCACCCCCCTCATATTATCACCTCCCGCGCTCTCATTGTTTTGCCTTTACTCTTAATTCCAGTAAGATCTTTAAGATGCAAGAGTAGATCTGTTCCATCCCGGCGCCATATGTTAGAAAGCAAGACTAATGAACACGTCTTTTCGAATGCGGCTCAGCCATCTTTCTCCTTCAATTCTCTCACCGTTGCCCACTGCAGTTTATCCCGGGTTTGTTTTCCAAGCATTTCTCATAAAAGTGATTTATCAAAAACACTTAATAGCAAACTACCGATGTTTCATCCTGAATGATTCCAAAGGCTGCCGAAGCTGGTGTTTTTTATGGCTCATGCTGAAAAGGGTACCTCTCGGGGCCATGTTGTGTTAGCTTCTTGTAAAGTACTAACGCACGCACAAACACACGCGCTATCCACAATGGTGTCGGCTGGGGATGGGCGGCGAGGAAATGTCAGGAGGGATAGAGGTCATTGCCTTCCAAAGGGATAAACACACACTCCGCACGGCTCCTGACTGCGTTATCATTTTTCTACCCTATCGGACACGTCTCTGAATGTATTTATGTGTATAAACATATTCTTTATTTATATTCTCTGAGGCCACTGCACCGAGGAAATGATATTGATATCTAACATTTGGAGCGCCATCGTGACTGCCAGGATGCAATTTGTGTTTCATCTCCGTGGAGAAAGGGGGACGTGATGCCCAGGGGCGGCCATTTCCTTCCCTGCAGTGACATTTTTAACAGGGTGCCTGCAGGACAGCAGGTCGCAGCCTGAGCCACGCTCCCCCCGTCATGGAAGACGGACCGAGCAGCGCGCCGTGGCTTCGAACGGCTCGCAGTGTGAGCCTGACTCCATTTGCGGGACGAGGTTGTGAATGCAACCAAGAATTTTCATAGCTGAAGGGACTTTGTGCAAAAGAATACTGTAAATTTCATGAACTTGCAAAGATCGTTTGTTGGAAAATTATTTGTTTGCTTGACATTGCTCTAGATATTTGAACATTTCTCTTTTATGCCTTTGAGACCGTAGGAACCAAACAAGGAACTTCCTGACGTACCCTTGTAGTTGAGTACTCCCCTCCTTTCACACACAAAATCATTCCAGGTCTGGAGGGTCGACCTGATTAGCTACTCCCTACTAGGGCTACCCAGAACCATTGAGGGGAGCGGAGGTCAATTAGTTGGTTGAACTTAGGGGCTTGTTATTTTGGGTAGCTTTGCTCTTTGCTCACTAATCAGCAACCGCCATTACGTGACTCAGCGGTGCTTTTAACTAATGTGGCCGGATTAATAATTTTAAATACTGGAAAGAGAGAAAATGGATGGATGGATGGATGGATGGATGGATGGATGGATGGATGGATGGATGGATGGATGGATGGATGGATGGATGGATGGATGATCTGGAACAGGCCCTTCTGAGTATTTTTGGTGGGGAGGACATGCAATGTCAATGTGCTTCAACAATGAGAACGTGGAGGGTTGCTGAAGGAACACCTGCCTTCTGCAAGCATTTTTATGACGCAGAGCCTTGAAAAACAAAATGACTCGAACAGAACACTTAGTGAAGCAGATTTATGTCTCTTGATCAGGGTGCTTCTTCTCAGTTTGTGTATTTATTCAAATAACCTATTAATACTTACTTGCTGAAAGTACAAAGGTTAGCATTGTGTCAGCTACTCATAGCTTGTTCGATGGTTTTCACAGCTCTAATAAAGTATACCAGTGTATTCGTATCAAGATAACCAAGCTGAATATAAATAAGGAAATGGCTAATTTGGCTCAACTTTCGAGCGGTGCATATGTAGACAATGATTATTTTTGTTCATCTTCCTGCTTGTTTGTCATTCAGCTTTTTAATTAGCGCTGCTTGTTGGACAGGAGGGGTACTGCAGGTTTTTTTATTATCACATAAAAACAACAGTGTTATTACAGTTGTAAGAATGATTCCTGTTCTAACAGAGCTGAAAAAAACACAGTTTAACTATAGCACATCCATCGGCCACAACATCTTGTCCGAGTTTTCAAATGATTGCACTTTTTTAACACACTGTTGTCACCTTGTTTTTCATCCTGAAATTCAGAAACTCTTTTTAATGAAGCATGAGCCCTTCAAAGCCGCAGACATTTCTTTTCATTAACAGTGATATATACAGTTTCAGGTGCTTTCCCTCTTCCTGTGCGTATTTATCAAAGCAACATTAGTAGTGTATCAACATCAATTTACCATCATGAAGCATGGCGCTGGATTCCACTCATGTGTGACCGTTATACTAATGAGGTTAATGGTTCAGCTGTGCTTACCATAAGATGGATACCCCCAATGGAACTTGTCCTTTTTTTGTGTATGTGTGTCACTGGGTGTGCGTGACTTTTCGTTATCACTGCACTAGTGTGTAAGAATTTCATCTTGAAATAATCCCCCATCATCCGTCATTGTGATTGAGATGGTGTGCTCATTTGTAACAATGAGAAAACCATCTCTTTGGCATAATGACCCTGGGTCACTTACCATGGGAGTCTCATGTTTGTGAAGTTGTCTGGACACCGCTTTTTGGTTACTATTACAAATCGAGTTAATAGTTTGGATTTATTGTAAATGTTTTCAGCAAAGCACTTGACCAACACTGGCAGGCATGGTCACCTTACATCGGTTGGACAAACAATGCTGTGGGGAATTTAGTGTGTTCAGTAGGCAACTTTTGTCTTTATATTTTAATCCATTCTATGTCAAAGGAAAATGTTTTTTTTTTAATCCGTTTGATAAAACAAATAATCTTTTTCGAGGGTACTAGATATTAAAATGAAGAAAAGGGTCCGACCTTACTGATAACATTTCATGAGTGTGACGCTTTTAGGGTGAAACCTCATATATCTGAATTGGTCTTTCAAAGCCCTATCCACATTCCTGCCCTCACCTATAGTCATGAGCTGTGGGTCGTGACGGAAAGAAAGAGATCGGCCAAAATTAGTTTCCTCAGCAGGGTTTCTGGGTTAGAAGGGTGAGAAGCTCAGTCATCCGGGAGGGGCTCAGTGTGGATCTCCTACTCCTATGTGTTGAGAGGAGACAGTTGAGGAAGTTCGGGCATCTAGGTTAGAGTGCCCCTCGGACGTTTCCCTGGTGAGGTGTTCCAGGCATGTCCCACCGGACAGATGTCCGGAGAACACCCAGGACACGCTGGAGAGACTATGGCCCTTGGCTGGCCTGGGACTGCCTGGGGATCTTTCTGGAGGAGCTGGACAAAGTAGCTGCCTGAGAGAGAAGTCTGAGCCTCCTGGCTCAAGCTGCTGCCCTTGCAACCTGACATCGGATAAAGCGGTAAAAAATAGATATATGGATTGATGGGTCTTTCAACGGCAACAACAGAAGTGACTCAGATTTGCAACTATGTTGTTGTGAGTTCAGACACTGTTTTGGTTTTGTTCTTTAAACAAGGTGATGTTCACACATATTTACATTTTCACTGAAGTAGGGTTTGGCCAATGTGCGTATGGAACTGGTGTGGTTCAATACCTCCAACAAAGTTAATAATCACTGCAACTCCAACAAAGTTAATAATCACTGCACCAATGTCTTATGTCTAATGTCTAAATGAAACGAAAACTGAGAATTATGATTTGTGGACGTTTTTGTCGCTTGTTATACTTAACTCGTACCTAACCGTGGTCCCAAAACAAGCGTACATACCAAACCGTGACGTCTGTGATCCATTGTACCCCTATACTACATCCATCCATCCATCCACATTCTATATATAGCCACTTATCCTCACTCAAGTCAATGACTTGCTTGTGCCTATCCCAGCTGTCTAGAGGCAGCAGGCGGGGGACATCCTGAACCGGTTACCAGGTTACACAGACACGAACGACCACTTGCACTCCCAAACACACCTAAGAGCAATTTGAAGTGTCCAATACACTTACCAAGCATGTTTATGGGTCCTTTGGAGGAAGCCGGAGTACCCGGAGGAAAGCCAAGCTGGCACAGGGAAAACATGCAAACTCCACTCTGAAAGGCCGGAGCTGAAATCAAACCCGGGACCTCTGAACTGTGAACTTCTGACCTCTGAACTGTGAGGCAGATGTGCTATCTGGTCTTCCAACTTGCCTACCTCATGGATATATATTAATACATACAGTACATGAATAATGGAACATTTAGATGTTTTACTTTGCTTTCGAGGGCCAGATAAAGTAAAATGATGTGGGCCAGATCTGGTTCCCAGGACTTCAGTTTGAAATCTGTGCAAAACACTATTACTCAATAGGATACTGTGACACCATTGGAATGGTTGTAAGGTTCTGCCATTTGGGCTACAGGAGCTTGCTTTAGCTTTGAAGTTGCAGGATTGCTGATGAGAATGTGATGACATAGATCAGGGGCTACCAACATGGTGGCTGCAGACACTGGGTAGCCCTCGAGGATTACAGGAGTAGCCCGCAGACCCATCTGCAAATAGTTTACAAGTGATAGAACATTGTGATTTTCTAGAAATTTTACCAATGATTATGCATATATGACATATACATTACATATTACACTTGAGTTACAGTACATATTTACTACAGCTGTTTCTTAATTATTGTGGGAAAACAATAACAATAACATTGACCAGTGTCTTCACATAAAGTGGTAGCCCTTCGTATTACTCAGTACAAAAGAAGTAGCTGTCAGTTTAAAAAAAGTTGATGACCTCTGACATAGATCATCCACGGTATTACTATTTCAACAATACATTAGCTATTAAACGTCTTACTGGAAATAAAATTCTTTCATGGTTGAAGTTCCATCATCATGAAAATTGTGTGTGTGTGTGTGTGTGGGGGGGGGGGGGGGGGGGTTAACAGCAAAAGTTGCATTTATGAGCTTAATTTATCCCTTCGTTTCCATTTTTACATAATATTCAAATTTAAAAAAGAAATGGGTAATGTGGATAGGTTCACTGCAAAAGTTTTGCTGTGATTTCAGAGTAAATTATTGGATACATTTTGCATTACTTTCACAGCAATGAATGCAGTAAAATCCTCGTAATGCATTTACAACAAACTGATAAATTATTTTACTGTAGAATAACAGTAAAGTACTGTAAAATCCAAGGCTGCTGCCATTTACACAGGTATTCATTGAAATGTTACAAGGTATCTACTTAATACTTAAATACAACAAATTACTGTAATTATTGTAGAACGTTGATAATTTTAACAGTACTTTTAAAATCACTGCTATGAATCTAGATAGCACACTGGGATCAAAAGATCAAAGATCAGAAATATACTTATGAGAACATAATATTTAAAGGTATTGTTACACAGCTTTAATATTATAGTATTTCAATTACGATACAATTTTTTAGCTGTGTTAAAATACATTTTGACCCAAAGCCTGATAAAATGCATTAATACAACACATTAGTACACATCACTGTACGGGATAACAGAAGAGCACACACACCTCTTAGTTCTTTCTGCCAGTTTAATGGAAACAAACGAATGTAATCCAAACGCAGGCAACACACACGAAAAAAGTTGTCATTTAGAGTTATGTGTTCCTAGCTGCACATTGTCCAGAGTTATCTTTGAACTTTACAAACTAATGTGATGAACTAATGACTTCTTGTAGGCTATTACGAGAGGGCAGATTACTAGTGTCTATTTTTTGCTAATTACAAATGGTAAAACCAGTGAAGCCTTTTATAAGCTAGGATACCGTTTATGCCCTGCCACATGCTATTCAGTCTAAAAGTGAAATAACCCTCAGGAATGAGATCGCACCATTTCTTTAACAGATGGGACACAACAGCCATCTGTATTGTTTTAGATGCATTTAGGTGGAAAAATTGTTTGTCTCTGTACCTGTTCAGCCAGTTTAAAACAACACACAGAATGTTAAGAGATATGAGCCCCACACGTTCGAACAAAGTGAGTGGAGAGCTAATAAACTCTCCTGTTATTGATTTTAACATCTTGACATAAACAGTTACGAGGCCTCAGATTTGTTTGTTTTGTTTGGTTTTATTTATTTTTTTCTACTTTCAATTTCAACATCCCTATTGGTACTGTGTGCCAATGCTTGTTTGCACACAAGCCCAAAACCACAGTATTGCTTCTTAATTAGATTTACAGGATATTAAAAACACAGTAGGTGCTCCTAAACGATGATCATTGGAGACAGAGCTGAAATAGCAGGCTATCATAAGTCTTTTTTATAACACGACTTGAACTGTAACAGTATCTGTTTTTGTTTTTATAAATGTATTCAATTATGCCCACCCATCTCTGAAAACATGAAAAATGCCACATTAGGAGTGCAAATTTGCAAATACATGGCGGTGACTCTTATCAATTTTACCATCTTCAGAATGGCGCTTTAATGAACAAAACA
Organism: Hippichthys cyanospilos; assembly: GCF_059441005.1. Classification (NCBI taxonomy): domain Eukaryota; kingdom Metazoa; phylum Chordata; class Actinopteri; order Syngnathiformes; family Syngnathidae; genus Hippichthys; species Hippichthys cyanospilos. Next base: position 8,833,786 of record NC_142375.1, on the reverse strand, counting down.
AAGTTGGGCTCATTTGCTGTTAATGCAGTCAAATGCCTTTTCTCAGTGGGTGCTGCCCAATAATCTGAGGAGAGGAAGGGCACTGGGTCTCTGGAGGGTTACAACTTTAATTGGATGATCTCAAACTCCTTTTTCCCAATTCCAAATGTAAACAAGGCGTGTCATGGCACATCTAATGACAAATAATAAAAATGTCTCTCAGATGTTTCCCATTTATTTCTTTTTGTGACTTCATCCCAGAAGGCATATCGTAACACAGCGTGCTGCACTATCATACGCTCGACGATAAGAAAGACTATTTAAAATACTTGATTGAAAGACAGAATGCCCTCAAGACTCATTTTCCAAATTTCGAGATAGGAAATGGCAAAACCACTATTGTTAATAAAAAGTGATTGATTGAAGGCACATTCTCATTGCTTAAAAAATAAAGTGATTACAAGAAATACAACACCAAACTATATAAACAAAAGGAAACATTTCTTTTGATTGTTGTTATTGTTGCTATTACCGTATTAATTGCTGCTTGTGTTTTGTTGTTTATTTGTTGTTTATGCATGGTAAAATCTCATTAAAAAAATTCAAATACATTTTGTTCTGGTTTAAGAATTAGTTAAATGCATGTATAAGCGCCAAGCTATTTTAATAATGTCTAATGAGGCTTTATTAAATGTGTCTGTATAATTAAAAAGAACCACTTTCAAACATTTGTTCAAAACTATTTTCCTCACTGGGTACGTTGCAGTTAAACGATGGAATCCAGAATAAGACAATATAGTATTACTATATATATATATTAAATATGAACTAGCGGTAATAAATATACTTGTAGTACAGTATTGTACATACATGCATTTACATTTTTCAATTAACCTCGGATGCCTCGTGTCCTCATGTGGCTTTCCTAGTCTACATATGGGCGATTATATCGGGCCTTTAAATTTGTTTCCTTGTACCTCAGCGAATGTGTTGAGTATCTGAGCTAAAGACTGCTGAGCTAGTGAGTTAGCTTAGCCGACCCTTGGGCCTTTAAAGCTGCTGAGCGCAGCACACACACACGCACACACACACAAACGCACATAGGGCCCTGAAAACACATAAAAAGTTTTCAACCCCCGGACACCCGTGTGTACGAAGGGCTCTATCTCAGCTGAGTAGTTTAACAAGACTTGTATCAACGTCTCAAGGCTGTGAAATACGCAACTGACACAATACCACTTGCTCAGAGATTGAAAAAAAAAAAAAAAACAACCAAAAAAAAACAAAAAGGTGCTCCATAAAGTTCACACTGGTGCTCAGTTTATTGGCTCTGGTAGGATCAGAAACGCGTGGCCAATGGGAGCACCAGCACGCAGACGGCATATTAATTCCCCGCTCTTCGTTAGAACCTCCGCATGTGCTAAAGATGGTAATCCTAAGCTGTTTGTTAGTGCTGCATCGGCACTTTGACTTTTTCCAAAGCTACTTGACAGCAACGTTAGCCCCTGGGCTGCTGCTGCTACGGAAAAACAAAAAACAAAAAAACAAAATACATACACGGCTCCAATTTGCAATTCATACACATTTGGGGAAATGCTTAATTCCATGGCTGTTATTCAACTCAGTTCATTAATTAAAGAAAAAACATGAGCATTTCTTTATCTGCATTCCCGCCATCTTTTTGATGAGCTTTCTTCAGGAGTAATTGAGTCCGTTAATTAGACAGAATTAGCCTCTAATTATTCCAAAGGCACAATGCCTAGGGGGTGTAGCGAGGAACCAAATGTGCCATATTTCACTGCCTTGCCACCACAACAGCTTTCACTAAATCCCCTCTAACTCTCTTTGATGTCCTCTACACCGCCACTTTCACAGGAAATGGATTGGATATCGGGCCGCCTCATTCTGCCACTCTTTTGACATTTGCGCCGCCCGATTTCCAGACAGTAAATGCATTTCATTACAATGAGGTGTTTTATTTTCTCCTGCTCGCTCTTTGTGTTATATTCAAGGGGATGGACATCTGTCTTGTTTATGTCCGCTCACTCAGTGGCAGTCCTCGGCTATATCACGTTTTTATTACTTCACTTTTAGGTGGTGCTTTGTCACGCTCGGGCCTCGGATTTAAAAGATAGCGGATTCTTTCTTTATTGCGATATTTAAAAGATTACATTTTCATTCTCCTTGCGAGCAGTTTTATAAATTGTATTAATGTGAATATAAGTGATTTGTAATTCCCGAACAAACTGTTGTCGGTAAATAATATGTGGAGGCTCATAAATAGAGATTCAAACAAAGTGAGTTCAAATCGCTAGTTATTAGCTGTAACACTTTGGAGCATTGGATGGATGGATGGATGGATGGATGATGGATGGATGGATGGATGGATGGATGGATGGATGGATGGATGGATGGATGGATGGATGGATAGATAGATAGATAGATAGATAGATAGATAGATAGATAGATAGATAGATAGATAGATAGATAGATAGATAGATCAAGCAATTTATTTTTTTTAGCTTAATATATAAAATTAGGCTTAACTGCATTTTTCATCAACTATTTTTCGCAAAGCTTGCAGCATATTTAAATGAATGTAATTTAAGATTGAATGCCAAACCATCAAAGGAAAAATATTTCATTTAAAAAGGTTTTCAATCGTAATAGCTTTTTTGATTCTTTCATGTGATTCTTCCTGAACCTTCATCTGTTGCTGTATATCATAATAAACAAACAAAAGAAAGTGCAACAAACAATTGGATGCACACAAGAATTTCTTTTCATGATGATTTTTATTCTTCTGCGACTGTAAGATCATCAAAGAGGTATGCAATAGTTTCACATCAGGGTAACTTTATAAAATGTTTGCCAGTTGCTGCTAGATGTTTTCTTGATTTTGGAGCGAGAGACCAGAAATCCTCAAATCCGTATAAACAAGATTTGAAGTCATAAAACATTTGTGCGCGCTCACATACACACACATGCACGCACGCACATCCAGCTGCTCCACTCAGAGTCTCGCATGCAGATGTAGAATTGGACAGACCACCCTGAAGCAACGTGGCATTCAGAACCGCAAGCCCCAGTGCCGCCAAACACGCCAAGATGGATCGGCCCGCGCTCATGCCAGCTAAGACGATTGAGAGACCAATGGCTCCCATTGGTTCAGCTCCAAGTGTTAATGGTTGTTCCCAGATTGTAGCATGAAAAGGCCCTTTAGCTGCTCCTAATACGGTATGACGAGGGAAAACAGGAGACTGATCCATCCGAGTCGCAAGACACACGCTCGAAATATACCGGGGCAGATAGAACCAAACTCATTGTGTTTTGTATTAATACATTACATATAAATATTTTGAAAAAGAAACGACACAGAGGCTTGCATTGATTTTTCTCCTCCTTTGGTGCCACAATTCAAGCGTTCCCCCATGTTTAAGGGTAAAACTGCTGCCCCTTATGAAAAGCGTCATAAACTAAACGCTGTTCAGAGGTGTTTTCCTTTATTTTCTGATGCCAGATGCAGCATGTTATATGAAATGCCTCCGTCATATTTTTCACGGTGACAGCGTCATGGCTTTCTCTAAGGGGGCACTGCGGTTAGTTTATCCTCAACTGTTGTATTACCCTTTGAATGTCTCTAAGTTAAACTGCCACTGACAGCTTATCAGTCAATGTAATGCACAATGCCTCAATGTGCGCAAGCAAGGGGGGTAATTCAATATCCCAATGATTCAAGGCAAAAAGAGCAAAACAGAGATTTATTCCACTGAATGGTGGAGAAGAGAGGCATTAATGCTGGTGGAGTCGGAAGAAAAATCTATTGCACGCATCAGGCTTCCATTTGGAATATATACGAGTATTAAATTATGTTTACCAGCAGACAAATGGACAGCTAAAACAAAAACATGTAAATCTGGAGGATGGTACTGATGGGCTGTAAATATGTCTGTATATTTATTTTGTTCACTGCCGGACATTTTATGGTTGCTGGTTCTTTTTTTTTTTTCGCATATAGCTGAAAACACATAACATAATTTCACAGTCAGCCATTATATTCAATTGAAAAAAAACCCTCATGAATATCTGATTATTTTGTTGTTTGTTCGTTCATCCATTCGTTTTTGTTTAATCAATCATTCAAAGTAACACAGGTTAAGAAACAGCCAATCGAAAACCCGTAGGAAGAAGCTAGCGCTTATCAAGCGTGCACCATTTTTACGTGACAAAATTATATAAAACATGACAATTAATTAAAAAAAAAAAAAAAAAAAAGCACCATGGTAAAATGGCCAGAGAACTGATTTTGAGTTTGTTTGGTATAAGTATTCTAACAAACGTAAAAAGATATTTTAGCATATTTTAGTCAAAACACAACCACAGTGTATCTGCCATAAATTGATGTGAATTATTTATGTACTTGATTGATTTGCCTAGAAAAACAAAATGTGTGAGTTTTGGACAAACAGATGGAATTTGCTTTCACAACTGTTTATCTGGCCAATCATTATGTTTTGAACTTAGGCAGGCATTACACCATTTTGCAATATCAATATAGTCCTCCGTGGCATGATTGTGGCAGCTAGCAAGCTAATCTAGCTTTGCAAAAACTCAAAAACAAAGTTCCAGGTCACATAAACATTGCGAATTACCAGTAAAATTATTATTTATTTTTTTTTGTATATGAGATCTGTTTTTTTGTTTTACACAACATAATTAGTCCCACTTTTATTTAGATTTACAAATTAAAATAATGGAGAAGGGTTTTTTGTGCTCTTTGTTTGTCTAGTGTGAGGTTGCTTTTGGTTTGCACCTCTCTGAGGGCACGCTCTCTCACAAGTGGGCCGATCTTTGCGCTAGCCATGAAATCCCAGTGCCATAACCTTTGACCTGCTACTAAGCCCTCTCCCAAACAGGTCTGGATAATAAACATAGGGTATCAGGAAGCATTTCGGTGTGGCGTTATGTTCATGAGATTGCACGCTTGCACCGCTTCACATTTCTTAGCTTTTCCTTTATGCTGCTGCCGCGTGTAATCCAATTCAAAACATTGCACGTGTCATCATTCCATCGCTGTCCACTAAAAAGTGACAGTGGACAAAAATAGCACACACAAGTCAATGACACCACATTCCAAACTTCTCCATCACTTCCATACGTGAATTTCTTACATTTTCTTTTTATCTGCGGCACCTTGGACTTTACGAGCGGGATCAACATTTTTGGCCCATTGGAACGACCTTGTCCGCTGTCACGATTTCAGACTCAGAGGGAGAAGATATCAGAATTGGCTTGCTCACACACCTGTTCTACCAGATGTATTCTCTTCAAGGCTCTATTCTCTATTTTTACATGCAACTTCTGCATTATTGTATTATTTGTACTTCTGAATGATCCTGGGGTGTTCTTTTTTTTTGTTCTTTGTTTGGAGAATATGGTCAAAGTAATTTTTTTTTTTTTGAACATAACCACTAAAATTTCTACTTGCCTTAATTAAAATAATATTATGGCACACGTTTCTAAAAGCAAAGTATCGTTTAAAGGGGTCTGCAAGTTGGAAAACTATCACAGAATAATTTGATAAAAAAATATTCTATGAGGGAAAAATAACAGTCATCTTTACATATAACGTCAAATGTTTTACCTAATTGTGTGCTCTGATTATTATGCTATAAATAACCCCCAAATATAAGCTTATGCTTAGAAAAAAGTACTTTAAATCTGGAAGACATTTTATGAAACACCATTTAGCGCAAGGGAAATTGAGCTGTGGCCCGACAACATCAAGATTGAACGTTTTTGCCACACTCTCAAAAGGTGAGGTTGGTGCAAACACATGCGGCCCTACTCTTCCCCAAAAGATCAGCATACCCGTTTAATGGTTTTAATGGTTTTTGTGTCTGTTTCACTTCAGCTGGGCTAGGTGGAGGGAATCATAAACAGTTACAAATACCAGTTAGATGTATCACAAAAAGCTGAGCTAGAAGGCAAAGCGACAAAACTTTATTAGGAGTAATCAGAGGCGTTTAAAATGATGGCGAGTCACCTGACTCCAAATGAACATGAGTTTCGGTGTGTTTGGGTTATTTTGAACATAGCCAAAACCTCGCTATAAAATGCAGTGTACTCGCCACATAATTTCAGTAGTCTATTTTTGCTTCTATCATTTTTTCCCCCATTTTAATAAGGGGTTGTCAGATTAATAGATTAATACATGATATGCATTCTTTGTAAGAAAGAGCTTGCTTAACACAGCTCACTTTCAGTCTGCCCCATAAATAGAGAGCACCCGGTAAGACTGACTGCAGCCACACCAAACGATAGCAACAAAGACGCTAATGTGGCAAGCCATGGCAAAGCACTTTTCACTTTTATGTCATGGAATATCAATCAATGTATTGGTTTTCAAAAAAAAAACAAAAAAAAATAGGTGAGATTAAACAAGAGACTTCTTCGATCAATCACATAAAGATTTATTTATCTTTTTTTTACTCTGTTAGGAGCACCATTTTTAATCTATGTTCATAGAATATATCATAGGTGGAAAACAATTTTAAATTATGGATTTCTTTTTTTTTCCTTTTTTTTTTTAAACTCGAACCCCTAGCAGATGAGCAACGGTGTGTAGACTTTAAATCTATTGTAAACCACATTGGTTTTATGTGGCAATGTAAACAATGGCTAAAATGACAGACTGCCACTGTAATTATCAAACACATTCAGGAGACAAAGACATTTTAACAAATTGATTATTTTATCAGCCTGCTCTCTGCAGTGGGTAAAGTGATCTTATAGGCCAAGAAAAGGTGAGCCTGTTTCTTTACCAACATAGAGAGAAATTTAGAAAATCAGCTAAAAAGAATAAGAATTAAAACTGGAAATATTACTTTACTATTTGCCGCACTAATCAATGGTCACTCACTGTTCATTGTTGTTCTATTAAAAAACTTTGTATGACAATGAAAACAAGATAGTGTGTTCTAGTCCTTATGGCACACATGCGCACATACACACACACACACACCAACACACTATGCAGGTGTTTCTAAGCAGACCTACAAGCTGTGTGGTTGCTGGCAGCAGCTGATGAAACACAGCCAGTTTACAAAACTTAGTCGATGATGAACTCCACTTAATAAGATTAGCTCGATTCCCTTATCCAAACATCTACAAGTGTTACAGACCTAACCTAAGGCCACCTTTTAGCTCACAAAACTCACAGGCCAGATTCATGTTGTTTCCCCCTTGACTTTCAGGTCACTTAAAATAATCGCAGTTACGACACAGTGTTTCCCGGGAACTTGTTGCAGAGCATGGCTGCAGGGAAATCAGATACTCTCTTAATCCAGCTGCTGCCGAAGCATCATTAATTCCCTTGATGAACCTGTAATCTGAGAGCCGGTAACCTGTGAACTTGTCATCCAAAGCACACAATTTGCGATGAATCACCAAAAAACAGGCTTATCTCTTCCGTGTAATGCACAAGCAGTGAAGTGGCTTTTTTTTTTTTTCTTGAGGTGGGATATGAGCGTAGTGCAGTCACGGCCGTTAGTGGAGGCATTAACTGAGCGCTGGAGTCAGTCCGTTTCCTGCCACGCAGGGTTAAGGTGTCACGACTTGAGCTCTGATTGAGTTACGGTCATGCTGCCTCTCAACACGGCTGCCACTCACATTTGCCAAGACTCGGCAAGACCAAATAGTCCTTGATGTGGCAATTATACACACACATATGCACACCTACACACACTCACGCACACCAAAACACACACGCATTCACACACACTTTCAAGAAAACCTGAGGTCTTTTAAAACTAATGTGTTTTTAAATTGTTTCTTCAGGGGTGTTATACAGTTGGGACACATTATGAGTGATTGTTAGGGCTAGGTATCAAACCACCATACACAACATCCTCTAAATCTGACTATAAACGGCTCCCAATGAAATTAAAATGTTCACGTTCACTCTTCACGGTTCTTATTTTACACCCAAGACAGAAACATTTAAGATACTTACAAGAAAGCATATAGAAGAGTTGGGATATTTGACATTTTCTAAAAGTGAAGTCTATGGAGACCATAATGCAAAAAGGTAAACTGTTTCCAGCTTTTAAATATATGAGCCAATTTTATAAAGTTTGATCACCTGTGATGAAGACTCCCAACACAAAACATTAATTTTGAGACTCAAATGATTGTACTGATAACTTGAAATCGACAGATATCGTTTATTTGATTAATAATTATTTCTAACAAACATATATTTATAAAGTAGCAGTTTTAAATTTTTAGTTTCACATAAATTTCATGATTGACAACATATTTTCCAAAGACAATAATTATAATTTTGCATAGTGTCTAATATGGCTAGGAATCTCGACTTTCTCATGATTCAATTCGATTCGGAACTTTGGGTCTATGATGGAATTTAAAATTGATTTTCTTTTTCAAAAAATGATTCAAAACATTTACAGTGAGTACTGCTTCAAACTATAGATGGTCAAATAATTGTCATGATATACTTCATTAATGGCACTCCTGCTATCACTTGCATTATCAAAATCCACTACCACCACAATAAAAAACCTTGCCTAAGAAAGTTGCAATCACACCTCAATCATCATAAACCAAATGCTAACCCTTACAGCCTTCCTTTCAATCACTCCAATAAGATATACATGCTTATAATGAAATCCATTCATTCTACATGATATTGCCTAACATGTGTGCATTAGTACATACTGTATGCGATAGATTGGTGTAATGTTTTCAACCAATGGAGTCATTCTTTTCAAAGCCATTTACGGAAACAGTTGCATAAAACAAAAACACACAGTTTGAACACATGTCACATACACGACAAGTAAAAGCAAGATTTTGCTGATCTAAATTTAATAGATAATGCCTTTTGGGGGAATTTTGAAACTTGTTTCTTGCATTTCCTGGCTAATAGCCAATCAGAGTGAGTGAGTCACTTTGCGATGTGCTCATTGGTTACTAGCTCCTTTGCACATCCCATAATGTTTTGCTCAACTCGATGCAAGTGATGTATTGCTTCAAATAACATTAAGAACACAATAATCTCTTAATACTTAATTCTAAACATTGTTTTTTACTTTAGGCCTGTACAATGAATGTGTTGAGCAAGATTGTCAACACATATGCGTTTCACTTCATGAAACCATGACTTTGAAGTGCATATCAAACAATGACCTTCCAGCAAGGATATACCATCACAATAGGGTGAAAGTGTTTGTTGTGCAATGTTTTATTTTTAATGTAAAATTTTAGCCTCCTAATGCAACAATACCCACCAGGGAGCACATTTGATAAGATGCTACCAAACTTGCATGTTTATTTTGCCTAATTCGTAAGGAAATTTCAATGTTATCTAAATTAATGAGGCTTCAACTGGGATTACAACTGATGATAACAATGATGCATGAAAATGATAAATAAATCTTCTGTTCCATTGGTCTTAATCATTCGTATTGGTTGAGACTTCGGTGAATTAGGGCTATATAAATAAAATTTGATTGATTGATTGATTGATTGATTGAAATATGCTATCATTCGGTCTGTTGGCAAAATGTCGGCCCATCTTCAGATACCTAAAGGCTCTACCCCTTTTCATTTGGGTCTCCCTGGACTTTTATGGTTGCAGTGTCGCACCCTTAGGTTTTTCTCTGGGTTTTTAATTTGCTTTTTTGTTGTTGTGATCCAGTCTTTTATCTTTATTCTACCTTTGTTTTTTTCTGTTCCCCTTGTATTACCCAATCCGTTCTATCTTGGTTTCTTTGATCCTCCAATGAAATACATGTTTTTCTGCTTTTTGTAAGACATTATTGAAAATACCCTGAAATAGTGCCTTGCCTTCTTTTGCTGTCTTTGCTTTTACACCACCATAATAAAGTTCAAAGATAGTAGACAAAGATAGTACATTCTAAATATATTGAAACAGTTTGGGAACACACCTGTACTTCATTGACAATAAAGAAAGAAAGTAAGTTCCCTTGGAGTTCAGTGATTTATGTACACACATTGTACATAGAGGGCGACATTGATTTGGGTATAAATCTTGAAGTCACTCATCCAAATAGATCATAACATCGTACTGAATGTTTCTACAGTTTTTTTTTTTTTTTCAAAATGCTCTATGGTCTTCGCATGTCTAGTATTAAAAATCTGCAGTCAGTACAAAATGCTGCAGCAAGACTCCTGACAAGGAGAAGAAGGTTTGATTACCCCAATGGCAGCCAACTTGAATTGAGACCAAATTCAAGGTATTATAAATTATTACAGGGCAAACCATCTTCCTCTCTTATTTATTTAGTAATAATGGGGATCCTCTGAATTTTTGGCCACAGACTATTTTCAGCGTAAAAGGGCAAAAAAAAAAAAACAATACATATTTTTTTGTCAGCAATACATCTGAAAACATATGTTGTGATGACGCAAAAAGCAGCAAGCATCTGTCTGAATTTCTTGGTTGACATCTATTGTAAAGGATTTCAACAGGTCAAGAAAAGAGCACTGCTAACCTTTCACTTCTTTCCTGGGATTATGAGCGAGCCAAAACAAAAGACCTACTATGGCCAACTTCAAAATGACTGGGAACCAGTTCAGCATGCCGGTCAGCTGCGATCACCAAAGGCACCACCAGGCCTGCAATCCTTGTGGGGATAAGCGACTAAAGATAATGGACGGATGACTTTCATTTCTCCAGCTCAGTTTAGCAATCCAAGCCAGTATTTTTCAGCAGCGAGCATAGAAAATGCCAACAAAGATGGAGGTAAACCAATCTGAGCTAAAAACAGATTTTTTATCAACCAAACACAAAGAAACCATACAAGAGTTACACAGCTTCGTTTTAATTTGGACTCGTTGTTTATAGCACTTGAACAGGTTATTTTGGTAGGGCCTTATTGTGGCGCACCCAGTGCAACGCATGTGCGATCACGCACCCACATGCAGTCAAATGATTGAGCGCTCTTCTTTTGATAAACCACTGAATCAGCATGAGTAGAACCATTGATTGGTGACTTAATTCCCAATTCAAATTATCATCCTGGGTCCATACCCAAGGTTGACATGAGCCTTGAGCTTTGGTGCGACTAAATTATATTCTGCTTCCTATTAGCCTGCCTCAACCCTCTCTCTCTTTCTCTAATACACACACACACACACACACACACACACACACACACTCCCCCCATTTTTCTCCACTGTATACTTCCCTCTCGATGCAGCTCAGGTGCTGATACAAGCAGAAATCTTGCACGCCCCATCGCTCCCAAAGCACATACACTCATACACATTGAGCACACACAGACACTAACACGCACAAGCACACACACACGCGGGCTGGTTTCAATCATAGTTGGGACATCACACTGACAATGCATAACCTAATCCCAAACTCTAACCTTAACCATACTCTAAAAGCAAGTCTTAACCCTCAGAAAGAGGTTTGAAATTGCGGGGTGCACCAAAATGGTCCCCACAAGTGCAAAAGGTCCTCATGAGGAGAGTAAAATCCAGGATTTGGTCCCAATCATGTTGCAAAAACCAAGGGCACACACACACACACACACACACACACACACACAAATACACCCCCTCATACCTTCATCCACTGCAGCCCTTTGGAAAAACCAAGGGGAGGCAGCATAACTCTCCTCGCTGTTTGCTGTGTTAGCATGGAGGCAATATGAAGCACTGGGAACACCGTAGTTTGTTGAGGGACCATGCAGCTGCAGCACATATATGCGGCGTGGGACGCAGAAAATAAGAGATTATCACGTTGATGCATGGCCGACCAGAGTCTTAAGTCACCCAAGGTTGTGGCCCTCCTCTCCCAATGAGGATATAGTGGCCAATAAGTACACTATGTCAGTGCAGAGACTGAGAGAGTTGAAGGAGAAGAAGAGTGAGAAGTAGTAAATAAGGACGAGAGAGGCAAAAGGGGACGAGGAGGAGTGGATCGAGTCTGCTATTGTCTCTGCTTCATCAATATCCTCTTATATAAATGTCAACTGTACAATTTCCCTCATCACTGTTTCACCACCCCACTGGCTTTATCCTCTGGTACAAGAGGAGGTACATCACTCTCTTGCATCTCTTTTTATCGTTTTTCTCCCTCCGCACTCCCTAAATCGCTTTACTCTTTCTCCCCTTTCCACTCGTTTCTCTTGCGTTCCCTCCTTCCCGCTCTCCGTCAGCTCTTTATCATTCTTTATCTCTCCTTCCCTCTCTCCCTCCTGCCTCTTTGCCTCTCATAGCAATGCGTCACTAGCCTGCCCCCATGAAACAAGTCAATTTTCTGCCAGCTCGGCGGAAGAATAAATCTCCCTGGCGCTGCTCAGAGCGATGGGGATATTTATCTAAGTGGAGTGTGTCCTCCTCGGCTCAACGCCACCGACTTCTCGTCTAAGGCGCTTTTCTAAAGGGGTTGGAGGGAGAAATTGCTAAGGAGGGACGGGAAGGGTAAGAGAGGTAAACCAAAGAAAAGGGTGCCAGCAGAAAACAAAAAAATGCGAGACAAAGGCGTGAGGGGTAGACAGGGAAGGATGGGGAGAATTAGGAGGGGAAAATATGAAAAAGATGAATAGCTAGGGAGTTAAAGGAGCTGCCTGGAACAAAGCCTATAAAGCAGAGCGACAGAGGAGTGAAGAAGGGGCATTAGTCGAGCCTGCTCGGGCTTAAACGGCAGGAACAGGCACAGATGTGGATGAATGGCGGCCATCCACCTCCAGGCCACACTCTTCCGTTGGAGAGAGGGAGACACTTGGCTTATTGAGCTCGCCGTGAAAAACCGAGAGAAAGGATGACACTGAAAATGATGACTGACTGATGATGTTGCTGCTGTTTGATTTTTTTTTTTTTTGAAAGGGCAATGACAGTGCGTGCGTACGGAAGCGCTGACAAACAAATGCTGATTAGGAAGCTAATCAGAATGAGGTGAATATATTCGGTGTAGAATTGTATCTCTTACATTTTTAATGCGGAGTGATATTTTGCAGTATAACAAGTCAGGAGATTTAAAAGGCTTGGTGCAGCAGTGGGGTATTTGTAAGGGAGTGGGGAGGGGGGGTCTTTTCTAGCTACCAGCATTAAAGCAAAGTAAATAGCTGTTGTGTCTCATTACCATTCAATTTTAAAAGGGACTGTTAGTATAATGAATGGCTGTGTTATTTTCTATGGACTTCGGTCTACCTCAGTATTAGGAGGAATAATTCCATTTTTCATGCTAGATAAAGTCCAAGCTAATAGATCCTTTGCAATTAAAATGGTCAATTTTGCTTATACACAACATGCGTTGTGTATTACCATGTTTTGGTCTTAATTACCTACAATAACCATGTGATGTATTAGGAAGAATGTTCTTTGGAGGGAGCGCATGATACTGTATGTAACAAGACACTAGGAGAAATCATGCCGGGAGAGAATATAATGTGCATCAGAGCGTAGTATTTAATTTTTGGAGCTTCGACTAACTGTTTTTTTTTTCCTTCTTTTTGAGAAAACACCAAACGGCAATCACAAAAAGCAACATAACTTTGAATGTTCGAATGTTCCTTTGATGTCAGTGAAACAGAAGAATCCGTCTGCATAAAGAAAAAGCTGCTAGTCTAGTCTGCTTCTAAGAAATGTAGAAATGCTTTTCAATTATTTCAAGGTTAAAGGTTGACAACCTAACTCGCCCTTCTAGCCTGAGGTTTTCTCTTGTTTATGTTATCACCAATGGTCATTACTACACACACACATTTATAGATGATGCCTTTCAATCCTTTTAGAATTGCCTATAAAATTAATGCTGATTCTGTTGAGTCAGCCATGCACTTTACTGAAACTAGTTGTTATTTGGACTAGTGTTGGACTGGACATTTCATGAAGTACACCGGCATTATCCATTCCAACAATGAAAAATAAGCATTCAAGGACATTGGGTGGAAATGATTCAAATGTGGTAAACTGATTTCATTTTTCCATTTTTTCCCCCTGAAAATAATAACATACGCTAAACATAGTTTGATCACATATATCTATATAATGAATATCTTTGAATGAAGAATTTTTTTTGTACTATTTTTCCTGTGAATTATAAATTAAATATATTAAAAAAAATCTACCTTTAGAGAGACTATTTAGAAAACTTAATTAAGAATGTAAACATGTTTAGACACATAGGAGCAAGAAATTTCAACAATGAATAAAGATAAAATAATAAATACATTGAGATGGTCGGATACACAACATAAACTTGATCAATTTATGTATTACTTTATCTTTAATTATTGATGAAAATTTGTGCTGTTTAAGTATGTCCCAAGTGTAAATATGTATGCAAACCTACTTTGCCTCTTGCTGATAACGCTCACCTGACCAGAATCCCTTGATGCTTGATGCTTGATAGTCTTTGTAGTACTAGTTTGTCTTCGGAAAGTTCTTGATCCCAACACAGTCAAATTGCAACCAGACATATGTACAGTTCTTATTATCACAGCCAATTACATTATCATTTTCTTTGTAGACTGTTCTGCGTATACAAATTAGTTCATGGTCAGTACATGTAGAGTATTTTTGTTTTCTGTTTGTCTGCATTCTAAAATTTCACTCAATAATGCACTTGCAGAATGTTTCGTCAAACTTGATTTATTCAATAAAAAAATAAATAAACAAATAAATCACTTTCTCTCCATATCACACATACGTGAGTATGGGAGGACCTCTCCACAACTCTCATACTATCCCACTCCATCGCTTATTATGCCAGGAATGGATGAATATCTGGGGTCAATCACAGATCAACTTTCTCTGAAAAAGAAGTTGTTGTGCACCTGTTACATGGTTTTAATTAATGAAGTCCTAGCGTCGCTTACATGGTCGCGTCCCCGCTGTGTTTGTTTTGACGCACATGTTTTACAGGTTAACATATTGTCTTCACTAAACTCATTGCTGGTCTGTCCAGGGAGGTTGAGCGAACAGACTTCATATGGGACGCCATTTTTCATTCTGTTCTGAAGTTAAAATATTCTTTGCACTGTGCTTGTGATCGTGTGTCAAGTTCACAGTTTTGCAGTTTTTTTTCTTGGACTTTGCAGAAGTTAAGTCTAGAGGCTGCCCAGTCTTGTATTCAACTTCAGGTACTGCAGACTGTAGACGCCAGTACGTCTTTTCTTTTGTAAGTATTTTATTTTCTCTTGAAAGTATTTTATTGTCTCTGGACATAACATTTGCGTTGACTGCAAATAGGCTCTATGTGGACAAGCCTCACCCAGCCCGGCCATGCACGTACAATACGCTTAGAGAATAATGCCATCCCTCTGTGTTATTACCCTTGGCTTCAGGCAAGTATAGTTAATTTTCTGCGAATGCTTTTCCAATCCAAACACAGCGGTAACTTACTTATAAATGTGCAATATTCAAAACCTATCCATTGGCAAAGTAGTTGTGTATGATTGTTTTTTTTTCCACGAAATAGCTGACAATGTCCAGATGTGCGATGGTCAGCCATGTTTTCACATCTCTTGACCACTCATAGTTTTCATATGGATATATACCATCCATTAACTTCAGTTTTTCCAAATATCTAACAACTGTAGCATCCAGTGAGTACCGGTTCAAAACCGTTGCTTTCATGTGATGCAATGTAATTGTTTACGAAAAGGTACTTATGGTACTTATGGTGGACGTGCAAGGAGGATTGTGGATAATACAGATCAGTGTAGAACTATCAATATGGACGAGGTAACGAATCTGTTCAGTGGCTGGAAATGAGGCCATTTTGACCTCGTTTCCATGGATATGGCAACACTCCGAGCCACAAACAATACATATATATATATATATATATATATATATATATATATATATATATATATATATATATATATATATATATATATATAATATATATATATATATATATATAATAATATATATATATATATATATAATAATATATATATATATATATATATATATATATATATATATATATATATATATATATATATATATATATATATATATATATATATAAAACATATCATTACGATGGTGAGGGTGCATAGAACATAACTTGAAGAAATAACTTCTCATTTAATTTGCGATGACGAGTAGTTTGAAGTGAACATGTTCTAGAAATATAAGGCTGGCAACTCTACTGTAACAAAGTACAGTTTTTACATGAATCATATCAATTAAAACAGTTTAATATTTCATAGATTCAACGGGACATACATGCAGTAGTAGGCTATAAGAGCTACTTCATATTTAAAGCTGTAATCTTTATGTTGTCACTAGATCAGCATGATGAATGCAAACACTTCATTAGAGACAAATGAAAGCAATCTTGACACGATTATGGCAAAAACAATAACAGCGCTGTATAAGCCATGCCATGATTGATAACGCAGGGGTGGGGGGGCTCAATAGTAGCGGACTTAACCAGGCTTTCCCTGAGGGGGTTTCCTTTGGCATTAGTCTGACAAATCCCTTTGTCAAGCTCTCCCCTTGCCATTTTTATTCATAAGCATTTGGCCCTAAGAAAGACATCAAACCTCGAATACAACGAGAGGTCAACATCATCTTTGCACAATGTTAACCTCTGCATTGATGAAGCTAATTCACATTTCCTCAGTCCAGCCTACAGGGGGTTCCACAGAAAGTGGGAGGAGGAATTGAGTGAGGCAGTGGAGTGTGTGTGCGTCGATGAATACATTCATGTGTATGTGTGTGTCCCTGTGTGTCATCAACCACTTTGTAGAGAGTGTCCCTCTTGACCCGAGGCCCTCCACAGGGGGGTTGTATTGATAGTGTTTAGTGAAAGGAGGGGAAAGTGAATGTTGTCCAAACCGATTGGAATGACAATGGGGGCATATGGTTGTGTGAGTGTTGCTGTATGGTCATGGCAGCCACCATATTCCTCTGTGCAGGGTTGCCAGGTGCTTCATAAACGGACCCACTGAGCGCTGACAAATCATACACAAATGCGACAGTCTTGCTCGTGGCTCCTCTTCCCGTTGGGTGGGCTTCTTCCTCTTCTCCTCCTTGCCTCCCTTCATAGTTATGTCATTCACTATCCGCTTTACTGAACACAGGGAAAGCTAGGCCCGACCTGATGGTCAGTGCGGGGAATCATTCGTTATTGTCTTTTTTTTAAGGAGTGAGTCCCACAGAGAGGCACAGAATACAGATGTCAGCAGCAGCAGCATCCCTTTCCACACAAAGGCCCTTCTCATGAATACTCAGCTCCACCCTAATGACTATTCAATACAGTCTTCAGGCTGCAGATGAACGGCCATTCCGCAGCAGCATCTGCTGTGGGCCCAACTCGCCAGACGCCAGCCTTGTAAGAGGCTAATTGAAAGACAGAGGCCACCTCTCGGTGTTTGTTTGTATTTGTGTGTGTGTGTGAGTGAAAGAAAAGAAACAAGGGGAACACAAGTGTCAAAGGGTGGAGAAAATGAGGAACAGCAAGTGATGGGAGAAGGAGGACAAAAATTGCAGCCCCCACAGAAAGAACAGCTGACCTCTTAACGTTTGTTCCCATGCAGCCATATTGGAAAAGCCCAAATGGGCTTTGAATGATCTCAAAGCAATCCTACTTCATGTACGTAATTAGAGTGGCCCTTTTTCGGAACTCGTGTTTGGATTTACAGAGGCTACAATTTTATTCAACGAGGCGCTTGACATATATACTGTATAACATGGAAAAAAAGAGGCTATAATTAAGGCGACAGGTGCTGAAAGTAACTAATTTATGAGCAACAGTAAGTTATGATTGGTTGTATATATTTTTTAATCCGGGCGCTTATACTCAAGCGTCGAATCTAAAAAAAAAAAATATATATATATATATATATATATATATATATATATATATATATATATATATATATATAATACTAATTTTCCGTCTATTAATACGGCAAATTAGTTTTCCTGCTTTTTACCGCGAGGCATTTTTATTTTACTTTGTAAATCTTTGCATCAAACAAATAAAAAAAGGCTGCGCAAACAAAAACTGAAGGATTGCTGTCATAATTCTCTCCAGTTCTCCTCTGGCAGTTTTTACTAGCAAAGGCTGTGAATAATCTTTACCATCCAGGCCATCCCAAATAATACAATCCTTCAGCACTACAGCTTACTGTGTTTTATGGTGAAGTGCAGATGAGAAAGAAAAAACATTGAAATGATGCACTGCTGCCGCTGCCGCTGCTTCAGGATAGCATTGAAGTACAAAAGAGATTTGCTAGTCATCAAATGTGGAAAACTAAATTGGATGAATGTAATATACACTTACCAATCCGATTATTTGGTTACACCTAAATCTCATGTGAGAGGAGGGGCTCTATCAAAACTTTAGGTACAATATTACAATAAGGAATTCATTACCTGGCTTGTATATCTTATTATAGTCAGTTTTGAAATCATTAACTAATAATTAAAGACATTTGAACAGTCTAACATCAAAATGCGTTGGCTCACTCATTTTCCATATTAAAGGAACTTACATATTTTTAATAGTGTTAGTTTTCCAATGCAGCTCAAATCTTTCAAACATTGGAAATGTTTACCATTTATAACAGAAAAAAATAGTCCTTTTGTAAAGTGTAATCTAAAATGAACCTCTATCCGAAACCTCAGAATTCTGTGAATTTCATACATATTTTTTAATCTATTATAATTGTCAGTCAACACACATTGGGCTTTTTTTTTTTTTTTTTCACAAGTTACAGGTGTTGGAAATGGCTTGCTCTTTCACAATGTAATGCTAATTGTTGAAAAATCTTACAATTTGGGGGGTCTTCGGTGATGGTTTTGGAGATACGACTTTTACACCCGATCCCAGTGTTATTAAATAATCACTGTATGGTCAGTTACAGAGGGGTGCTTTGTTTATCAAACGTCTACATTACAAACATAAAAATGCCTTAATTGATAAATATAATTAAATTAATACTTCTCTGTCAGTGTCTGTACTGAACAGGCTATTACATAGTGTTTTTGTTTTCTGTCCTTCCTTTGGATTTAAGTACAACTAGAAAAAAGTTAGAAACATCCCTTGTGTGCAGTAAAGTGTGATTTCACGGCAAATTCCGTTTACAAAAATAAACCTATCAAGTTAATACCTCATTAGAAATTGCACTAATACCTTTTAGGGTTTGGTGCAGGTCAGTTACGTCTCGTTCTGATGTACTTGTGAACGAAGGAATCGATCTTCAGGAATCGGTGGGTGTACTGTATTGTCACATAATCTAAAAAAGGGCAAACGTTCAAAGAATGTACAATAAGTCAATTTCTCACTGACGGCCATGCACTTTTTCAGGAAGATTGTTTTCTTTTTTTCTCTGAATTAGGGAGGTTTATGTTCATGCTACACTGATAACAAGTGTAAGCACAGGCCCCAAAGCACACCAGTATGGTCAGACATGCTGTTAATGCCCGACAGAGAAGTAGCCCACCAGTGTAGGCTTCGTCAACATTCTGTTTATCATGTCAAAACATGATTGTTCAATATCTATTGGCTGAAGCTACGGCTGCAAAATCTACAACAGTGACTTTGTCCTCTATCCAGAAAGCCGTGAAAAGGTTTCTTTAAAGAGGCAGTAACACAGCATTATGCACTCCCCATGGGGCAACGTCTGTGCTTCTTGGATTTCTTGGGAGTCTGTGCACCTGTTTGTGCTTTTCCTTACATTGGGGGAAAATGTCCTGACTTGTAATTTATTGACAGTTGTGTTCAGCTGCATTTTATGTTCCTGTTTATCCATTCAACTGCCTTTCAGGGGTTTTGAAAGACGTCAGATCAATTTCATGTCCAAATACGATGAATCCGCTTCGTGAAAGAATCTTTAAAAAGTTGACGCCTGATATATATCATTAGCCTAATAGTATAATTGCCGATTGTCATTCGTAAATTGTAACACAATATCAATTAAAAAAAAAAAAAAACATTGTGCTTGCTATTTTTTTTCTGTATAGATTCTCCAAGTCAGGATCATCCAAAAGGATTTGATCTAGAAGTGCAATGATAAAGCGATTAATCAGCAACAACAAATGCTGAGAATTTTCATCCTCTCAGTCTATAATACTGTATTCCATTTATGTCATCCGCCTGCATGAAGAGGTCTAATATTTAAATCAATATCAGGGATTTGCTTTGTACTATAGAAAACAATAATTACATTGTTGTCTCTTTTTTGACATGATATGGACCAAACCAATTACTTAATCACAATGAATTGTTGTAGTGTATTTTCTGCAGTCTATTAAAATTTACTTGTTTTCTGATTAAGATATGGGATTTGAAACATATTTCTTTTAATCCGATTCACTGATTAATCAATAAAATAATCGACTGATTCTTAATATAATAGGTAGTTGCAGCCCTGGCTTAATTAGCAATCAATTGCTGTGTTATTTTTTTTTGTTTGTTTTCCCCCAAAAATGAATAGGCCTGAGATAACATTAAACTAATTATATTGTTTAGTATTGATATATATTTTACCAATAATCAATGGCTTTTCTTTCTCCTCCTTCACAAATGGTAAAATATCAAATTTACTTTTGCCCAATTCAAAACCAAAAATATACATATTTTTTCATTCAAAGTTTCAGTGACAAGTTACACAGGAAATTTATTTTTCAAGACGTTTTGTTCGAAAAGCCCTTCTTGGGACAATCATTGGAAATTAGCGATAGCTACAAATGTGATGCTATGATGCATCTGTCCCTATTTAAATAAATATGAAATAAAATCTCTGCAAGTAGTTTTAGAGACATTTAATTAAAAACACTGTTGAATGCAACCATGCTGTTGTTTGTTTAAAAAAAAAGTTTGTTTTTTGTTGTTGTTTTTTTTAACGAGTACCTTTGGGAATACATGAAGGCACTTCAGGGGGTATGTGAGATTTTTATGGAGTTTCTGCAGGTATCAGCAAATCAAAGGTTAGGATTTTTATTGTTTTGACAAAACAATGTTGTTGGGTATTTTTTTTGAAATTAAGGGCAAATTAATTGGAATCTGAAACAATGTACTGAAATTGTGTTATAGTGACTGACTCCTTTGCCTTTTTTGTAAAGTCTTTTAAGGATGTGCATTGTTATTAGTGTAGCCGTTTTCCAGCAGACAAGCTAGAAATAAAACAAAGAATGTTAGATGATCTGCCCACTGGAGTTGCTGAATAAAATACACCTAGTGATATACAGTACCCCAATAAATGTTATTCCAAGGTTTATTAAGTCATACAAGGATCACAAAGCAATCTATTTTAAGTATTTTCTTTCATTTTTTTTTTTAACCTAAAAAGGCTATGGGAGCTACTTAGCTAAAAACAAAAAATCACGAGGTACATCATTAAAAAAAGTTTATGAATGTGCACTGTAAAAACTAATGCATATATATATATATATATATATATATATATATATATATATATATATATATATATATATATATATATATATATATATATATATATATATATATATATATATATGTGTGTGTGTGTGTGTGTGTGTGTGTGTGTGTGTGTGTTTGTGTGTTCACACATTTATCCCTAATACAATAATTGATACTCAAAATAATATTGTGCCAAGGATACGTACATGGTATTATTGCCTGTAATCATCATCATCATAATCTGAGATTGGATAAAACAAAACAGATGTGTTGCCACAATCACACTTGACAAAAATTTGTTTCAGGTGAAAAACTACCTCAAGTGTTACATGTTGGCGGATTTGAGCGAAGTGACCTTGGCCAAGGCCATTGTAAAGGCCGAGGTGGATTCTAGCTATAAGACAAAAGATGCGCTGAGAGGCGCCATGCTCTTACATGGATAGAACTGTTGTTCTGGGGTTCCAGCAGCCCTGCCACTGTACTGCAAGGCAGGAAAAGGCGGGCCGTCAGGGATTTGTTAGGGGCCTGTTATTACATCTCCAGTCACATAAAATATGGCTGCCTCTCCACAGAGCTGACTGCCAGATAAATCCACTCTCCTCCAATCACACTAGCCCTTGCGAGGAAAGCGCCCAATGGTGTGCCTCAGAGAGTGACCCTCTGGTAATGACGTGTGATTTATACAGTACATGTTTTATACAGAGAGACACAAGCCGGGTATCACTCTGTCTCTATTTCTTGGTATCTATATATGGCGAGGTGGGAGTTAAGGGGCCTTTGGGAGTGTGGAGATCTGACACCCAACTTTGGGGTCTCACAAAATGGCTACAATGTGGATTGTTCCCCTGCAGCTGTCAACTAACAGCCGCCTAAGCCTGCATTCTGTGCTGCTCTCCTTGCGTGAGGTCACTAACACATAGCAGGATGGAGCCGCAGCTAACAGACTGCAGTGTGGACGGCCTAAATCAACACCTGGTTGGGAAGAGCTGAAAGAGGCGACGCTGTGCACACTACGGAAGCATTGGGAAATGCTACAGACGGATTGGATAACAAATGTCAGCCTGAAATGAAAACAAGTCAATTAAGATCACTTGGCTAAAGGAGAACCAAAAGCTTCTGACTGACACAAACTAATGTCAGGAATTAGGAATGATGTCGTTCCCTCCTTCATGCACAATTTAACGACTTTGGAGACAATAAATCTAACGGAGAGCAAGGCGTGGCTCGTGGCATTACATAATAAAGATAGTTTATTATCTTTACATAAATGCATTTGATCATTTTTTTATTAAAAATATTTGCTAGACAACATTTTGTCTTTTTTAAAATAATCACTGCAAGTGACTGCTCCAATAAGTCCCTCAAAATCTCATTTAACATTATTTATAGGGTTTACAATCAAAATTATCTGGGGCTTGCATCATGAAAACGCAATTTTACATGCGCTTTGAATATTTGAACAGGGATTTGAAATGTGTTGAGACAAAACCTGTATTAAACCCGCAAAACCCATTTGTGCATAAACACATTTGTGAAGCGACAGAAAATAAGTCGCTTCTCAACAAAGTACCACATAAGCAGGTACCTCTGAAATTAAACCTCAACTCCCTGCAGCGGCAAATAAATCTGACAACACCTATTACCCTCACCCGACCAGATTACTATTATGTTATTTTGCTTTGGTTTGGGTTTTTTTGTTTTGCCTTCATTCATAACAATTATTTGCATTCGGGGAGCGAATTGCGTGCGTGCAATATTGGAATTAACACATACATTACAAATGATTGAATTAATAATATAACAATAAATTATGCTAACAATAATAATAATAATAATAATAATAATAATAATAATAACAATAATAATAATAATAATAATGCTATCATCAAACATTTTATATTAAAATAACAAACCTATATGCAACATATTTGCAAATCGAATATAATATTCTTTCTGCGAATGCACACGAACAAAATACAAACAACCGAGTCGAACAATTTTTAGCAAAATAACATTATGCAATGCATTTTTTTTATATAATTATTTTGATGTGGGAAAATGATTTCGTAACCTGGGATGCCAAAACTGCACGGCGCGGGGATTTGAGAGAAGATGAAGTATTTCTCGCAAGTAATAAAAAGGAATATAAATGTGGGGAAAAAGAAACCCATCGCCTGAATTATGAGCGGGCTTTTGGTGATGATGAGAGGGCCGCATGCTGCTCTTCTCTTCTCTGGCGCCCCAGAGGAGGCATCATCAGAGTTGATATACGGCTCGGCTCGACTTTATACCTTTACAAAAGAAAAAAATCATCCAGCTTTGGTCGAGGGAAAAAAACAAAAAACAAAAACAGCATCCTTGTGACTAAGTGCGACAACCAAAACAAACCTGTGTCCTTTCGTCGAATAATCCAACCTCTTCAAAACACAAAATGAAAGAACGCCAGCTGAAAGTGAACTTTTATGCGTAAAAAGGCTTAAATAGGCAACGGATAGTGATTTCTCTCCCTCTCCTTCATGCCCCCCTTCCTCACTCCCTCCTCCTCCAACCCCCTCCTCCTCCCCCCTCATTGACTCCACAAGGCTATTCTCGTAAGTCACCACACGACTAAATTAGACCAAAGATGATATGAGTACAACGCATGATAATTCCGCCGGGCTCCTCCTCCTTCCAACCATGCATCCTAATTAATGGGACCCCCGCACACCACCGCCCCCTCCCAGTCGCAAAAACCTCCGCGCTGGACTGCAACATAGTCAAAGAGTGAAAGGGAAGAGGGCGAAAGTGCCACTGGAAATAATTGATTAGCTACCAGTCAATGATAACTTGTTAGCAATCGTCAAGTGCTCGGAGCTCGCCATTTTCAGGGAGGCTTCTCGCTGCACCACACTTCCGGAGGAGCACTTTGAAGGCATCCCATTTTGGAATAAGATTGTCCACCTCCAGTCTTCCTCTGTTATGTGACTTTTGCACCCTTCTCGCGCCTGCATAGCCTCACTCGTTTGAAGAGTTCATT
This sequence comes from Hippichthys cyanospilos, assembly GCF_059441005.1. NCBI lineage: Eukaryota > Metazoa > Chordata > Actinopteri > Syngnathiformes > Syngnathidae > Hippichthys > Hippichthys cyanospilos. The sequence continues at coordinate 8,809,382 of NC_142375.1, read as the reverse complement.
TCCCCCAGCCGGCCCGACCGAGTCCGACTCACCCCCAGTGATGACATCCAAAGAAGTGGCCAAATGTGATGCGGGGGAAAACAGGAGGCGAAGCCCACTGGACCACTTGCCGCCCCCCGCCAACTCCAACAAGCCGCTGACCCCCTTCAGCATCGAGGACATCCTCAACAAGCCGTCGGTGAAGCGAAGCTACACCATTTGCGGCACGGCGCATCTCATCTCGTCCAGCGAGAAACACCGCGCCTCAAGCCTGCCTCTGGCCGGCCGGGCTCTGCTCACACAAACGTCGCCGCTGTGCGCTCTGGAAGAGCTGGCCAGCAAGACCTTCAAGGGGCTGGAAGTCAGCGTGCTACAGGCGGCCGAAGGTATACGTGCGTCCAAGATATTCTCCATTTTAAAAATTATCAGCACTTTTTAAACCTCCGAAAAAACGGCAAGTTTATTCATTAGCATTGCATCGTGGGAAAAAAAAGCAAGCAAATTAAAAAAAATGGTCAGCACTTTGTAATAATAGTAATAAACTAAAATCAGAATAACACCAACCATGTGGACTGGCCAATATTGGAAAAATATCAAATTCACTCAAATGTGACTTGGACACCTGCAAATGTATCAGTCGTGGACAATAAATGCAATTTCAGCTCCTTTTTGCAGTCGTCCTATTTTTATTCTGTTTTAATGTTTATTTTTGTGGGGCTGTGCCCACCACCCGCCTCCAAATTCTACAAATCTGGATTGTTACGGTAATCTACTTACATTTCGAAAGATTTAATACACCTGTCTTAACATCAGCTGCATCTGCACCACTAATAAGATGCAAGAGAGTGGAGAACGACCCTGTTTTGATTAATGATTAAGGAGACAACATGTGAGTGAACGTATACACTCCAGTTTGGTATGAAAATAAAATCAACCCCAATATTTGTTAAAAACAAAAAGAAGTAATTGATTGTGTTGGGCAAGTGGTTATGATGTTGCACGTGCACTTTAGTGCCTGCGGTGATCAACATCTCCACCATTTTCTTATTAAGGATATATTTTTAACGTCGTCGTCTTTCCTCTCTAGGCCGTGACGGCATGACCCTCTTCGGCCAGAGGACCACCCCGAAGAAGCGGAGAAAGTCCCGCACGGCTTTCACTAACCATCAAATCTACGAGCTGGAGAAGCGCTTCCTGTACCAGAAGTACTTGTCCCCGGCAGACCGGGACCAGATCGCGCAGCAGCTGGGCCTGACCAACGCGCAGGTCATCACGTGGTTCCAGAATCGCAGGGCCAAGCTAAAGCGGGACCTGGAGGAGATGAAGGCAGACGTGGAGTCGGCCAAGGCGATTGGTCAGGTCCCCTTGGACAAGCTGGCCAAGCTGGCCGACCTGGAGAAATGCGCCAATGGCACGCTGGGCCATCCACGAGTCGAGTCCCCGACGCGGGGGGGCCAGCATGAGCACGATCTCGGCCAGAAACTGACGAGATCCCCGCTGTCCCCTTTCTCAGACCACACAACGAGCAAAGAATGCTCAGAGGACGAGGACGTCGAGATTGACGTGGATGACTGAGCCAAAAGAAAATTTAAAAACAAACGATGGACACAAGGCATCGTCGAGGACTCACTTGTATAACCTACTGCTTAAATTGTGTACCACTTTTCCGAACATGTACCAAAATGTATTATACTTTTGTATGGGCACACATAAGCATGGAGACACAAAAAGAAATATGCAGTGGTAATTCACGATCGTGTAACAAACAATTTTTTCAATCAAAGCAATATGGTCAAAAATGACACGTGTAACTTATTATTCTAACTGTTATTGTTGTTTCTTTTTTTAAACACCCAACACGCGCGCGCGTTCACACACACACTCACAGAACACACACACACACACACACACACACACAGACACACACTCATGTCCGTTTCCATAATTTCACTTAAGGTCTCACCCAATTGTTTTGCATGCAAATGCATGATTTGATTTGTGATTACTATTCTATTTATTTTACCGTCGGCAATTTTTTTGTTTGTTTTTTAACGTTTTGTGTTTGGCGAGCCAGCGCAGGTTCCTCTACTCTTCTCATTTTTTGCTGAAGTGCATGAAAATTGGAACGGTTTTCCCCCTACAATGGTGCATTTTATTTGATGGTGAGAAACTTTTTATTGCGGTGATTTTAAGGCATTTTTTTTTAGATTACTTTGTTTGGATACCGTTTGTTATGATTTGAACACCTGTAAGTGCCTTTCTAAAAATCAGGAATTGAAAACCAATTAATGCACAGACTGCAATGTATATAGGCAACAGTGGGAATAAAAATGGCTTTTTTTCTGGATATTTCCTTTATGAAACATTTTCATTCTTTCGAATGCAAAGCCGCCGCCCGGGCGTGTAAAGCCATCAAACGCGTCTATTTAAACGTATTATACCGCACTATATAATCCCTTTGTGTCCTTTTCTACGAGGATGCTCTAAACATATTGTGGCCCGGAATCTCCCATGTCCTTTCACGTCTTAAATGCGTATCGTGGCTTCTTGACCCGCAGACGTGTTACTCCATTCGGGCCAAAAATTTATGTGAGAAACACAAATCTGGCCCCGGCAAATAAAGACTAGGATGCCACGAAAACACAAAGTTTTGGCCCACTTTCGGTCGGCCTTTAGGGGGCTTTTTTTGTTCTGCGGGTCCGGCCCGTAATTTTGAGCGCAAAGCATGAAAAGTGGGGACAAATGAGCAGCGTTCCCCCGATGGGCCGAGCCACAAAGGAGCAGGGCCGCCCCCCGCTGCCTGCAATACTGAGACAAGTGTGTCCCACCGCACAAAAAGGACGCGAACGTTTGGAGGCCATATGGTTTTTGAAATTTCCTCACCATTTCAGACAATTTGATGGATTGAGTTAACCCCCCTTTTAAACAGTTGAAGTGAGTGCGAACAAAAGCCATAATGCCGACATAGACTCTCCCTTCACGAGGGCATCTGCGGCTATTAATGTCTGGCCCTTTTCTTCGCCTGCCGTTTTCAACAAGTCAATGAATTACAATGAAAGTGGCCCTTTTTTGTGGCTCGCTTGTCTTTCTCCGCTTTAGCTGCGGAATAATATGTTTGACTTCTGTCCAAGAAGGGTTTCTAAACAAGAAATGGATTTTTTTGAAAGTGTCTTTAATGTTAAGTAGGCAGCCCATAAAGAGTTGAGACTGTGGCATTGATGCCAAAGTCTGGTTAGGGAGCCTTTTGTTTGTTTTCTTCCTTTTGCCTCTTTATTCCTTTTGTCTTTAAGGGGTTTAATGAAGCTGAAAACATGGTGATGTGAGAAAGAGAAAGTGTCACGAACAGCAACTCAAAAGGCTGCCTCCCGTTTAACCTCCTTTGTTCAAAGAAATGATAAGTAGACCTGTCTCTTTGTGCAGGCTTATAGTGTTTGCCTTTTCACCCCCCCCCCCCCAACTTGAAACTTCAAAAGGTTTATAGAACTGTTTTGACTACTATATAAATCAACCCGAGTGCTAATTGAAAGCCAATTAATTCTTGAGCCATTACATCTGGCACACCTGAAAAAAACGGAACTTTTACAATTAGCATTTGGCAGCTCACCATATTCGTATGATGCAACTCTGCTCCAAAATTACAATAATACACATGGAGGTTGTGATGTTTATGGTACCCAATATATAAATCATGAGGCAGGCCTATACTAAATCCCGGATTATTTGTGTTGTGCCATCCTGAATGCATGAAAGGAGAGAGTGTTAAGGTAGCCCAAGTTTATGGATTTCACTTGTTTATTTTATTAGGGCTTGTCAGGAGGCCCCATGATAAGTAATATTACAGTCTATGGGACCACTTCATGGTAATTAATCTGGAGGTTTTAAGTGTATTTCAGTATTTCACTTCAAGATGGGGGAAAAAAATCACTACTTCAATCGTCCGGAAAATTGAAGTTTGATGCATGAGTCCCTACTGAAACAATAGTACAGTCCTCCCCTCAGCCCCCTTCCCCCCAACTCACTTTTATTTTATTATTTGCACCTTGTGGAAAACAGTCTCAGGTGCAGGACTAAATTAATTTTTGAGCGACTGATGGCCGAATGACATGCGTTGCAAGAATGTCCCACGGAATGGGAACTCTGCTTTCAATTAAGAATAATGATATTAATAACCAAAATTAAGGCCTTAGATGTGAATATAATAACAAATATAATAAAGGTATTTTATTATTAGAAGCAATAATTATTATTATACTCATGACAAACATTTTTTTTCACAGTTAATAACATTGTCATTGCTCGAAAAAAAAACGTGAACGACTTTATATTTGCCTGGAGTTAAATCACTCTATATATCTAAATGGAGTGGGATTGCGGAGTTTTAATCATAGCCTTCCTGCAGAGCCAGTTAATACTTCAAACTTCAATTTTACGGGCGATTGAGCTAAGCATGTTTCTGACAGAATTGATGTATGTATTAATTTCCTTTAACTGTTGATTAATTAGGCTGCGCTGAAGGCTCACACGGAACAGTTTGTTGACAAATTTGCATATTAATCAAATTCTAGTTGATCATTCAAATAATATATAGTTAGCCTTTTCTATGAATGTAGAAACCAGCAGGAACGTCTCTCCTTAAACTGCAACTGATGGCTGCATATGAAATATTGTATTTGCCCCATAGCGGGATGGAATGAACGCCCTGGTGGCTAGATGCCAAGAAAAAAAGTATAATGTCTATATTCATGTCACGAAACGCTTCGTTTGTGTATTAACCCCAACAGAACTAGAATTATCACATATAAAAAACAAAAAAAACAATTGAAAACAACATTAAAATAACACAAGCAGATAAATGATAAAAGAATGTAACATATATTATATTGAGATTTTCATTTAACTTTTACTGTGTGTAATGGTAAGTTAAGTACGTGCAGGTTCAGACGTAGAGTATAAAACAAAGAGAGAAACACAAAGCCAAAGGAAAAAAATAAATTACATTGCCAAGAGACACAATTAGCTAAAGGATTACTCTGTTGTAAAGATGATAAATGTGTTTAACATTTTCAAAGGACAAAAGGTCCCATAGTTAAAATCAGCATGCGGTTCATCTGCAGGACCATTTGATCTATATGAATATTGTTTATTAATTCTTTATAAATAAGCTAAATGTTATCGCTATTGGCTAATGAGTATATTTTATTCATATTAAAGAAGTCAGGCACGGCAAATGTATCTTAAATATCTATAGTTTGCGCTCGTTGAAAGTAATAAATCAAGTTCACTTGAGAATTTTTTTTAAATCACAGAACATTTGTGATTCATAAAGTAAGCCTCTTTTTAAGTCAAAGAGGGGTGACGAGATCAAGCGAGTCAAACTGGAAAGGATAGTAACTCGTCAGCTCCAGCACTAGTGAGGGGACGAGTAAACAGAGACACTTGCTGGACAATTGCAGTAATGCACGCCCGTTGCAATGCAGCAAAACAACGGCGCTATTATTACTACTCCAATATAATAATAATAATAATAATAATAATAATAATAATAATAATAATAATAATGACAGCCTATAACACTCGTGGAGGTCTGTAAAAAATATTTAAGAACAAAAAATGTGAATACGTTCAATTGTACTAACGGAGCGAGTAGCTAAAAAGTGCAGTCATACATTCAGTGACGTTAATAACTTGAACTTTTTTTTTTTTAAATCTTTCTAACTCTTTTTACGAACAACAACTGTGAAACTTGTCCTGCAGAGCTAAAGGGGGCAGTATAGTACCCCGAAAGCGTGCATGCGCAGTCTTTACGCAGTATTGACGCGCGTAAACTCTTGGCTATTACGCTGTCGCGTCTATGGCGTCATCAATGTTGGCGGCATTTTGGAAAAGAAAGTGTTGTGGTTTGAATGCTGTAAATTTAACGTAGATACAATGGTAAGTATTCGGTGTCTTTAGTGTAAATATTGATTTGTGCACTGTATATTTAATTGTCACGCCACGACAATGTTTTTACATTAAAAAAATACGTGAATAGGTAAGACTATGCTTTGCTTACTGAAGTTTTTTTTTTTTTAATCATTAGGTATGTACTAGATAACTTCTCATTTCTAAAACAAGAGGTAACGAGACCGACTTTACTGAGATAATTTAAGTTGGACTGAAACTCAAACGTATAAGCTGGAACATTAATAGTTATTTGTAAATCGCGATTTTTGAGGAGGGGTAGGGGTGCGCATCGCTCCAATAAAATTGATTCAATCTGTTTCTCGAATCTTGCTTGACAATTGTTAATTTATATCATATTTATTTATGTAGTTGTCGAGAAATTGTGAAGTCCACGTGTGCACGTATTGTTTAATTGAATGTGGGGAAAAAGTGATTCTGCCTCCGATTCGTCTGCATTGTTGTTTTAATCCTGATTTATGGATTTCTGATTTAGGTTTACGCCATATGTGTCGAACTCCAGTCCTCGAGGGCCGGCATCCTGCATGTTTTCCGGTTTTCTTTCCCCAACACACCTGATTCAAATGATTAGCTCATTAGCAAGGTCTGCAGGAGCTTCAAAATGATCCCAATCATTTGAATCAGGTGTTTTTGAGGGAAAAGGTTTGAAAACATGTAGGATACCGGCCCTCGAGGACTGGAATTCGACACCTGTGGTTTACGCCATTCTTGTTTGGTAGAATTTGGCTAAGTTGTCCCAGGTCACACTTAAAAGTCTGCAAGTCAAAAGTCGGTTGAGAATTTCAGAAGTAGACGAAATTGTCTTGCATATGATTTTATCTTTTATTTATTTATTTTCCTTTGTTTTAGGTAAGCCCAATTTATAAAACCAAAACGTGTATATATACAAAATACGTACAAATAAAATATACTGTATATAAAATTCTGATACTAACAGTTTAATATGAAATATAATTGTCTTACTTGGACAAGACTTACTTGGACAGATTAAGGTTGACATTTTCAAAATGATAAAGTGCACACCTCAAAACGATTCATACAGGTCACAAAACATCACAGTTTCAAGTCCTTTTCTTTCTCAAATATTGTTAGTGCATCACTGAGGAAAAAAATGTAATGCTGGCTTGTGCTTTATGATCAGAACATTGGAATGGACTACTGTACATATTTTTCAAAGGCATTGCACATCTGAAAAAAATGCATATTGAAACTCTTGATGATACGTTCCAAGTTAAATGTTTGTTGAATAGTGAATGTGGATTGACTGCACCAAGTGTTGACTTAACTTCAGATCCTGTTTAAAATTGCCTCTGTGTTTGCAGGATGAAGCTAACTTTGGCAATCCTTCTCAATCTGAACTCTCAGAAGCTGCTCAAATGGAACTAATGAACCAATGTGAGCAGCAGTTTGGTGAACTTGAAAAGGTTACATATATATATATACTATATTCATAAATAGTGCACTTTAGTTCTGTACTATATTCATAAATAGTGCACTTTAGTTCCCGAGTCTTGATGACTTTTGTGGAAATTAAACAAAATTCTTTGCTCGTTGCAGCTTCAGGACAAGATTGATCTATGTGAGCCAGATAACTGCGAAAATACTCAAGAGCAAGTAAGATGAATGCACATCTTAAGAATCGTGTTTTCATGTACCGTACTTCCTTTTGTCTTCCTTCAGTACAGTCTACATTCCAGCGTTTTTGTTTAAATGCATTATTAATTTTCAATGTGGCCTGGGCTTGTTAATGACTTAAAAGCATTGGTGATCATTTTTAATGGCAAATGTAATGTTTTTAGACAGTTTATCGGCTGTTAGCAACAGAAGCGGAAATGAAGCAGTGGCTTGCAGTGGAACCGAGATGTAAGTAATTTTCATAACATTTAGATGTAAATTTGACTTTTCACATAGTATTTCACAAGTTATGTACAAAAACCATTTTAATAAGACCACCAATTACATAGACTTATAAAACCATCCATCCATTTTCTTAGCCGCAGACAATTAAACTAAACTAGAACACTTAGTGCAGATGTCTGCCAAGGTCAGCCTTGAATTTTTTTTTTTTTTTTTTTTTGGTAACCATTTCAATCATTTGTGGGCGGCTCAGTGGAGCAGTGGTTAGCACAGGGGTGTCCAAAGTCGATCCTCGAGGGCCGCTGTCCCGCATGTTTTCCAGGTTTCTTTTCCTGACACACAGGCACCAGGTGGCCCTCATGAACAACATGTGTATTGGGGAGGGCCTGTTGAAGTTCTAGCACACCAGTGATGAGACACTGTAATTTTCAAGGAATGTTGTAGATGTCATAATTTGTGATGTAAGTCTAAACTCTGGCAGAGTCAGGCGTTTCATGTCAATTTTTGTCTGTTTCCTTCTTGTCAGAAATCATTCATATGGTCAAGGTCGTTATGTAAATGAATATAAATGATAAGTACTCATAAAATGCAGTATTATGATAAAATTACAGAATATAATTTGGGCGTATTTTTTATTTACATACTATGTATCAAACTGATAGCCCTTTGCATCAATCAGTACGCAAGAAGCAGCTCAGTTCCAATACAGATTATTTATTGCTTTAAGGCAGTTCCTCGTACATAGTGGGGCGGTCCCCCCCCCCTGGCAAGGCGATGCCAAGGGGGGGCAGGTGACCCCAAGTAACAGTCTTAACAGTCTTAAAAGTTAACATTGAGTTTTAAAAGAAAATATTTGTTGAAAGGTTTTTTGTCTTCTTCTTTTGTTAATGTTTAAAAGGATACCATTTTAGGTGTACCTTTACTTTGTTTTGTTTTTTTTCTGCAGATAATGATCTTATTTACAGTCATCGCGTCAATTGGGGGGCGCCAAATGTTTTTGTTTCCTGAGGGGGGCTTTGTCATAAATATTTGAGAATCACTGCTTTAAGGAATAGATATGGAAGGCTAATGCTGTTTTGGCTTTTTGACAACATAATAGCTCAGACTGAAAAAAAACCTCTCTTGCCCCTCTTCTTTATCAAGATTCACACCCAAATGTAATTTCTTTCATGGCCCATTGCACTATAAGATGCATGATGTCACTCTACTCTGACAGAAGTATAGGGGCAGGCAGGTATTACCTAAGCAACAAACAAATTAATGACACGCATTGTGGGCATTGCATTGTTTTGAGTTCCCGTACTTGTTTTTATCCATGTAGTGCTGGCAGAAAACTCAGAAGTGTTACTTAAAGCTGGAAAAGAGGAGGTACATGCACATGCAAAATACACCACTGAAAAGGGAGTCTCCTTCTGACATGCCCAATCGTTTTTTTCGACAGATGCTCAAGCTGTGCTCTGAACTTGAGATGGTTCTCTCTTGCAATGAAGCAAAACGAGACCAACTGCTAGAAACGAAACAACTGTACGTAACCTTGTAGATTGCGTGCATGCATTCCTTTCTGTTGTGACACATTTTCTTGCGGTTTTGTGTTAATTTGCGTTATAGCGAACTCAGGTGCTTGGAGGAAAAAAGGCAGGTGCTAAAGACTACCACTGATCATGCTAAGCTACTACAAGAACAAAGTGAGAATCTATCAGAGCACAGGTGAGTGTGATGCATTATGTAGTGATAGGGTACATTTGTTTTCCAAGGCAAGAGCATAAACTATTGAGCTGATTTATTCCTGCTAATTGCCAATCCCACTCTACGTTTTGCGTTTCGTAGTGCTTTTATTTTCTGAAAATGAAGACACACTTGGAAGTATCATAGTTTCCGCACTATAAGGCGCACCGAATTATAAGTTGGTGATTGTGGCTGATAAAGCTCCCAATATACTCATAGATACAGATTAACAACTTGGCACATTTTCAGAATTTGCCCATACTCAATTTAGCTGCTCACTTGAAAAAAACGTATTTGTCATAAATGTACTGAGAAATATTAATATGAATAAAAAAAAGTTTTCATTTGTACAACGATTTTTTCACAAAATATTTTGGTACTGCGATTCACTGTGAGAAATATTATTTTTTTTTTGTACAACAGTTTTTCCACATAATATTGTGGTACTGCAATTCACCGTGAAATAACAGTCTTTTCCCACCATTTTTATGATAGAGGCACTTTATTTTTTTATCTTACTGCATACTATAAAAGCTATACAATTTACAGTATACTGTAGCTGTCCACATGTTTTTCTGAAGAAGAAAAAAACGTGTGTGTGTGTGTGTGTGTGTGTGTGTGTGCATGTGTGTGTGTGTGTGTGTCACACACACATTTATGGAATGAGTTGGTTATGTGTGAGCGTAAAACCACAGAAAGCATTTTGGTTTTCTTTTACTTAACATTAAAAAGGCATTTGCTGCATCAATCGAAAGGTGCTTCAAAATAAATAGCAATGCCCGTTATCAATGGGTTCATATTAATGCTGCTGTTGTGTGTGTTAACATGGATTTCAGTGTTCTGTTAGAAACCAAGGGGAAGATCAGTAAGATGGAAGCCTACAAGGAAAAGCTGTTGGAGTGTCTAGGGGATATCCTAGAAAAACATGTTCCTCCTCCTAGCAATGAACTCAACACAAACAAGGTGCTCTAATTTTGGGGGGGTTATATTAATCATACTGTTGAAGCTGGGACATGAAGTCTCAGGCTCTTTTCAATTGTAATATGTTTTTAGCTCATCATGATATCAATTTTCCCAGAATTTTCCAAATGATGTAAAAGACTTGATTTCCTTCAGTGAAATTCTAGAGGTGAGTTTTTTTTTTTCTGCACTAGTCATAGAAGGGCTTGCAAATGAAGTTCAAAGCCACTTGGTGGTAGCTGCACAGTCAAATAGTTATCTTGAGGCATCAACCTCAAGTACTTCTATTTATGCTGTAGCAGAGACTAAATTGAGTCATCTTATACAGGATTGTCTTTTTTGCTTCGTCCTGTGAGGATATTTACTGCTTCCTGTGTATCCTACAGCTGCTCATGAACCAGATCTTGCACATGCCGCATGACCCTTATGTGACAATAGACTCTACTTTCTGGCCCCCGTATGTCGAGATGCTGCTCCGCCATGGTATCGCTGTAAGACATCAAGAGAATAACTCCAAGATTCGCCTGGAAACGTTTTTGTGAAGTTGTGGTGTATTTGGTTCTAACTGGACCAATCCTGTTGACTTAGGTGTTTAAACTCTTATGTGACAAAGTTTGTTTTCCCATTTTCAATTTACTAATATGTTTAGTTAAAAAAAAAAACAACAGTTTCCCTTAATGAAATTTGTTATTAATTTGTTGCACAACCCCCGAAATACCACACGTTTTGTTTTTGTTACTATTTAATAACGAGTGATGTCTGATCATCTCACATACCAGTGTGTTGGTGTCTTTGTGCTCCTGTCAAAAGTTTTCATTTTATATTTGTGTTTGACTTTTATCCTGTTAGATTAAAGTCTCAAAATCAAAGTGCATTGGTTGTTTTTCTTGTACAGTATTCACTTTTATCTAAGGCAAATCTAAAATCTATCTTGTGGTACGGCGTACAATGACAAATTAATTCTTCCTCTTCTTGCGATAGTGATAGGTCATGAGTCAACAAACTCGTAGATTGGGACTCGTAGATCAAGGTGACGAGACAATTGTGCTTCTATTAGATTTTGCAGATGTACCTGATGAGTGGTCCAACTCCTGTAGTTATGAGTAACTAACTTCCATAGCTATTGCGGTTGTCCTATTTTGTAATAGAATTGTGTATGTTGCATGACTACATGTAACAACCTGAAACAGCGTAATATTTCCTTGTTTTCGAAAAGCGAATTAAAAAGTCGTGCGTCATATGACGTCACCGCGGCCGCCCAATAGTGTGCGTTCGCCGCGTCAGCTTGAGAATTCTCGTGGGCGGAGAAGTGATTCCGGTTCCGGGTATCTTCATACCAGTCGGAGGCGTTCGCCTTTTTGATTATGATCTTTTATCGGAAACTTTTCTCGACTGTCGACTGATTATTGTAGTTATTTTTTTATTCGACAAGTTAAACGAAAGAAGCGAACATGACGACACGCTCGGAAAGAGAAAAGGCTCAGAAACTGAACGAGCAGCACCAGGCCATCCTGTCCAAAATGCTCAGAGAGGAAGACAACAAGTATTGTGCCGACTGCGAGGCGAAAGGTGCGACATTTACGCTGACTAGTATTTGTCACATTTCTCCACACGATCGTCGACTTTTGTTTCACGGTACTCGTTTAGAATGTTGCAGCATCTGTTAGCATCCGCAAGGCGCCTCCGAGGTACGGAAGAGGCTCCGGTAGTCAGCTGACACCGCGTCCCTTGAAGCTAAACTAAGTGGCTTAGCTAGCAGGCTAACCCGTTTCCGTCTTGATAAGAGCTTGCATTATGTTCATTGACAATGAATCCGTGCCTGCTTATATAAACGTCACACGCACAACAGACGGTTTTTGAACAGCAATGTCACGTCATCAAGAGGCGTATATAGCAGCACTAGCTTTTAGTTTTAAGTCACCTCTTACCTTACCGGTCCGCCGTGGGGCCAATTTTACTTTGTCAGGTCCGAGATGGGCGTCTTGGAACCTGGGAGTTTTTATTTGCATTCGGTGTGCGGGCATCCATAGGAACCTCGGTGTCCACATATCCCGAGTGAAATCAGTCAACTTGGACCAATGGACCTCAGATCAAATTCAGGTAAACACGTAGTAACATTTCTGCATTTTCCCCAACATTTGCTGTCATTTTCTATCATTTCGTCAAAACCCAAAGTAGGTTCCACAACTCCCACAATGCAAGGGGTGGAGCAGTAATTCCCAACCTAGTCGGCACATTTCATCATCTAGGGTGCTCCATTCATTCTTTCGTCACGACATTATCCAATTGAGCGTAACCTGTCTGAATTAAACAACAATTATCTAATTTTAGTCAAATAATGCCAGCAACATATAGTGACCGACAGACCAATTAGACTTTTTCCATTAAGTGGCAGAAGGTGCAACTTGTTGCCATTCACGCCGCAGGTTAAAAAATAAACATTTACACAACAACCCAGCATTGTGTAGATTAATTATTTTCAAGAGTGATGTCACCTGAAAGCGCCTCCAATAGAAGAGGTCCTGGCACACCGATTTCTGAATTCTATTTTTACAGACTTTTACATTAAACCCATTGAAGACAAATTTCTCTCCAAAAATCTGAAGCAAAAAAATATCTCAGACAAAATTCATCAAACTCGCAAAATTCCCACAAAGCCATGAGTGTGGTATGCAACAACTTCCCATGCTTGTCTCTTCCTCCTACTTATAAAAAGCAAAGTTCAGATTTTTATCCTTTTAAACTGCAATGACAGATACAGTACATCTGCCATGGTGCAGTTCAGTCTATTTCTTGTCCAGCAGGAAAAGCCTCTTTCTTTTCTACACATGTAACTTTTTTTTAATAAGACAATATGCAATAAATTAAAAAATAATGTAGAACAAAGCTGAGGTTTCTATTTTGGCTGGACCCTCGACAAGCTTGCCAGATTGCCATAGGGTCCATTTGCAAAGTTAATTGCCCACCCCTACCTGAAGACCTGATGTCCTACAAGTTCATCAGCTTTTAGTTCAGTTAAGCAGGTCCAGATTTCACTTTGAAGTCCAAGATGACACAGTGCAATATCTGAAATCATTTTCTGGCCAATTATGTATGTTCAATTGGTTGATTTCCTACAGCACACCTGATCTCTCATAATAAGTGTGGTGTAAGTCTTCAGCACTATAGTGTTTGGAAATCACAGGAGTTGTGTTGTATATCTTTGTAAAGGGTATACAACACAGTATATATTCACCTTTTGTTTTTAAATATATATGAACTACAATGTGATGTTTTTTTTTTTTTAAATATATATGAACTACAAAGTGACTGTTTTTTGTTTTTTTTTTCATTTTCAGTGACAATTTTATTTGTATAGTGAGAATGTACCAATGAAAGAGTGCACTGTATTTACCCAATGGTCTTCCTTTTTTGCAGCGTATACAGGATATGGGAAACACCAAGGCCAGGCAGCTTTATGAGGCCGACCTTCCAGCAAACTTCAGACGACCTCAAACAGACCAGTATCTTTCACTGTCTGAATTTATCTGAAAGTGTCACTTGATGTACATGAATTCACGTGCCACATTTTTCGATACCCTTGCGCAAGCCCCATGATAATGAAATACTTAATGGATTCCTTCATGGGAACAATGGCTTCATTGTCTTTTTGTAATTGGTCTATCCTGCTTAAATGTGTATTCATCCCAAAACAAGTATTGTAACAGTAATTCATCAGGTGTTCGTAGATAACTGATTGCTCAATATTGACGGAAATAAACAAATATGTCTTAATTGTACTGTGTGCAGTAGCTCGCTGTAAGTACATGGTTTTGCAACCAGGAGCGTAACCTTTCCAGTCCAGCTGTGGACAAAATTGGACAATGACACCTAGTGGTTCTGGAAGTTTGGCCTGACGTGTCTTTGTAAACTGTTGTAGTCTATAGTGGTGTAGAAATAAAACTCTAGAGAGCTGTTTCTGATAGTTTAGTTTCAACAATGTAAATACATTGGTCTTCTCAACATTTTACAAAAAAGCTATGCCTTTTTTGTAAGGCAAGACATTTTTTTTAAGCTCATTCGATTGTTAAGGTGTACCTCTATCTCTGGTCAATGTGTATAGCTACTTTTTTCCTTGACTGTTCCTTAGAGCGGTTGAATTCTTCATCAGGGATAAATATGAGAAGAAGAAATACTACAGCATGAATGTGACCAATGGAGGCAGTGTAAGTTCCTTTTTGTTTTTGGGACTTTGTTATTACTTTTAACACACGTTTTTTTTCCAGGCTCATACGAATGGATGCTTTACTTTTATGTTTATTTTCTCAGCCTAAAGATTGTATCAAGAAAGAGAAGGAGACAGAGCGAGGGAGCAAGGGGTCATCTTACACCAAGGTAAGTTCTCATGTACACATTCGCACAACCATCTCAGCTTTCAAAAAGTAGTTCTCTTAAATGACTGTTCACTTATTATTTGAAGAAGAATGAGGAGTCAAGGCCAGCCCCCAAAATCAGCCCAGTTAAAACATCAGAACCTTCCGTGAACCTACTAGCACTTGGTGAGTCTGCTGCTCCTTCTCATCGACTATGTATTGAAGGTTCATTCCATGCCAATAAGAATTACTGTATGTGTGAGAGGAGGCTTGGCACAAAATATCTGCCTGGGTTTCGGGGATTTGCACTGCATTATCACACCAAAATAATCCATGTATTAGAGAGCAAAAATATATAGTATAAAAACAATTTGCCGTTTTCAGCTTGCGCAGTTAATTTCAGCCTGCTCTTATTGCGTGAAAGCTCAACCCTGATGGCGATTTCTGTGTTAGCTGTGTAAATAGTGTGATGTAATATGGCATTTTAAACCACTTATGAATTCAATAAAAGAGACACACGAAACTACAAATGTCGAACTCCAGTACTGGAGGGCCGCTCTCCTGCATGTTTTCAAACCCTCTCTCTCAAGCATACCTGATTCAAATGGTTAAGATCATTTTTAAGCTCCTGCAGTGTTCGCTGATAAGCTAATCATTTGAATCAGCTGTATTTGGGAAAGAAAACCGGAAAACATGCAACATACTGGCCCTCGAGGACTCCTACGTACTAAACCAACACTGATTGTTGATGACATTTTTTACTCTTTGTGTAGCTATGTATTTATTTACCATAAGAGTTCTTCCTATTTCTGTCATTACACACAATGAATGATGTTTTACAGTTCATACTTTAGATACAGGAGCATCTTTGTTAGTATAGCAAAAGTGTCTTAAAAGTCCTATTTACGCTATATTTATGTACGTTCACAAATTTGGACTAAGTTCAAAAGCTATAGTATATGTAGGCATTACAGAACTGCATAAAAGTGTGATGGTAAATTCTCATTCACAGCAGACAGGCAGCTACATTACTTATAACGTAAAGTTACTTGTTCCTTCAGAAATGTTGAAGCAGTGAATCACTACAATTCTTGGTCTGGCAGGAAGTTAAAGTTGCTGATTCAGTCACCGATGCTTGTTGCTGACTTGGGGCCTTTTATGTTCCGACATTTCACACAGGATAGGGTCATCGTGAATTCACTTAAGTGGTAGACAACATTTTCTTGATCTTTACTGTTCCTTTGGTTGGATACATTTTCATTATTGACAGCAAAGACCGATTGCAGTTGCCTTAGGGTCAATGACCCTTTGATTTGGGAGATTGTTTTTTTCTTTTTTTTTTTTCCATATTGTCTCAGTTTCTCAGATTGTTTTCAGTTAATTTAGAAAAAGTTGGATTGAATGTGTTAATAGGACACATCTTGTATAAGGATGGCTTGTTTTATTTGGGATGTTCAGTTTGTTTGAGGAGAATCCAAGTTTGCATTTGTGGCTGACTGAATAATTTGTGTATGTGCCTGGCATGCTTTTCCTACCTTGTGTGTGTGTTTTGGTTTTTTCCCCTACCTTGTAAAACCAGTCAATTCAATTTTTTTGTGATAGATGCACCGGCAGCTGCACCGAGCAACAATGGGATCACAAACACAAGCCAGAACAATAATGACCTGGACATATTCGGTCCTATGGTATCCAACCCTCTTCCTTCATCTACGTCAACAACTCAGTTTCCTCAGGTAGAACATATTGCTGGCATTGAACACAGTTGTTACACCTCCAAAACCATCACTTTTCATGAACACTAACTTCAAATGATAACAGTTCAGGTCACAACATCAATTGCGACTACGAGTTCTAATTGCAAGAACATAATGTAAATGCATAGAAAATTACCTCAATGATGAACAGACTGTGCATAACAGTCGTTGTTTTCAAGGATCATGGTGGACAACATCAACTGATCAGCTGTTCGCTTTGCAAAATACAAAATGCCTGCAGCTTGAACTGCGTCAGTTTCTGCTGACTTGTGCTGAAGAATTTTAGAGTGTCTAAAATAGTATTTTTCAGCCGAATCAGGTGTTTGTACCAAAGTTCCATGAGCAATAGTTCGTCCACCATGTTTTCCACACGGCAAAGAAATTCTGGAAGTTACACGTTGAGAGATCTGGCAGTGTGGGCACCGCGCGATTGACAAAATGACTTCATTCGACGCGTGGAGCATCGCGGATCTCGACATAAACCAAGCCTTACTTCTCGTCGCTGCTGCCAGATTTGCTCGCTTGCTAGTCTTAACCATGCGTTTGTCCCCTGGTGGTTGGATGACAAAATAGTGCTTGATTTGACATGTAGTGTATAGGTAGCTGGTTTTTTAAATTTTAATATCGCCAAGGATCACCTTAATTAAGCGTGGCAGCCAATATCGTGATCGCGATTAAAATTCGATTAGAGGACGTTCCCCTTAGTAACCAGATAGAATATTTGCTCTATTTACGACTCTGATTCTGTGTTGTTACTACCAACCCAGAGATACTTAAGGAACTTTTTGGATGTCTGAATATAGAATGCTTAATATTGTGGCAATGTCTCCTGAATTGGTTGGAGAAAAAGAAAATGATTGTGCCAATGTCCAACTCTAAACTGGGACTGTTCATTCTTTTTGCCCTTACATGTTCAAATCCCATAGTCTTTCACAATGGTTTCTTTATAGTTTCTGGATTACAGACCAGTTGGAGTGAAGGTGTGTGTTTACATTTTGGTACTTATATGAAGGAGTGCGACCTCCAATGCTAATTTTACCTCTGGAATCTTTGGAGTCCCAAAAATCTACATAGGGGCCAAATCCTAAAATCTTTATAAGGAGGATTGTTGATATCACAATGACCAGTGGTGCAAATACAGCAAACTATATTAAATTTATGTACATATGAACACTTCTCCTTTCAGGCTTCAGGCAGGAACGGGTAAAATGACCCAGGCAGGATAGACATATTTACCGGGCAATAACTATGGCAAGAGATCTAGTTTTTTTTTTTTTGTTTTTTTTTTTTTTTTTTTTAGCTTGTTGGCCCAGAAGTTAAACGAGACTTGCAGAGAATCTGCTGCCTGTCACTCTAATTCCATCTAGCGGCCATACTTTATTCGGAAGCCAGACAATGCTTCAAAATAAAACATGGGATTTCAAGTAATGTCTGAAAAACAACTTTGGCACGCTTTTATTTTGAAGTTACTCCCTCAAGTAAGGTCATGACAACGATCTGCTACTTGGTCATCTTTACCTCACAGCTTCGATGTAAACAACGTTGCTCTTTTATTCTTGATTGACGTTCTTTTTTTTCCAGCAAGATCAAAACACATTGCAGACATAGTTGTCAATCATGTTTGTAAATGGTTACGGTTGCTGAATAAAAGAGTAGATGGACGATGATTACAATTTGGATGTCAAACGATGCATCTGATGGATGTACGTTCATTTGAAAGTATGTGTCCCTGTCAAACATTATGCGTCTAGAATGCAGGGACATGGGAAACCAGAGCACTGAGCATCTAAACATGTTTTGTTTTTTAACCCCATCTAGGTGAGCTCCAGTAGTGTTGCAGGCACGCCCACACAAGCCCCAGCCACGGTGGGGTCAGGACACGGCGACCTTGACCTGTTCAATGACAGCAGCAGCACAACAAAGACAGAAGATAATGCAAAGAAGCCATTGTCCAAGGACTCCATCTTGTCACTCTATGGAACCAACACCATGTCACCACAGGCTCCAGCTGGTAAGAGAACAGGAACTCATGTTCAGTAGTGTTATGTGTCAATTTATCCACATAAAACCAACAGAATGTTATGACTAGATGTCAAAAGAGTAGTCCCAAGATTTTGCTTTTGACCTTGCCACCTTGTAACCTATAACTGAAACCAAATGTGTAACTAATAGTAACCCCTTTGATAGTCTCTAAATTGCAGCATTAAATTTGTGCAAGTCTTCCAAACAAATACTGTGTGTTTCTATCAAACAAAGCTATTACATAAAAGCATTGTCGCTTGCTCGCTTGTATAAGCAGCTCACGGTAAAGCCAGGTGAAGAAAATACTGTAGCTTTGTTGTGCATGCTTCCCTGTGGTTGATGAACATTTTTAACTTGAACAAACCCGCCTATCATGATACATTAACATGCTTATTTGTGTAATGCTCTTTGCCCGCTTCCTGTCAGCTGGCATGTTCATGGGACCCTCTCAGATGCAGTTTCCTGTCCAGACTACTGCTGGTTATCAAGCCTTCCCTGGCATGGGCACCGCCGTGCCGCCTACGACCGTCATGGGTGCCATGATGGCACAGAGTGGAGCAGCCATGATGGGGCCCAGTCAGGGAATGATGGTTGGAATGACTATGCCCAATAGCTTCATTGGAAATGCTCCTGCCACTGGCGTGATGGGCATGGCCTCCAGAATGATGGCGCCACATGGCGGCGCCATGCCCGCAGGCATGGTGCCTGCCCAGGGCATGTACGCCATCCAGCCTGGTCAACAAGCCCAGTGGAGCATGGCTCAGGTATTATTGTCACACTGTGGCTTATTAGTGGTTCCTCTTCCACACTACTGTGCAACATACGCAGTTTAGAATTAATTTTTATGTGGTAGCCAGCCACTCGCAAGGGCAAACGCAGACAATCGTTCACACTGGACAATTTTCAAAGTCTTCAATGAAATAAACATGAATGCTTTTTAAATGTGGAGCTTCTCCCAATTACAGGATGGAAAAATCCTGCCCCCCCAAAAAAAACCCCACAAAAGCTCATTTTAAGCACAAGGGCTACCTACAATCCTAAATTCTTCTCAAGTGTCTGTACAATTATGTTTCATCAGGTCCGTGCACTATGTATGGCAGTTGATTGTTGCTGAAGGTGATGTTTTCCCCCACTGGTGTTTATTGTCATGCATTTCCCACCCTCAGGTGAGCCACCAGATGTCAGGGTTGCATCTGAATGGCACACCCGGACACATGGCCTTCACTCAGCCTCCTGCTGCTATGGGTAGTTGGGCCGCGCCCGGATCCGGCCAAACTCTGAGCACACAGCTATGGAAGTGAACGGAAGTGACCGTGGACGGACAGAGGAAGAGTGGCGGTCGCAGAAGGTGCGAAAGATCTTTTGTGTTTCTCTGCGCCTCACCGTGAACTGACGTCTATTTTCACCATGGACCAGCCTTCAAGAACATGAAGATAGTATCCCTATATGCCCACTCTCCTTCTCCTTTCTCTGTCTCTCTTTCTCTCTATTGTGTGAGTGGATTGGGAGTCTTACAGCGTGGCAGATTCTGCCTGTCATATGGTTTTTGAGCATCGCTTTTATTTTCCTTTTTTGGAAAACAAATAGAAGGAAATAACAGTCCCAAACAAAAATTGTATTGACATATCAGAAAAGCTGCAGGACCAGTTACACAAGCTTTTATTGTATCATTGTATCAGGATAAGGTTATAGAACATTTAAATAAATAGTATTTAACGGGAGAAAATAAGACTAATCCAGTTTGTCTTCTATCGCTCCCAAATGTACAGCGCTCTATAACTTTCTTTTAAAGTACATGTGGTTCCCCTGTAAAAAAAAAAAAAAAAGTGAATAAAAGTCATAATGAATGTCATGTGTCATTTCTTTTTTTTTTTGAATGGATTAAATTGAGTAAATAAATATCTTGTTTATTAACTTCACATACTTGTATACTGTTTATAATTAACAATAGTTATATCATGTTTATAAAATATCCTTGCTATGGTTATCAATCATTGCCATGCTCAAAATTGACAGATGCACAGGTAAAAAGATAGGGATCTTTAGAAGGCATTCAAGAATTGATCGGGTCTAAAGTGAAGTTCAGTCGGGAAAACAAAAACAAATAAAGGATGTGACAGTTTAGTGTAATCAAATCGCTTCATTCACAGCACCAAGTACATACTGCAAACAAACTGGTGCTACAACAAACGTGATTTTTGCCATTAATTTTACAACGGTACCCTTGGTCATTTAAGGTTTATTACATGCATTATTCAAATGAAATGTACTGATGTGTTTTGCAGACAACTCTGGCTTTATTTAGCTCTTTCGCCCTTATCGCTACTTGGAGATGTACCACTTCAAATTAGCTACATCCTCAACTCCTATTTATTTATATTTGCTATTCGCCGGAGCTTTGGTACGTTGGTCATAATTTTTTTTCGCAACCGATTAAACCTTTTATTAACGCCTTACTAAAAATGAACACTAGATGGAAGTATTGCTTTACCCTTTGCTTGGTGCCGTTTCCTAGGCATATTAACCCGCTAGAGTTTTTCAATATTCAGTTTTTTTGTATCACTGTTTCAAAAGGCTGTTGCTTGAAAATGATTAGCTATGACGATGAAGAGAGAGTGTGAAGTTTGCTTGGTGCAATACTGCAACTTTGGCGCTTGAAAGGTCAAATAATCAAATGCTGCATAAATCTAACCTGAAAGTGTGCAGGTGATTTCACATATGATTTAATTAATGGCCTCATCTTCTGAGTATCATGAATTAGAAATCCAATAGGCAGAATTATATTATGTATATTAGCAGTTAAATGTGAATTCCAGTCATATTGGTAAACAGGCTCTCAGATGAATGCCCTCTGACATTGTCAATAAAAAATTGAGCATTGTTGTCATTTTAAAAAGCTTGGTGCAACTAATGCATGGCATTACAAAAATGATACCATTCATTTGTCAAAACAAAACCAACTGCACTACAGGCCATTACTACTGTTCCAGTACTGTTTCAAAAATTACATTCTTTTGAGCTGAGCTTGCTTGTTTTTCAACTTCAAGCTCTCCAACTACGCAGTCGCTAGTGCAATGAATGCCTTTTTGTTGTGTGTGTGTAATAGGCAGGCGCGTCCAGCTTTTGGAAAATTAGACTCATGCAACATTCAAGCCCAGTTACAGTTTGACAGGCAGGGAAAATGTGTTTCATGTTGCCTCTCTGCCGCAGCGGATCTTTCACAGCAATGTCAGTGAGGTTTATCAGAACAAAACTCTGTAAATACATACTGTATTATGGCTATGTTACTCCGCCCATCTCAAACTGGGATACGGTCCAGAACAAATGAACCCACCCCAATGAAGGCTGACACAGGTGGATACGGCATACCAAGTGATCCAACCCTTTCTTTGGCCGAACCCTGTTTTAGCGATAGCGTGCATTGTGCATATAACATAGTCCAACTATTCCAAGCACAATGAGACCTACCCGGTTGTAGTAGGTCGCTCCTTGTCGATTCCTCCTAGATTTAAAGCGGGTGTGGTACATCAACCAGCTCTACTAGTTTAATTTCCCTCACGCTCTGCCCGGTCAACCTCACATGTGTTGTTGATGTTAATATCAATGTACTTTAATGAGGGCAGAGGACAAAAGAGGCCACATATGCACCTGATCCCCACATGTGCAAAAGAGCTGTCCCGTGCTCGGCCAAGCCTGAAATATCTGAAGTGGAGTTTTGATTATGTTCGACTGTGACCACTTCTTCAGGCCCACTTTGTTTCGTGGTGAGATTTGATGCTAGAGCATTTGCACAGAGGTTAGGCATTCCTGTTAGCCAGTGTGTCAAAGCTAACAGCTCTAGAATAAGAGTCCAGGCCAGCAGCCACGTGAAAAATGCTCTTACTTTGCTCTGCTGCAGGACCTTGGCACATTCCTGCTACTAGCAGCCTCAGTGTTTGTTAAACTTTGGCATGCATGACTGATGCATAATTAAATATGTCACTGATATGAGAGATGGATTTGAGTTTGTGAAAATTCCATGTTGGCATTTCACAGGTAGGTGAATGACTTTTCTGCTTACACCTCTGCCATGTGCACCGAACGAGGAAAGCATAGTTAAAACATGGTGGGAATGTTCAACGAGCGCATTTGATGAAGATCTAAATGACCGTGAATTTACAGTTGGCTGGCTTTTAATTTTTGTTACACATAGTTTGGGTTTCTTAATATCCAGACATTGTCTTTGTGCCATTGTTTGCCTGAGGGCCGCTGCCACATGGCAGAGAGCCCATTGACACAACTTCCTGGCTTTTTTTTTTCCGCTCGATCTGAATTCATGCAGACCTGTTCACTTCTTAGAACAGAGGTGTCAAATTCATGTTTATCATAGGCCACATTGTAGTTATTGTTTCTGACAAAGGGCCAATTTGAAATAGGATGGTCACACACTTACATAGTTTGAAATTAGAGGCCGCTAAAAAGCATTCAAAAAAATGTTTCAAAGTTAAATGTAGCTAGTCTTATCTCATTCAATGCCAGGGACATATTTCCACGTTTTTTTAAGAGTCCGGACATTCAATCCCAGATACTGAAGTATAGATTCAATACAAAAGTATCATATACAAAAAATAATGTCCTCAAAGTACTTAAGTATCAACTTACTACTTAAGAATCTGGGATTTAGAGATAAAATGGGATTTAACACTTTAAAAAAACGTGAAAATTAATCCTTGCCATTGAATGAGTTTGTTAGCATTTAGCGGGCCATATACAACTATATGGCGGGCCGGATCGGGCCCCCGGGCCTCGAGTTTGACACCGGTGTTTTAAAAGCTCACTTCAAATCAACATCTCTTCCCACTGCTGTTATTTGCCGTTTCGAATTTAGATAACAAATACTGAAATCCACACACATGAATTAATGATACAATTTGTCATCAAAATAAAATGCATGGCAGTGTATTCAAATGGGCAATTCGAGCTTGATGAAGAAATGCTGAAATATTCTGTGATTGGTTGACAATCTGTCAAAGTGTGTGCCTGAACCCCTGCCCAAAATCCCCAAATCAAGTGAGATAGGCCTCAGCGCACTGTGATCACTGCAAGGACAATTTAGAAAATGAATAGATTGTTGTCAAAAAACTGAAGGGTTTGCAAATCCCTGTTCCATGACACTTATTGTGGAATTTAAAAACGTATGTTTAAAAGTGAGGTTAATAATGGAAAATGCAATCGTTTCACACATGTAGCATTTCACTCTGTTGTCCAAATTGTTGCCTATACCTGTGGCGGGCCAAGCATTTGTATGTGGGCCTACTGTAGGGACTTTCTTCTAACATTATTGAGAAACAAGTCCATGAATCTACCATAGCTGTTCTTTGCCATTTCGCTCCAGCTCCACATTCTTCTCCTGAAACCTTTGGAAGTAATTTCAATGAATTGGACGTACACACAAAACTAGACGTGCTTGGAGATGCCTTGGCCGAGCCCCATCCAGATATGGTGGCCATATTGGATGGATGAACATTCCTCATCAAAGGCAGAAGGCACTGAGTTCAGAAAAACAGGTGGGCTCTATTGGTAAGTCTGTTCATATGTTGTATCTTTAGCTGTTCAAACTTGAAGAAAGAGGGTAAAGAAATGTTGACGCTATTGTTAGCTGGCCCTCTGGCAAATTTGAAGTCTGATTGATTTAACTGGTTTGAAGCATCCCATCAATAATTATGTCACGGAATGTTGGAAATTAATGAAAATGATTGATGTGAAAAAATAATGGGATCTAGATTTTAAATATACTTTGGCCGTTCTAATAGTGTTTAAGTCTGTAGAGAAGCCTTGTTGACCCTGACGGTTCATCACTGGCTAATAAGAGTTCATAAACTGTAACTGGGGGGAAAAAAAACTGCCACACCATTGGCAACCTACCAAACTAAAATTTGTCCAGTAGTTTTCAACATTCTTGGCTTTGTTGCAAAGACGTCAGGATTAAGAAGAACCTGTTCATTAGGTTCTGTAAGGCTGCTCTAGATTCTTATTTTCTGAATCAGCTTCGCAGCGTGAAACATCTACAGTCATTTAGTGGGAAAATGTTAGCATAAGCAGTTTCAGGTTCACTACCGTCCGCAAGAATATTTATTTCGACATTTTTAAAGGAAACAGGAGTTTCTGACGATAAGCCGGCCATTCACCTTTCATCATTGGCAGTTTTGCCGTACAAGCATCCCTATCACGCTCCCCTCACTCTATGAATTAGTGTATTAACTATAAACAATAAAATCATCGAGTGTTTTTTTTTGCAGCAAATTATAAACAATAGATGCCAAGTATGTCAAATATGTTTGTATAGCCCTTAACCACCACAGTCTAATGCAGTTCTTCTCAATTATAGTTTGCCAAGCCCCCCTAGGAAAGAGAAATTTTATCATGCCCCCCCGCACTTGATGCGCTGATTATAAATAATGATCTAAAAGGATTTTACGTCTACCTAAACGTGTATCCTTTTTAACATTAACAAAAGAAAAAAAGCAACATCAATCAAGTTTCAACAACTGAAAATGTTTTTTTACAGTGTTTATATTGGCTACAACTTAGTCTAAAATTGAAAAAAATTAAGTGCCTCAAAGTGCCTGAAACTGAAAAAATAAATCACAAAATTATGAAAATTCTCATTTTATTGCAATTACACTTCACACGAAAAAAAAACCAAACCCTTTTCCCTCGGGTCTGCTGTGCTCCATTTTGCATCACCTTGCACCCCCACAAGGGGCGTCCCATTGTTTGAGAAGCACTGGTGAATAAATGTTAACTAGTTGCTAATTGTTCAGCACAAACAGAATTGATTTAATGTTGCAAATCTAAAAAAAATAAAATTAAAAAAAAAAGGACATCCGACAGTCGGGTTCTTTATACCCATAATACCCATAAATATTCTTTAGAACATGGTCATGAGTTGTCTGAATCAATAACACCTGCTGAGCTGAGGTTTAACTGGCGAGCTGCATGCGATATATTTCCTGTTGATATCCTTATAAGATAATCATGAAGGCACATAAATGAAGGAAGCCGGGTCTTTAGCTCAGAAAAAATGAAGTTGTACTTGTGAGCCGTGACCTCAAATCTGCTGTTTACTGTATACTTCAAAGTTCACACTTGACAAGTCCCTGGTGCTACTGCCGCATTTCTTATTTTGATGTAAAAGAAATATTTGGACATTATTATCGCATTGGCTCTGGCTCATCAAAGTTAGAGCACTGTTGGAAGGTCTTTTATATAAACAGTGTAACAGGGTGCAGGAGATGGATCCAAATATGGGCCGTAAAGCTTCACAGTGGGGGTTGGTTTTTGCACTCCCACCCCCTGTGTAATCCTTGTGTGTCCAAAGCAAACATTACACCATTGTTTGAGAAATGTGAACTCTTCGCAGGGATTTTGCTGCTTATATTGCTCAACTACGCTTTGCAGTATAGTAGGGCAATTAAAACCCACACCTTCTTTTCTTGTTCCTGTTTCATGCAAACAGATAAGAATGTCATTAGTGACCATGCAATGGTCAAGAGGCGAGGCTCAACCCTTCTCTTCCCTTACTTTTTCAAACGTTCACTGGCCAGCATAAATGGATCCAAAGTGCAGCACTCATAGCGTATTTTAACAATGTCTGTCTTTGTTCACTCGCTGCGTTCCCATTTGGTGCGTCTATACTCAAGTATGTGTGTTCTTGTTACTAAGGTAACAAGAGTTAATGTAACAGTGTTGACAGCCTCCAGGGCAAAGATTAGTCAGCCCTTAGGGTGTGTCTCCTGAGTGAACGCAGGGGTCATTTGCTCTGTTAAACTTTTCTGCTCTTGGACTTTGAGGGCACCGAGTATAACCTCACTACCTTTCACCATTGTTCACCCTTTTCCCGACAACACCACCCTTACGTAACGCACATTTGCACCACTCCATATCCCACCTCCCACGATGTAACTATGTTGCTACGACAACTACATAAACAGTGGAGTGACGTTGTAGCATTAAGATTCCCACTCAAAAATGACACAGCTTGTATTCACCAGCAGGTTTATTTTTTCAACAGCGCATGCAAACACACACATACAGACATTTCTTCTATTTTAAAAACTTTAACGCAGCCTTTCGTCTCCTCTCAGTCTCAAGCGCGGTCTTCGACTTTCATCTTCTGTCGGTTACTTTTTAACTTCTCTTATCAGGTGTAACAGCTTTTTTGAGACAAGTGAGTATGTGTGCGTGTGCATGCGTTTGTTTTCCCGCCAGCTGGACCTTTCAGCCATTTAGCTGGAAGTGCGCACAGTGGTGGTTGTGACTGTGGTCTTCGAGCTCCCTGTGAAGAAGATGAGAGGACAAAATCAAGGCCGCGTTTGACTTTTCCACGCGGTTGTGAAATTTATTACTGCAAGGCGTTAAGCATCACTTACCTGAACCAATTGGCCTTAAATGAGCAAGGAAAGAGAAAATGAGCAATGAATGTTGGAAATGTATTTTCCTTTTAAATATAGGTCTGTTTTCACCTACCTGGATTCCTCCGAGTCCAGCAGGCTCCTGTAGGTCGCAATCTCCTGCTCCAGCCTGGTCTTGATGTCCAGCAGCATCCTGTAGTCCTGGCCCTGCTGCTCAATACTGGCGCGCACGTTGGCTAGCTCCGCCTCAAGCATGTTGATCGTGTTCTGGAAGCCGGCGAGTATGGCGCTGTAACGAGCCTCCGTCTCAGCCAACGTGTTCTCCAGCGCAGCTTTCTGTAGATGGTTAAACGAGAAGCACGTGTTTAATTCACGCTGGATGTTGAATCCAAACAGAGCAGCCACAACCTGGATTGGATTTGAAATTGTGGCTATGTTGTTAAGACATGGTCTTTTACTTGAATTTCTTTTTTGATGCGGGTAAAAATGACAGGGGGGGTCTTCTTGAAATCTAATGACCTGTGGGCTTACAAGACCCATCATGATCTCTGTTCCTCCCCTTTTCTTCAAGCTCTTCAATGCCGACTTGTATCTGACCAGTCTGTGAAATGTTTTCCTCACCCCCCCCCGCATTCTTCAGTAAAGCCCTCCTCCTGCACCCTTTATCACCATCTCTATTTCCCTGGACAAGAGAGGCATCTGGGAATTTTGCACATATAAGGCGTGGTTGTGAGAAGTCTGCCTTTCCCCTCTCACCATGCTAAGTTGGGACTGCAGCTCGATCTCCAGGCCCTGCAGCGTACGTCTCAGGTCTCCGATTTCTGTCTTTGATGTCTGGATGCTCTCTGTGCTGATGGTCACCTCCTTAGTCAAGGCGGCCGACTAGGGATGGAAAAACAACATACAGTACTGTATAACCCCCTCAGTCCGATTCCTAAATTATTTTTCTTCATGGTGAGTTGTGGTACCTTCTCATTAAACCAGGCTTCCTGGTCGCGGCGGTGTTTTTCTGTGATAGACTCATACTGGGCGCGGATCTCCTCCAGGACTTTGTTGAGGTCCTGTTGAGGTGCGGCGTCGACCTCCACGTTGACTGTGCCGGACAATTGCGATCGCATTGCTGCCAACTCCTGAGCAACAGATGCCCCCCCCCCAAAAAAAAGTTAGTATCCTAAACCTTCTGCGAAAGGGGTTTCGCAGGATTTGCACATGTGAAGGTTCGGGTACCTCGGCGTGGTTCTTCTTGAGGTAGGCCAGCTCATCTTGCAGACCCTCGATCTGCATCTCCAGGTCGGCTTTAGTCAGGGTGGTCTGGTCGAGCAGGCGGCGCAGGTTGGCGATGTCGGCCTCGACAGACTGCCGCATCATCAGCTCGTGCTCGTACCTGTTGGATTTTCACAAAGAAAACGGAATCAACTTGATGTTTGGAATGGATTAAGCCTACTACCTAAACTCTTTCTCACATACTTGGTTCTGAAATCATCAGCGGCCAGTTTGGAGTTGTCAATCTGGAGGAGGATGTTGGCATTGCCGATGGTGGCGGCCATGATCTGTATTGGAGTACGTTTTGAGAATTAGTCACATGCTCACTCTTTAAGTTAGATAGCAGCTGCTTTTTATTTGATACAACTACATATATGAACTTGGTCGGGTTCGTTTTCACCGCTTTTCCAAACCAGTATCAATCTACCATGTTAATGATTAACGGTAGCGCAAACATCTTGCATGGTGAGGAGCCAGCCTACCTTGTCCTTCAGGTCATTGATAATGGCCCAGTAGTTGCTGTAGTCCCTATCGGCCGCAGGCCCCTTCTGCTCGTAGTACTCTCTGATCTGCTTCTCCAGCTTGGCGTTGGCAGCCTCCAGAGAGCGCACCTTCTCCAGGTAGGTGGCCAGACGGTCATTCAGGTTCTGCATGGTGGCTTTCTCGTTCAGCTGAATGGCGTTCTGGTCCAGGGCACTGGACAGGTCGAAGGAGGCCGCCCCGCCGCCGTAGCCGCCGCCGTAGCCGCCGCCGTACCCGCCGCCGTACCCGGATGACACACTGTGCATAGTGGCAGAGGAGATGCGAGGACCTCTGAGGCTCAGGCCGGACAAGCTATGAGCCTTGGGTGCGGCCCTGGACGAGCTGTAGCTGTAGCTGTGCCTGCTCATTGTGACGGGTCCGCCGCTGATGCTGAAGCTGGACTGCATGGCTGAGAGTCTTTCAAGAGAGGAGACGAGAGGAGTTGAGCCGCTTGGACCAGGAGTGGAGTTGGCCAGTGGCAAGCGGGCTCCTAATATAGTGCTGGTCCCGGGGCGGGTCCGGCTTGGGGGGAGGGAGGGGAGGAGAGCGGAGAAGGAGGGAGTTTTGCTCTGCCTATCGGCACTGGCTTGACACAACCGCCATTTGTTTTCCTTTAAGTTTTTTTTTTCCCTTTCCCCCTATGAGGGCACGCTCATGGAATGTGTGAATGTGTGTGTTGCTGCTTTTGTGTCCATGTTTGAGAGAGCTAAGGTTCTGCTGAGGCGTGCATGTGTCACCTTTAAAATTTCTACACGCTCTTTTAAATACCTGCTTGTCCACTCTCATTCGTAACCGTTTGAATATTCACATGCAAATGCAAAGTCGTTTGCTGCGTTCTGACACAAGATTTTCGAATCTAGCCTTTTAGCAAGTTACGTTTTTTTCCTCAAACACGACGACTCATCATTGCGCTCTGTGGGAGGAATGGAAGTTTCGTAATTGAGTTTATGTCAATGACCCTTTGGCCAACATTGAATTTAGAAATATTTCTTTTCATACCGACAAGCACATGAAAAAGGGATCTGCGCCCCCCATTGTTCACCAAATCAAGTCCGACATCCCCTCTGAGTTCCTGTGGGTGCGTTCACATATATGTGTGTATGTGTGTTTTTTCTTGAGTGTGTTGATTCTGGCCCCTGTTACGGCCTGTTTTTGGGAGGAAACGGTGCGTATAAAGGAATTGTGTGTGGTTCTTGTGTGTGTGTGCGTGCATGCCTGCTGGTGTGCAACTTCTTATCTCCGTTTTGGGCTCTGGGCCAACTCTCCTCTGGTAGTGGAGATGGGAGAGGCTTGTGGGGTCATCGCCCCTCAGCCAAAGGGAGAAGTGACTCATGGCTCTTATTTGTTGCAGAAGTAGGGTTTGGTCTCACTGTACCGTGTGAGAGCTTTCCCTGATGCCTTTCTTAAAGTTATTCAGTCATTTGGTGATTGAATTGACTTTCACTGTACAGTATGATGAACAAACTATTTGGTTTGCTTAGCGTAATATGCAAGCTGTGGTCTTTGAAACAAACCAAATTTCTGGCCTTGCAAAGTTCTGTTGCAAAGATAACCTTTTGCATGTTTTTTTCACATTGCACTCATGCAAATTTTAACATTCTTTCAAATACTTGATAATGTTTTTTGGGTGTTTAATCTTCATCAGTATGTGAAAATAAATGCCTTTCAAAGTAAAAGCCGTTTTGTTCTTGTGACGGTCAGTGACCATTTGTTAGCCCTGCTATTGCAATATTTATAAACTAGAGTGCATCCTGCAAGTGCCTAGCTAGCGGACCAAAAGAAAAACTGCCTTTTTAGGAACGGATGTGTCGTCAAGTCATTGGCTAGGACATTGACCGTCCCTTGCATCTCTGCAGTCGCTATTGACGGATTCGTCTGATCGCTTACCTACGTATGTATGTGGATATGTCTTTTTTTTTTTTTTAAGTTTGAATTTTTGCAATGACAATTAAAAAGTATTCCTCATCTTGACAATTCTAGTGTAATAGTGTTATTACATAGTTTCTATTGATAGACACCCAACTCTGGTTCTGACTGTGGCATCAACTGTTACACTCACTTGTTAATATTTGCATTTAATTATGGCATTATGTCAGGTGTACTACATGACACCTCCAGGTGGTATTTTCCCTAAATTTGGGGTTTTCTTTAACATTTTCCATGGGATGCTCTATTTGATGTTGTGGTATTTTCCAGGAGGTGGATTTCTTCATTATGGGGTGCTTTTCATCAATAATGGGGAATTACAGTACCTTTCTTCATTTTGAGACCTCAATGGGGTACTTTCCTTCATTTTATCTTCTATCTTCTATCTATGTAGTTTCTTCATTTTGAGATACTTTTCATCATTATGGGGGATCTGGTATTTTATTGTATTTTTTTTCAATTTGGGACTTCCAGGGCGTACTGCTCATTAATACGGAGTGCTATCTCTCATTATGAGTATTTTTGGTCTTTTTTTTTTTTTCTTTTTGGAACCGCCAGGTGGTATTTTCTTCATTTTGTGGTTCTTTTCTTTTATGTTAGGGCATGTTCTGTCCTTGTCAGAATTTTTTGCACTTTTCTCATTTTGGGACCTCCAAGGGTACTTTCATTGCTTTTGGGGTACTTTCCACAGGGGTACTTGCTTCCATTTTGTGGTAATTCCCTTGTTTTGGGATGTTTCACATTATTAAATGGATTTTCAGGCAATTCTCTTTTACAACAAAGTCTGATCTACAAGTGCCTTGAAAGATTATTCTGAACAATTCAATGTGTGGCATCAGTGAGCCTGGCAGACAAAAGGAGATAAACCGTTAAAAATCTCTGCATGTGCGCCAAGATTCCGAGTGAAACTTCTTTAGATGTTCCACATGAAGCCAAGGAGAACAAAATTGTTGGAAATGCTGCTTGGTGTGTGTGCTGTCTCTGTGTCTCAATCATGTGTTGGCCTCAAAGTACGATAGATTTAAACAGAAATAATTAGTCAGACTTTACAGACTGAAAAATGCATACTCTCTATATTCGACAAGCATTTTATTCTGCAGTCACAGAATTTGAATCCAATGTGGAAAGTGGGCGTTTTCACCCAAACCAAATATGACTCATGCTTACATAGATTTAAAAAAGATGTCAGTAATTATTCACTCGAGCATTTATTTTTAGGGCCACTTGTAAATTGTGATTGTGATCATTCTTGTGCCAGGCATCCATGCATAGCGTGTGTGCGTGTGTGTCTGTGTGTGTGTGTGTGTGTGCGCGCACACTTGCACAGAGAGATTTTGTAACAGTGTTAATGTTCCAGGGAACTTCAAACTCCTACAAAATAATCATGAGTTTAACAGGATTTGGAGCAAAGTCTGTATGGCACAATACTTGTGTAGAACTAGGCCTCAAAGATTTCAACTCTGACATTAAATAACCAAGCAAGAATACTCACATTCTCTTGAGAATTTACTTTATCACCCACAAATCTTCAAAAGCATTTCTGCTAACTTTATCTAAAGCTTTGTGTATTTTATGGGAGTGTTCAGTTGTCATAAACTGCATGACTCTGTGAAATATCTTCTGCCCGCTCCCTTTTTTCCACTGCCAATGCTTGGTCAAAGAAGTCAAGTCAAACCAACATTAGCTCACTGCATACATGAAGTTCACACATCCACCTGAGTGGATTTGGTGTCAGCGCTTACCTTTCTCATTTCATTGTCTTCCAGATTTATTGCATGTAATGCCATGTGAAAGTCAGCCACATTCCTATCCTATCAATGACATTGGCTTGTTAGACAATTAGCAAGTTGTCAGGAGGTGAAGACAAATGAAGGTAGTGGAACATACAAGGCTGAACATAAACCGTCCTGGAATGCTGGTCAAGCTCGACTTTTTTTTCAGATTTCAAGACCATTATTCTAGCAACGTTATGTACCATATTTCTCAGATTTATAAGTACATTACTTCACATTAAGCGAAAGACAGCAGTCCAACTAATAACACTTTTTTTTTGCTTTGTTTCAACAATCATACATAAGGCACACTTACTGTAAATGTCAATTTTTGAGACAATTGACAGGATATTAAGTGTGTCTTATAGTCTGACAAATAAGCTATATAAATATGCAATAGTGCAGTCAATTACTTTTTTTTTACTAAAATTAATCTCGAACCAATATTTTTTTCCTGTTATAATATTTTATATTTTGACCAATTGAGAAATGTATTTTTTCTAACGAGCCTTTAAAAAAGGAATTTATGTAAATGTCCATCTTTGTCTTTCTTTGCGCCAGTGAGTCTCCTCTCTGTTTGGTGGCAAAGTCATCACAGGTCCACCTGCCACAAAAAGTAAATTTATTAGTTATATTTATAAAGTTATATTTATTTTTTAAAACTTTAAAAATTAAATTATCCTCCAAAGTTTATGCTTGAACTTTAACGGCACTAATACATCTATATTCATTCATATTAATGAAATGTGCAATACTTTACATAACATTTTAACAGTGTGTTTAGCCTCCAATCAATTCTATAAAATATGCACCATTGGAGCACACAGCTGAGCTACTGTATGAACAGTAAATGAAATGTATTCATGTTTCAAGCAGATAGCTTGACAGCTTTGACATCATCAAGGGCTGAATATCAACATCTTCTTGGCCAAAGAAACATTCTAGTTGATAGTAGTTTCAATTTGATGAACAACTGATTCTGAAAGTGCTGGGTAGAAATAAAATGACACAACAACAACACAGATGCTGAAATCTGATTGGGGAAAACAAACAAAACATCTACACACGGCTGAGTGAATTGCTATGAAATGAAGGGAATAGATGAATGAGAATACATTCATAAAATTTTATGGAACAATTAAAATTTAGGTAAGCAGAGAAGTAATTGTGCAGAAGTAGTTTTTTTTATTCATGTAAAATCTCATCTTGAAATCCTAACTATGCTTTCTTTATGCTAGTTAGAGTGATATGCATTCTTTGTAAAAGGAACTTTCATACCACTGAAGCAGCTCAAGTTTAGCCTACCACATAAATGCAAAGCACCCAGCTGTGATTGCAACCACAGCTAATGATAGCAACAGAGATTCTTAAGCCATACACAGCAAATAAAGCTCTTTGCCAAATTATACTTGACAACAACTCGTGTTTGAGCAAGTGATGTACAGGATGGCCATTGTTTTATTGTTCTTTTCTACTTATTTGTCAGTTGACAAAAGTAAACAGCAGCACCTTTCCTGATGAATCAGAATGTTGCAGGCAGTTTGGGGAATATTTTCTCAAATGCAGCAAAAGGTATAGTCTCCTTAAGAAAATAAATGACTGAAAAAAATCACTTTTTTGTTGCTGGATATCAGTATTTTGATCTTGCACAATAACAATGTAGATAAATAAAACATTTGGTTGAGGAGGTTTTTTTTAAGATTAAAATTAGATTAAAGTTAAAATAAATAGGTCAATTACATTTTTTTTCTTTTTTTGTTTCTTTGAAGTTTAACTACTAAGTCAATATATATATATATATATATATATATATATATATATATATATATATATATATATATATATATATATATATATACAGTATATATATATGTATATATATACACTGTATATATATATATATATATATATATATATATATATATATATATATATATATATATATATATATATATATATATTTTTTTTTTTTTTTTTTTT
Organism: Hippichthys cyanospilos; assembly: GCF_059441005.1. NCBI lineage: Eukaryota > Metazoa > Chordata > Actinopteri > Syngnathiformes > Syngnathidae > Hippichthys > Hippichthys cyanospilos. The sequence goes on along the minus strand of NC_142375.1, from coordinate 8,774,916 downwards.
TTCACAGTAAGCCATTCTGTCCATTGCCTTCTGATTTCTCTATGAACTATGAATGGAAGGAAAAAAAACACACCAGCAAGTCTTTTGTCTACTTCTGTGTATTACCTCAAGTGAATATAAACTCAAAACAGTATCTGTTATTCTGTTGTATCCCAGCAACAAGTCGAGCATGTCACTCAAAACACCTGCTTGAATGGCACCTATTGTCTTCCAGTCTGGTTTCTTTCACATAAACATACCTGAACATTCTTCCTTTCATAAGTTACTTTCATCAGTCCGACCGGACGATTCTTTTCATCCTCTTTTAATTTTTTGCTGTGCAGGTTATTTCAATGACCATTCTTGAGATGGGGCGCTTTCTCTATCCACCAATCATGTAATTTGTTGCATGCTTGCAGCATCATAAACTTTTCTTGAACACATGTTTCCCATACAGCCGAGTTAGCAGGTCTCTGTAGGCTCGAGAGTGAATCATAGTCGTGCACTGCTGTACACTCCTCGGAACCTCCTCTCAATGTACCACACCCCACCGCAGGCATTATCACATCCTGTTCAAATATTCGGACGCCGCTGTGCAATAACTTCTTAGCGCAACACAATATCTATGTCAAAAGTCCAGCGCACACAGTTATTGCCATGCGCTACCCTAGGGTGTGTGCGGGGTATGTGTGCGTTTTAAACTTTCACCAGCATGTGCATACGAATGTTCTTAACTGTAATCCGTTTTAATTTAGGTAAGCACACAAATGTGTGCTTGTGTCAATAGATATCTTTCATTCAGTAATTTGTGATCATTTTAAAACAGTTAACCTGCAGTGAGGTTGGGCTGGTCCTTAAAAGAGACGGGTGCTATATTTTTGGAAAATGAATTGTAATGTAGCATGTTTCAGGTTGTCATACCTCAAACTTGCTTGACAGAATATTTATTACAATATTTACTTAAGATCCGTTATCTCTTGTTGTTGTTTACAATGCAGCATAGTGTAGCGAGATAATAGATACATTATATTAACATGAAGGTAAAAACAAGTCTTGATATTTCCTCCAGATGCTTTTATTGGCTTTGACATACACATAGATAGTCCTCGTGCCACACCCTTCATGAGATCAGATGCCTGAACACCGAAGGTGACTTATGATACAGCCTCCTCTAGTGGCAGTTCGGAAAAAGCAGGCAGACTAAGAAAAGTGTGAACAGAGAAACTATGGCGTTATATTTGTGCCACAATTACGCACGCGCGGAAAAAAAAATTGAGCGGAGAATATCAAACTGAGCGAGCGAAAACAGATTTTGAGAGCAAGAAAAAAACTATTGAGCGCGTAATGATAAGAGTTTGAGCGCGCGCCGATTGAGTTTGAACACAGAAAAAGAAATTGCTCGCTCAAAATTCCTCTTTGCTCGCTCGGGATAGCCCTCTCTCGCTCAACATCTCGCTCTCGCTCGCGATACTCCTCCCTGCCTCGCTCAACATTGCGTTTGCTCAACATTGAGCTCTCGCTCGCTCGACTCGTCCTCTGCGCTCGCTCAGTTCTGTTCACGCGTTACGTTTGTGCCACAAAACCAGCCAATCAGAGCTTGTAAAAGCACTTTGATTGACACAGCTTAGTATCCAATGAGATTGCTTGTACGCTATCCGTTGACGCACTCTCGTTTGCCCTGTGTTCACCCGAAAAGGGCAAACGAGAGTGCGTCAACACGGACTTGGGCTGGAGAATTACTTTTAATATTATTATTATTACTGTATTGTATCATTTGACAGAAATACCTTGTTAGTTTTTGTACTTTAATAATATAAGCCCACCCCTCCCGCCTACGTCGATGTGACGCACTCTCGTTTGCTCGTTCAGGGTGAACACAACAAGCAATCTCATTGGATACCAAGCTGTCAATCAATGTGCTTTAACAAGCTCTGATTGGCTGGTTTTGTGGCACAAACGTAACGCGTGAACAGAACTGAGCGAGCGCAGAGGACGACTCGAGCGAGCGAGAGCTCGATGTTGAGCAAACGCGATGTTGAGCGAGGGAGGGAGGAGTATCGCGAGCGAGAGCGAGATGTTGAGCGCGAGAATGCTATTGCGAGCGAGCAAAAAGGAATTTTGAGCGAGCAATTTCTTTTTCTGTGTTCTAACTCCATCGGCGCGCGCTCAAACTCTTATCATTACGCGCTCAATAGTTTTTTTCTTGCTCTCAAAATCTGTTTTCGCTCGCTCAGTTTGATTTTCTCCGCTCAATTTTTTTTTCCGCGCGTGCGTAATTGTGGCACAAATATAACGCCATAAGAAACAAGTTGTTGCGTTTTCATGTAAGAAACCACCATAAACGACTAGCAGAAAATAAATAAATAAAAAATCACCAAAAAAGTGTTTGTTCTCACTGCTCTTATTGTACGTGATGTTAATGGTCGTCAGTGGCTTGAAACCCCACCCGACACATCAAAAGATGGTACTATTTCCCATGCCGTCTTGTTCTGAATTAGAAAACCATTCAATGTAGCAATGCTTTTTATTTTCAGGTTGTCTTAACGGCACATACCAGCCCAGCAATGCTCCCCTGTGCGAATGAGCATTGTGCGCATTTGTCGTAGTACCGTGACTGACCCGTGGGGGCGGCATGGTGCCGCCAGGCATCCGGACTGCCAAAAAATACAAAGAAAATAAAAGTATTCAGCCTAGCAGCAGTATTGTAGTTTGTTTGTAGTAGTCGTAGTAGTAGTAATTGTTGTTGTGAATGACTTGTAGGATAGTGTTATATAAACTCAACACAACCAGTTCCTCCTCGTTTAGTCTGGTGACAACATGAGCTTCAAGTTGCTTACTTAATGTTTGTTTTAAACCAACATTTATGATTGTCAGTCTCATTGTTTTCTGGGGAGGTGCATGGCTGCTAATGTGGAGAAAACCTTTTTGACGCATCGCAAAAACGCATTCAAACATACTTGTAAGTACATTCCAGCAGATGTGAAATTTGAACAACTTGCAAAATTACACAGTCTGAGAATGACTGTCTCTACTGACCCAGATTAACAGCCCAAAACACGCTTCAGTCTGCGTATTTTTATTAAAACTTGTCAAAGATGCGAAAGCGCTTGCTGAAGGTGGGCGTTCGTCAGAGGCGGCTTGATTTGGCAATGGATTGCCCTTCTCAGTTCAAATGTACTTGAATATACATTTAAACGTACTTATGAGGAGAAGAGAAGAGTGGAATTTCCAAAGTGGAGTAAAATTTGCTAAAACGTATGCTGAGAAACATAGCTTTTTTTTCCCATAAAATCACTACTATCTGTAATGTTGTGCTCATGTAATAAAACATTTTTTTCTTCTTCAAGCATTTGACCAACATTATAGCAATAGATTTGAAAATTAACTAAGTAAATATTGATTATTAATAACATTTATGATTTTGTTATGTTGTGTTCAACATTCTTTTCCTATAGTGCCATGACATATTCTGTTCTATTCTATTCTGTGTACATGCGAACATACTCTAAAAACAGCTGGGTTCAAAACAACCCAATTTACTCAAAAAACCATTTGACTTTTTTGGCAAATATATCTGAGTGAGTTTGCCAGTCAATAATGTTTACTCCACTTTGGCAATTCCACTCTTCTGTCATTTTCCAAGCCGATAAAGGAAGAAAAGTCTCTATTAACACACCCTATACCATAATTTCAAAAGATCGAGGTAATTTGGCCCAGATGTTGAATTTTGTGTAACCTTTTGACGAGACAAAGCTTTAACTTCACCCCTTCGGGGACCCACAGTAGAACACTGATGTGATTCAAACACAAATGGCAGTATGGACACACGCTTTTTTCCCTCTTCCTGCGATACACACAGACAAGCTGAAAGTATGCAGTTTTACAGAAGACCTCCACAGTGTGCATGCCTGCATGCGCACAGCAAGGAGCTGTAGAATGTGTCTGAAGAAGCAGTAAATTAAGAGCCGAGAAGAGTGAAGGCCAAACCACCTTTTGTTTAGATTTTAGTGAGTATTCATTCTGTCGGTTCTTTTGTTAGGACGAGGAAGAGTGGGCGTAGACGTAGGTCTGCTGGGGGGGGGTGTTGATACATGCTATGTCAGGATTGGTCACTGTGCCATTATATGTGCTTCACTGCTTGCCCTTCAGACGTGACTCATGTGTATTCAGGCCAGTGTGTCCTTCATGTTAACTGGATACATGGATCTGCGATCACAACTGTTTTCATGCATTTTTTATGTTTTTGTTTTTTAAATTTTGGAACCACAGTGAACTCTTACTATAGTTCCTTCAAATTATGTTATGCTGTACAAAGCAGCGACATGCAGCCACGAACATCAAGGGTGCTCTCCGCTGGCCCAAACAATATCTGTAAACAGTGGACCCCCGTGTTACAACGTTATTTTCATGTTGCGCCCTGGAATACTGACTGTTTTCATCCCCTCTTTTGCGGTATTTTCCCAGATTTGAGACAAAACAACTGTCGTGACCCTAGGGGGTTGGCTGTATTTGTGTTGTTTTGCCTCCATCTGCTGGTGTTTTTAGGTAATTGCACCTATTTACTATTGCCGGCTAAGCGCTTCCATGCAACGCGTGACTACAATACTGGTCTGCTATTGGTCGGCGTCACTCGTTTCAAAATGGCCAAACGGTAAAACTTTGTTCGATTGTGAGTGATTACAAAACTGTATTTATAGTACATTTTACTGCTTAATTCAAAGTTGAAAGGGTTAGCCATGGGTCCCAAGATTGCTCCTGATGTGAGACAGAAGTAAGAAGATGATTTATATGGAAACGATGCTGGAGGTAACCCTTATTAGCGAATATGGGCACAAGCGGCACTCAAAGGTAAATAAATCCTTTCTATATTTTTTATTTATGATTTTTTCTTATTGTATACGTGTATATAATATATACATAGCACTTACTACACTATTTTGGGACCAATTTTTAATATGTATGTACAATTTTGATGTTTTTACCTGGGGTTCTAAACGCATTGGCTATTTAACGTAGGTTTGGATTGCCCGTCATACGACCCTAACCGCGGAACGGATTATTGTCGTAACACGGGGGCCCACTGTATTTACAATTTACATGAAATAGTAAAAGATTATTTGCAGAAGTCTTTTTGTTTTTGTTTCATTTTAAAGCATGTGTGGCATAGGGGATTTTGAATTTAACAAATATGGGGCTTCATGAACCCTTACAGTGTTATTGGTTCAGCTATGTTTATGCCTTTGATGAGATGAACTAAAAATGCACACCAAGGTCGGATCTGCTAACAAAAACTTATCGTATGAAATTGGCAATAGAATTACTTGGCCTTACTCTCAGATGTGCTACTGTGGGAACCGCCAACAAGAGGAGGAGACATGGACAAGTTACGTGTCAGGGAACAAGCTGAGCAGTGTCACTCCAGGCCAGGCCAACAGAAAGAGCTGGAGTAGAAAAAGTCATCAAAAGGGATCATTCTATGTTCTATTTAATGCACTGAAGTAATGATTTAATGTAATGTAATGTCTCGCTGACTTTATGGAGTAATTTCCAGGGTTTGCGTCCCTCACAGTAAAATTCCTGACATGTCTTCATGTCCTCTATCATCAGAAAGGATATTCCTCCAAATTGATAAAGTAATCTTCACACTATGTTCCTGGCAGCCGCAGCAACCCTCAATGGTGAGATGAGATGGGTAAACATGTTATATTATGATATGGTACGACGGGGTGAAGTCTGTTTTTGGCCTTGACAACAACAAAAATAATACTTAACACATGTTAAGTGTAAAGTGAGTCTCAATAAAACCAGTTATCATTTTTTTAACTTTTGGCGTTTTCAGACATGTGGGCTTAATGGCACTCAGAATGCTGATCTGAATGTCAAGTAAATTTGTGATGAATGGCCAAAAATGTGTATTTTGCACAAATCCTATATGTAAATGTAAAAGGTTTAGTGTTAAATGTCAAGAAGCCATCACAAAATCGATTGTTTGAAGTTCCTCTGAATATGAAAAGAAGTTTACCATTCTCTCTTCATGTGCACACCGTTGGGAAAATACACGGTACACGACATCCTTGATGCATCAACAATTCATAGCTGTTCAATAGGTGACACTGTTGAGCTGCTTCTCTAGCTAGAAAGAGGACGTAGCACAAACGAGAATGTTCATATTTATCTTTGTTACAAGGTTGAAGTTTTTGTCAATTGTAATACAAAACAGAATGAAGATTACATATTTTTTTCCTTTTCCAAGGTCTAACAGGAATTTACTAGCAAACTCATCAGTAAGGACGCACTAAATTCAGACTAATTTCAGTCGTAGCCAAATGGATGCTGTTTAGCATTATATTTAGAAAAAGTAAAATGTAATTGTGTTGGAATTTGTTATTTAGTTGAAAATCTAATCAATACAAGATCGCAAACTTGTGATTTTATTTCCTGGTCTGCAGAAGGATTGAGAAGAGATGAATGTTCCATTCTACATTTGGTGAAATTAGGACATCATTAACCAATATCCTCAATAAGAAGATTAATTCATTGAATTAAATTTTAGTTTTGCACACATGGACAACAATAAATTTCGGCTTGCGGGGTTTTTTGAACAGCGATCTCCTGCACTGCACCACATACCATATCAGTTTCTATTGCAGCAACATGTGAAGAAAAAGAAAACACACCTTGTCTACTCAGTCATGTTTACAAAGGACTATGAAACTTCACATGACTTTGAGACCTTGCATTCAACACATATTGTCATTGAATCATCTCAAAATACAACCCTAAAATAAATACATGTCACATGCAAAGTGCAATATATTCTTAGAATGTGAGTTTTTATAGCTTCCGCAGAGGTGTGTGAACTGATCATCCAAGCACAGTGTTCATGTTAAGGTCATGCACAATGGCATAGCAAGGGTCTCCAGGGGCCCCGACCAAGAAAGGATTGGGGACTCCAGGGGCAAGAGGAAGACTTACAGCCATTCGTAATACATACTCTATTCCTTCGTTTTAAGCAATATTCAAGTGACGAGTGAAAAAAAAGTGAAATGCAATTGCAAATCGCAGAACAACACTTTTTTGAAGCAAATAAATATATCAATTATTAAATCGACACAAACCACAGGAATAAAATTAAAAAGTGAGCATTTATCTTACTTTACAGAGCTAAATATATCCATTATTAAAGCTAAAGAAACTAGAAACAAAATGTAATGATACATAAAACATAGTGCAATAACATTTTTAATGCAAAACTAAAAAATATATAATACTAAACTTATAAAAAACGACAGTAATCAAATAGCATATCAAGAGCAAAAACAGTGTCTCTATCTAAACTGGTTCTTTTCTTCCCAATGAACCTATTTCACCATTGAAGACATCAATCCGCTGTGCAGGATCATTACATAGCATCACCGTTGTTGTGGTTGTTGGAGTAGGTGTATCAAACACTGACTGAACTAACACTAAACAAGCAAACAAAAATAGTTATTACGAGTTCCTCCTGAACAAAAAGGAAATGAAATTACTGATAAATTATAAATGTTGATCATTAGCATATACATTCTCTCATAACAGTTAACATGACACCATTATTGTGCTATATAAACAAGGGCAACTGAGGCTAGTAATTATGTAGTATCTTATTGTCACTATTATCTGTCAAGTTGATGATTTATTTTTGTGACCAGAGCTCTACTATGATCCCAAAAAAGGACACATTGAGTTGAATGTTTTTATGTTATATGTTATATTTATTTATATACGTTTGTTTTTTTTCAGTACAGGCTTGACACTTTATGTTGATTATTTTTTTGTGGACAAATATTTATTAATAATTAAGTTATTTCCTTTTGAGAACAGGCATGACTCTTTATGTTGATTATTTGTGGACAAATATTTATTAATAATTAAGTTATTTTCCTTTGATATCAGGCATGACTCTTTATGTTGGTTATTCTTTGTGGACAAGTATTTATTAATAATTAAGTTGTTTGTTTTTGCTCGCAGATCTCTTCTATGAGCCAAAAGAGGACGTTGATGTTGATTTTTTTTTTTTTTATGGATCAATACAAATTATTTTTGAAAGGTACTAAAGCACAGGAACGAAACTCAAGGCCCGCCACATCATATTATGCGGCCCAAATGCTGATTTGACTTGAAGTTCCCTGCTAAAATACCAAACTATCAAGTGGTCTACAACTTTAAAAGATTTTAGAGGAAAAAAACAACGTTTTTTTTTTTTGTTGCCAATCCGTTTGAACAGATTTTACCGGCCTCTGATTTCAAAACTAGGCAAGTGTGTGACGAACACACTTAAAATTGATTTGACCTCACATTCATTCCAGCCCAGAAACTATAACTACAATGTGGTCCATGATAAAAATGAGTTTGACATGCCTGTTAATTAAAGCTTTAAGTTTGTTATTTAAAGGTTCTAAAACAGATACTGATGGCATGTTTTGGGTCTTTGGGGTTTTTTTTTTCATTTTTTTTTTTTTTTTTACCCAAAAATGCTTTGTGTTGGTTAAGAGGAACTTGGCTGAAACAGGGGGTAAATCACTGAAAAAAGGTTGAGAACCACAACACTAATTTATTACAATAATCACTAGCTTGTTTTCTTTTGTTCTACAAGTTTTCTGTCATTCTCTCTCTCTCTCTCTCTCTCTCTCTCTCTCTCTCTCTCTCTCTCTCTCTCTCCCCCCCCCTCGCTCTCGCTCTATATGATTGAATAATTTTGAGATCCATGATACATTGGTGCTTTGAGATACACATGCCCAAACGTTTTTAAAATACAACCTGTCATTCGACCGTTATTTGCTTTAACTTCCGTGTGGACTTGGGATACCAACGTTATACGATGACTGTAATTCAACTCACCACAGCAAATACTTCTGTATGTGTACATTTTTTTTTTTTTTTTTAATTTCAATAAATTAGAAAGTCCCCCAAATGCTCTACTTTGCCATTATAAGGTGTTGTTTGTCAAAATGTTCTGGTAAAAAAACACTTTCTTTAATTTTGCAATTATTTTGAGTAACCTAACAAAATATCAGAAAATTAAATGCTACAATACTTTCTGGATAGAATTAATTGAACCATCTTTCAGTTTTCAGTGAGTAGTAAAGTTGCTACACCAGCCAACGTGTCAAAAGTAAGTAGCTTGCTACCATGATGAAGTACCCTTTACAAAAGCAGAGGGTTGTGGTGGTGTCTATGGCATTGGCAGGCCAGTAGGGCAACATTTTTTTGGGTGTTTCACACGGAACAAAAGGTCTCCGTAATGAGCCACTGAAAGAAAAGCATGGGATTAAGAAAGTTGTTTTACGGGCCAGCCATGCCTAGCGGGTTTCCACACCAGTAGGAAGCACCCGCCTGGATTACAACAGTGTGTGTAGATCAGGGATCACCAAACTTTCTGAAAATGAAACGCTACTTTTGGTACTGATTAAGAAGGGCCACCAATTTGATGCACACTTCAGAAATGACAAAATTGCTCAACATATCACAAAATTATTGTTATGGGTTAATCAATGTGACATCCTTCTATGTGAAGACACCAATAGCGTTAATGATTTCTCAAATAATTTAGAAACAGTTGTAGTAAATCATTAAATCATGTGAGGTATGTAAGCTAAAGGTAATGTATGAACAATTGTTTGTAAAATTCAGAGAATATCACAATGTTTTATCATTTGTAAGCTATTTGCAAAACAGGCCCGCGTGCTACTCATGTGATCCTTGGGGGCTACCTGGTGCCCAAAAAGACACAAAAAGGCTACAGGAACATGCGAACACCAGATTGACGTTAAGATACCGATCATTAAATAGAGGCCAGTTATCACTAGTGTTTTCCCGGATTGGGTAGTGTTTTGGAAAACATTGGTTCACATTTTTACAACTTTTTGATCTTCTTTGTTTCCATCATGATGCTTCTGTAACTTCTATAATAAACTAAATACATTTCAATGTGTGTAGGTTATATATTTTTTAAAAAGCATCTGGCACATTTGTAAAAAAACAAAAAGTATGTTTGCAAAATGTAACCGTTTGATGCCTGAGCAGCCTTGGACTTGCTGTTCTGGTGTGACTGCTTCTTGGCGGACTCTGACATTGCCTCAGATAGTGTAAATAATGCGAAGAACGCCTTGAAGTGGATTCAATTCATAGGTCACACGCAGTCTGTTAAGGTTTTATTTGCATAAATAATAATCCCATAATTTATATCATATTAGTAAATTTGCAAACATTTTACTAACCGGTTACTGGATTGGCTCTCTGCTCTCAGATCTAGTGCAAAAGTAGAAGGGAAAAGTCTGCCTTAACAAAGGTAATGATAAAGACTATTGCTGCTGTAGTTTGCAGTTGTTTTGTGTAGAACTGCACTGGTTCTTACCAAAAGTATTTTTTCGTGCTTTATGAGCACTGGGTAAACAACTTAAATGTTTTATTACAAAAAGCCGATTAAGAACAGTTTCTTTTGTCGTTGTTGTTTTCTTTTTTCTTAATAACGTTCACTCCTTTATTCCTTTGGTATTAGTGTGTAAAATAATTAAGATGGACAGAAGTATTTAAAAGTGTGTGTATGCTTCTTCCACAAGCAGTTTGTCATGTTAGCACAACATTATTAACACAACATTCCCAAATGTCTTAGCAATGACCGAGCTAACGCATGGATATTCCTCAATGGTTATCATAATGCCATCTGTCAGCTTGCGAGAGATGACCGTGTTTATCGGGTTGACAGATGACAAAAGACGTTCTCAGTAGTCAAGCGGCACGGGTGTTGCTCAACAAGATGAGGCATTCAAAATACAAATATGCAAGTGATCATTTTCCGCCGGCGAGAGGATGTTGTTTGTTTGCTGAGAAATTTCATCAGGAGCTTTTCTGCGAGCTGTCACCCGTGGTTAGCAGTCAAGGCATTCTCTGCAGACCTCAACACTATCGGAAATACTAACCTCAAACTTCATTCTCATATCTGTTCCATGAAATTGCATTAATATATTCTCAACAGTGTATTCTCGTCATTTAGTTCTGTTTCTGGTAGTCTATTTGTGTATATTACATGACCTAAATTGTAAAGAAATAATGGGTGGAAGAACGCTTAGCACGTTTGCCTAACAGTTCAGGGCTCACAGGTACACGTCCCACGCCTGGCTTTCCTTTGTGGAGTTTGCATGTTCTCCCTGTGCCCGCTTGCGTTTTCTATGGACACTCTGATTTCCATTCAAATTCCCAAACACATGCACGGTAGGCATATTGGACAGTCCAAATTGTCTTTAGATGTGATTGTGAACGTGATTGGCTTTTGCATGCCTGTGATGGATGGATGGATGGATGGATGGATGGATGGATGGATGGATGGATGGATACTGGTGTCATCAGCATTCTGCAGAAAAATTGATGGATTATTTGGAAAAAGGGAAAAAATATAACAGAGCATATATTTACTTTAGACGCCTTTTGCTCAGATAAGAGCTTTGCGCTTCTTCATCAACTTTATGATGTGGATGATCCTTCAAGAACTGGAATAAGCATAACTTTCAGTTCACAGCTGTGCATTATCAAGAGTCAGTCGTGCTTCATGTCATGGAGACCATTTGAATATTCAGGTGTTTCCAAACATTGGATTGGACCTGTATATCAGCAATAAGACTGATTTTTAACCAATAGGATTTCCAGTTTTTCTTCTTTAAGCAAATAAACTGGCTATCAATGATGTCCTCTCATTGGTTAGAGCAAGCCAGGTTTCCTAAGTACAGCATAACCACACCAAGCTGCACACATTTACGTATTTAATAATCATTGTCTCTGGTGAAACATTTTACTCAACTATTTTCAGTTTTTGTAATATCATATAATAAATATTGATTAAGAAAAAGAATTGATGCCAAATGAAGCATGTGGCATGGTTATCTAGTATAACTATGGGATTAGCCTAAGGTATGACTGGGCGTCACCACTGAAGTGCATACTACTTTTTTTTAAACTGATGGGCAGAAGGGGTGGAGAAAAAAGTATAGCACAGGTTGTCTTGAGTTAATATTTCAAAATAATTGTTATTTGTGGACAATCAAGAGAGACCAATGTGGCGCCGTCAGGCATACTGTATTTCACTAGAGTGCATACCATGCATTTTTTTCCCCATTAAGACATCATCCATTTGGCTGAAGCAGAAAATATTTTAATCATTGTTAATGATCAATCATTCATAAAATTAATCACGGAGGTGCAAGTTATTATTTTTGCACTGAGGTGACCTTGACTGAGCCATCATTCTCGTCACGGTACATCTCGTGATTTTATATATATATATACATATATTACGTGCTATGACTTTTCCGGTTCTTGCTTTAATGCTTGGGGCTACACTACCAAAATATATTGTTAAAATACAGGAGAACAATTGATTAATATAAAATATAGGTCTAAAGATCCCTTGTTAGTTGTTTAAGAAAAACTAATGGAGATAAAAGGAGCACCGCATGAAAATCATTGAAACGATATTTTAATCTTGACTTTTTCCACAATACACTCAGTGTCACCCAGTTTGTCTTGTCTTAAAAGAAAATTGACAAATAACTCAGAGGTTTCCCAGTGACAGGAATGCATGTTTACCTTAAGGTCATGGATATTTTGACTCACACAGAGCTAATTATTGTATTTGCTTGTCGTTTCGTATTGTATGTGCAGTCCACCATGCATGTGTCTATGACTGATGCGGGTGTGACATTTGGACGTGAAAGTATTTCAACACTGATGAGGAACGACTCCACAAGTCTCAGTGAATGCAATCGTGCACATTTCTGCTCTGATGTATTTGAATCGAATACCCTTACTCTCGACCTTTGGCCTTTGCTTGGCTGATGTGAAATTGTCACCACCGTGTGTCATTTCTGTCACAGTAGTGAGCAAACATTCTGAGTGAACATTTTACGACATTTCTTGTATAGGAGTGTGTGTGTTAGTTCAAGCTGCTTGTTTTGTCTGGGAATCGATACGGAAGGTGGCAATTATGCATTCCGAGAGGGGTTGGGGTATGGTAGGGAAGTATTTCAAGAATGGTCATTCATTGAGAAATGATAAAATGTGGAATCACAAGTTTGACCTGTAATGGAGGCGGCTGAACCCCTCACCCACTGGCACCACCCGTGTGGTGATGGAGCGATTGCATGGAGTATGGAAGCCACATTCTTCTCTTTCAACCAAACCCCTCCCACATTACACTCTATATAATAACTCAAAGAGCCAAGCGATGTGCACAACTGCAGATCCTCTCCAGTATTCGTACGCGGTCCACATCCAGATTCTCCATCATGTCCCTGACTAGATCCTACGGCCAGAAAACGCTGAGCGTCTACGGAGGAGCCGGCGGCCACGGCACCCGCATCTCCTCCGCTCAGGCGAGCTACCTAACCGCTCCGGGTTTCAACCTGGCCGACGGGCTGGATCTCCACGTCGGCGCCAACGAGAAGGCCACCATGCAGAACCTGAACGACCGTCTGGCTTCTTACCTGGAGAAGGTGCGCACACTGGAGAAGGAGAACGAGCGCTTGGACAAGCAGATCAGGGAATGGTACCAGAGCAGAACTGTCATCAGCCATGACTACACCAACTACTTTGCCATCATTGATGACCTGAAGGATAAGGTAAAATCTGCCGAGCCATGTGTGTATATTGGACGTGGCATACTATGATGGCCCATACAACTCTCACCTCTGTTTAGAAGAGAGAAAGATATTGCATTGTAGTGTGTAACATCACATCACCAGTATCACATCAAATACTATTACATGGAAATCAAGAGTCAAGAGTTTTATTGTCATCTGCAAAGCAATACCACACAATGAAATTCTTATTCTGTTCACTCACTTCCCCGAGCAAACTACATTCCACAATAGAGCAAATAATAAAGTAGGCAATTAAACAAAACAAAAACAAACAAAAAAAGTGGAGTGGAGGAAACTAGACATATGAGGATGATAGTGCAAAATATCATGTAGTGCAAAATGCTATGTATTCAGCAGCTTTCCTGCACTGTGCAGGATTTGTAAGGTGCATGTGTGCATGCAGTAAAGGGACTGGTGATGAGGCAGATTAGTGCATGAGGGAATGGTTCAGAATCCAGATGGCCTGTGGGTGGAAACTGTTTGGGTCTGGCCCTCAGGCTCCTGTTGCATCTGCCTGATGGCAGCAGTTCTAACAGGTTATGTTGTGGGTGACTATTGTTTTTATAGGTAAAATCACACCATGAAACAAGTAACCCTGACCCTAACTGATCACAGAGTAATCCAGAAGGTGCTGAAGTATGGATCCACAAATTACTAGAGGTTCTCCGGGTCACGTCGTACATTTGCAACCATTTATTGATTGATGTGGATCAGTGGCATCAATTTTAACTGTCAATGAAAAAAATAATAAATAAATAAATAAAAGGTCCCACCCAGCAGGCCCATTTTTAGGAAGTATACACAAATTCCAAATGACTCCAAAAGTATGACAATATGGTAGGGATTCTCAGATCTCGATCACATGATCAGAAATCGGGCTTCATCACATCAATCTTTATGTTATTCTTATTTCTTTTCATTTTTAAGAGCTAGAAAAGTGCACGGATATGAAAGATTTGCAGAAAAAACTGAGTGTGCAATATGCATTATAGACAGTCAACTAAATACAGCCAAAGGAGGAACAATTAAATAATTTTGGATACTTGGTTGAAAGCACTGCTTCACTAGGCACAATTCTTTTTTGAATGAAATTTTGAAAGTAATTTGGAGACTTTTTTTTTTTTTAATCTCCCTGAGGTATCCAATCTGGACTTAGTATCACCAGATCCTCAGTCAGGTGACTTGGGTGCAAAATGGACTTAGTACCACCAGATCCTCAGTCAGGTGACTTGGGTGCAAAAAAAAAAAAAATTAAATGGGCACATCTATACAACAAGGTGTAAGTGAAAAGTTCATTTATTCATTTTTTTAACACATTGATTCCATCCTGCTGCAACCAATGAAGGTGTACCTACCTCGCCTTATGCTGGAATCGGTCGACGCCCCTATCGACTACTATCTTCAACCGAATTAATGAATTGTCAAATATGCAGTATGCTTTGAGGTGATGTGCTGTTCGATCAATAAGCTCTCAGGCTCTCTGACATGTTTTTGTTTCCTTGTCAGATCCGCGTTGCTGCCAGACTCAATGCCAAGTCAATTCTGGATATTGATAACGGCAAACTGGCCGCTGATGACTTCAAAATGAAGTGAGCGTGCCGTCTATGCGCTTATTGCGTACTTGACATCTGCCGCCTGAATCTCAGCCATCTCTGTGACGCTCTCAGGTATGAGAATGAGCTGGCCATGAGACTGATGGTAGAGGCTGATATCGCTGGGCTGAAGAAGGTGTTGGAAGAGATGAACTTGTGCAGAGTGGACCTGGAATGCCAAGTGGACGGCCTGAAGGATGAGCTCATCATGCTGAAGAACAACCACCAAGAGGTGAGAATGTCCTTCCGTGGTTTAAACAAAGGTGCTTGCACAAAATGAATGACTTGTATCTTGATCAATACATTCTTTTGCATGGCCAACACCCGTTAAGTGTTTGCACACAATTCTTTACCTAAGCATGTGTCGCCAAAACCATCCCTCTTCTATTCACTCTTCACTCTACGGTATGTGAAAAGTGCCACCAATTTGTCACAGTCTATTGTGGTTTCAGACATTCTTAAGTACACACAGGACCACACACCCCTCTGAGAACACTAAGGAAGTTGTATGTTTGAGGAATGTTTTTTCAAACTGTTCTACTTCTTTTAAAACTTACTCTAAATTGACTTACTTGCATTCTTCTTTGCTTTATTTAGCCCTATCTCACAGGCAGACACTTAAACGGCGGCTTGAGCGGAAATGGTTCATTTTTCACAAACCCAACACAATTTCTGAATTGAAAATCATTGTAAATACTTATAATGTCCAAAAAACAGCAACCAATATTGTGCCAGTCCTTTTTACAGTATATTGGTCACAGGTTGACGCGCACATGAGTAAGAATGCGTGTGTGACTTGGGCTACCAGTTGTTCACCATTTTAGATGACAACTGACTGTGAAAAGCCAAGTCAGGGACAATTATGACTATTTAATAGCTAGAAAGCAGGCTATGCCGTAGCGATCAATTTCTAATAGGCTACATGGAATACTCAATGGAAAATATTGTTTTTGAATTTGAGGAGGAGATTTTGACACACAGGAGCCGACAAAAACCTCAAACTAACGCACTGTGAAACAGTCATGAAATCCCTATTCGGAAATACCTGGCGACGAGAGGCTGCGTTATTGTACTCAAACTGCAGAGGATATTTAGTGATTAAACCGCTGTTTACCAATTACCAAATCACTTTTTAATCACAGTTGCGCTCTGCAAAGATGTTCCATAGGTTTCAAAGAGACGTTTCGATCTTTGCCCCCTGATCTTTAAAAATCTCAAATAGTTGCACAAACAGATTAGAAAAGAACCAGAACCAGGAAGAATATTAATTGAAAAGATCCCTCCTTTGACGCCTCGCAGGAATTGGCTCTGCTCAGGAGTCAGATGGGTGGCCAGGTTAATGTGGCCGTGGATGCGTCGCCCTCTCCGGACCTGAATGAGATTATGACAGAGATCAGAGAGCACTATGAGGCTATGATTGCCAAGAACCGCAAGGAGCTTGAGTCCTGGTACCATAACAAGGTAAAGAAAATATATAGCCAAAGGTGGGATTAAGATATTAGTTAAAACTTGTTTTGTTTAGTTCAGTTTAAGTTAGTTTTAACTCACACTGTGTCTGTGATGTGTATAGATTGCAGCAATAGAGCAGGAAGTGAGGACACAGACAGAGACTCTGGTCACATCCCGAACAGAAATCAAAGACCTGAAGAGCACCCTCCAGAGGCTTCAGATTGAACTGCAGTCCCATCTTAGCATGGTATGTGGCCTTGCACTTCCAAACGAATACGTGGTCTCACGTGAGCATACATCTCTTCACGCCTGCTATGTCTTTTCTGCGTAACCCAACCAGAAAGCATCCCTGGAGGGCTCTCTGGCCGAGACACAATCCCGCTACGCTGCACAGCTGGCAGGCCTGCAGAACATGGTCCTGAGCTTAGAGGAGCAGCTTTCCCAGCTCCACGCCACCATCACCAGCACTAAGCAAGAGTATGACATTCTATTGGACCTTAAAACTCGACTGGAACTGGAGATTGCAGAGTACAGGCGGCTGCTGGATGGAGAGGATGAAAGGTGAGCATGAGGCTAAATTCTGAAATTGAACAGAAGAAAGGAATGGTAGCGATCACAGCAACCTGAACTAATACGTTCTGCCTTTTCTTCTTTTTCAAACAGCTCGAAACAAGGTGAGTACCCGCAATTAATATTTACCAGCGCTAAGCCTACCAAGATTAAAAGACAAGGACTACATTTGCTCGTTCTTTTCTTTGCCACAGTGGTCACCAAGGTCATAACAGTGGTGGAGACGGTCGTGGACGGGAGAGTGGTTGAGAGCAGCAAGACTGTCGACGTAGATGTGGATCAGATAGAGTGATACTTTGGAAGAAAATCAACCCAATAAAGTTCAAGTGCAGTTGAAGTATGTGTGCTGGACTCATTTCTTTATGAATATTCACCTAAATATCAGAGTCCATAGACAAGACAGAATAGTATTCTGTGCTTGTGCTCATGACCATCGTGCCTGAAAATTTTGCAATCGTGCCACAAGCGCAACTGTAGAGTAGTAATGTTAAATGTGGTACTGGTTCTGTGAGGCCCTCCGTACATTGAGCCAGGTGAACACAATTAGTTACTTTGTGTATGTTGGCATGGTAACACCACTCCATGTTGGCCAAAAGCTTAAACAAGGTGTCATTATATTTTGAGTCAAGCATTACGTTTCAAAAACACTATTACAGGGATACAAAGCTGCAGGGCATTACTATGAATGTGGACCACAATGTACAACAGTACATGTCGCATTTCATTCATAAATATGAGGACAGCTTGTGACAATCCTTCTGAATCGTCGTAAAAATCAATTTTATTTTTGTGTGATTTTGATGTCACACTTCTCTTACACTGGAGCAAAACTCATGCGAACGTGGAATAAATAATCAAACAGACACGAGAAGTAAGTTAGCAGACAGGGAGCCTTTTATTTCATCATTGCATTTCTTTTAGATGAAAAGGTGGGCTTAAGGTGTCACGCCCCCTTTGATCTGCTGTCAGCTGTGTGAGGCAGCTTATGCGACGGTGGTTTTGGACGACACCACCTTGCCATCCACCATCTCCTCTGTGACCATTACCACCCTGGAGGAGCTGGTTTTGGCGGTACCAATGCTGGAAAAGGACAACGAGATCGAAGGCATTAAGTAGCAGTTCACAAAGCATGTGGTTCAGATTTAAGGATGCATTTTCAACTGGTCAAACACGCTGTAAGCCACTTTTGTCTTACCTGCCCTCTCCATCCATCAGTCTCCTGTACTCCGCAATTTCTCTCTCAAGTCTGGTCTTAATGTCGAGGAGCATGCAGTATTCGCTGTGTTGGCTTTCAATGTCAGCGCGCAGTTGCATCAGTTGGGCTTCAAGGTTCAACACCTGCTGCTGTAGTCCTTGGAGGATTCCGGAATATCGGGCTTCGGTTTCTGCTAACGTGTTTTCCAGGGATGCTTTCTGGAGGAGTGCATATAAGCGAGATTTTAGCCTTCAAGAATATGCATGAGAGTGCATAGCTAGAATATAGCTCCGCTCTTATTTACCATGCTAAGTTGAGACTGCAGTTCGATCTCCAAGCCCTGCAACGTGCGACGGATCTCAGAGATCTCCGATCTGGAAGTCTGGAGGGTTTCTGTGTTGGCAGCCATTTCCTTGTTCAGTGCCTCGGTCTGCGATGGAAATGGTAGGCGGTCAGTACCTTACTCCAATACATGCTAGAGAAAAGTCGACAAGGCTTCAGTGGGAATGACCTTGTTCTGGAACCACACTTCCAGATCCCTACGGTTCTTTGCGGCCACATTCTCATACTGCTCTCGGATCTCACTGATGGTTCTGGTCAGGTCGACCTGTGGTTTGGCGTCTACCTCTACGTTGATCTGTCCAGTCATCTGTGCTCTCATGGCCGCCATTTCCTGTCGTGTAGAATTGTTGGTAAGACACTGGACGGAAAGAAACTTGTAGTAAATCAGAGATAGAATACGAAAGGGTTTGCCGCTCACTTCCTCGTGGTTTCGTTTGAGGTGGACAAGCTCATCTTTGAGACCTTCAATCTGCATCTCCAGGTCTGAGCGGACCAGTGTCAGCTCATCCAACATCCTCTTCAGACCAGCAATATCTGACTCAACTGAGAGGCGCATAGCCAGCTCGTTGTCATACCTGAAAGACAGTCAGAAAATCACAGTAGACTCAAGAATATGTTCTTTCGCTTTGTAAAGCCACCCTCGGTGTCAGTGGAGACGCTTACTTGGTTTTGAAATCATCTGCTGCCAGTTTAGCGTTGTCAATGGCAAGGTAGATGCCTCCGTTGACGCGTGTGGCATCCTGGATCTGTTTGATTCAAGAACAGAGGAGGTTAGTGGCCTTTTGTGACTAGGACATACACATCGGATGGGCCGTGCATTCTTACCTTGCCCTGCAAGTCGTTGATGGTGACCTGATAAGCAGAGTAGTCACGGGCAAGTGGGGAGGCCTTGTTCTCCAAGAACTGACGGATCTTCAACTCCAGCTCGGCATTGGCTTTCTCAAGGCTGCGCACCTTGTCAAGGTAGGAGGACAGGCGGTCGTTCAGGTTCTGCATGGTCGCCTTCTCATTGGCTCCGACGTGGAAGTCCATGCCGTCGCCGAAGCCTGCACCCCCTCCCATGCCAAAACCGTAAGCGGCACCACCTCCCATGCCGTAAGCAGCACCACCTCCCATGCCGTATGCTGTGGAGATTCTTGAGCCGCCTCCGCCCGCACCTCCATAAACGCTCAGAGACTGGCCCTTACGAATACTGCCGGCCAGGTTTCCACCTCCGTAGGAGCGGGCAGAGAAAGAGGTCCTGGATAAGGATGACATTGTGCTGATTGGTTGGTGGTGTCTGTCTACCACAGAGAGGCGATGATGGAGTGAGATAGACGGCTCCTCCTGGGCTCCCCTTTTATGCGGCACGAGGCGGCCTCCGGTGAAAGGGGAGGCGTGTTGATGGGAGGAGCATTACCTAAGATGTCCGGCCTCACCCTTTGCACTAATCCCTTGGGTTAAATCACCCCATACATTTTGAAGAAGAAAGTGGAACGTGGAAAGCTGAAGTCATTCATTTGGACCACGTACAAAACGTAGGCCTCTTGTCGATGGCCCGCACCATTCTCATGAACTCTGGATCACTGTGACTGAAAACTGTTTTCAGATGATAACGATATTTCGTTGCTTCAAAGTATGAATAGTGAAAGGGCCGCACCCTCCCCTGTCAGCCTGAGGCTGCTTAGTCAGATCCAACCAGTTTGAAGTGTCAAGTCAGTGCGCTGACAGATGAGCTGTCAGTAAATTGCTTCCATGCTTAAACAAGCCAGCCATAGCCTTTGGGTTAATAGCTAAAACCTGTTATATAAGAAACAAGTCCTGCAAATTCATTAATAGAGAGAACCGTTTCACTCAACTCATTTCGCGCAAATATTAGCACGACCTCTTACAATTTTGCTTTCACGAAGGTTTCTCAGAAATTCAAGACAGTCGCTAAGTATTGAGGCTGATCCGGTTGATGCATACCAAATTCATTTTGTAAAATCGCAGACACTGTAAGAGCACATTTTGCATGGCATGCTATAGAAGGGAAACTGACAATTTCATTTCACTCCTCATGAATTTAAGGTAAACACCCTCCTTCAATGCAGTTGCTAACCTAAAATCTTGGTCTCCAGGTCAGATTTGCGTCTCTGAGATTATTGTTTGGAATACCACAATATACCACGTAATTGCTATATTATTCCATAGTTCTGCTCTGAGAGTCATTGCTTTGTGCTTACATAATGAGCGCAATCTGACTCCATTACTGTGACTGGTGGGTGCGGCAAAGGGGCAAATGGCTGATCCGAGCATGTCGCTGCTCTGGTCGAGTTGGTTTCAGGAACATGAGACATCAATTAAAAGAGCAAGGTGGCAAGTTGCTACCTGAGAGATTTCGCAATTTGCAACGCTGTGCAGCAAGTTCTCATGAGAATTGAGTGCTTGCATGAAAAGTTGGGGAGGATTAGGAAAACGACCATGGCTTTTGCAAGATTGCCTAAATGGCTTTTTGTGGTTTTAATAATCTGTCCTACATGCACAAGATAACTCCCCTCTCCCGTGTAGAACGGTTTGCAATTTGTCGAAATTTGATTTTTTTGAAGCTTAAATAGGCTCAGTATCCATTTGCTTTTTCTGTCTGATTTATGGATGCATGGAGCACAATAGTATAAACATTTGAGACCTTTTGAACACAGTTGCAAATACGTTTGAATATATTTACAAATCCAGTGGAATGCATGTGCAAATACATTTCAGCACATTTACAATTACCTGCAAATGCCATTATGTTTGAGCGAATTGGAAGGTATGTTTGTGAATATGTTCGAACATACTTTTTTTTTTGTAACCACTCACGAGTATGCTCAAATGTGAAGGAGGTGAATATTGTTTATCAATTATTATTATGGTTTTAGTATCACGTACAGCTGCAGTGCATGATTTCGGCTCAGCATTTTTTTCCCCTTCATCCAATCAGGCATGGGCAAGCGCAAGTCAATATTACATGGCAGAATGGCAATTTGGGAAAACAAAAAATAGAATCTGCCTTCAACTATGTTTGAACGTATTCATACATTTGGACATATTGGCAAATATGATCGAACGTATTCGTAAATACATTTAAATGAGTTTGCCTGTCAAAATTGCTTAGTCCTCATTACCAGTTCCATTCTTCCATAGAGATCGCATACATTGCTGAAATTGCAATGACAAATTACCATTTCATTTTGCAAATTAGAACAGACAGCATTGGCATTTTTTTTCAAGGTACCGGCTTGTTTTTCAAGAATAGTGGTTAATCTTAGGAGAAGGGGATCATGGACACTCGGTTAAATGAAAGTCACAAGGACACGGATAATAAAGAAGAACAGAAGCTGGCAATTTATAAGATCAGTAATGGGAAGTATTACATGACTGTGAAATCAAATCAAGCTCAGGTTGTTGTACGAATAAAATCATACATCGTCTCCATGTCATGCGCTTCTTTTAGACAACCTTTTCCAAGGCAATGCCACATAAAACACGGGGATGATAATTGAAAACCTTTCCTGCAGAAATATATTAGTTTTGATTATTAGATGAGCTCCCTATGAAAAGGAATGATTGTCTTTATCTTAATTGTTTTGTCCTGATCTTCAAACTGAAGTTTTTTGTTTTTTTATTTTAATTTAGTGTCTGTAGTGTCTAACACGTAACCTGTGTCAACTGGTCCAAATTTGCAAATAAATGGGAGCGTCTCAAAAGTCTGACAACAGCTGGCCTGTTCATTGAGCTGAGCAATAATGCACATTTATGTCAGGATATTTCTATGGTGCCTCTGAGCAAGTTAAGCAAATCAAGATACTTTGCGTGAAGCAACGAGTCACGACCAGTTGCACACGCTCTTGCTTGAATGCCAAAGTGAACAGCAACATTGGTATGTCAGGCATTAGTGCAAGGTGTGGCCGGAATCTCAGAGTGAAGCAAACTCGCAATTTGGTTTGAGGTTTTAAACATTTCCTGCAGCATATTTTTAATTCATTGTGGACACTCCTAATTAATAAATATGTAAGCAAAACAATTTACTGGGTTTTGGTGGGCTCCTGCTTGAAAAGCCAACATCGCTCCACAAAGTTCTCCCTTGGCCAAAAAAGTTTGAAAAGAGCATTTGAAGCAATAATATGGTAATAGGTGACTGAAGCAAAATTTTTGCCGTATTTTTACAATTTAAAACTAACCAAAACGTGTACCAAGTCCACAGCTAATCAATGAAGGGTGACAGTCACCTGTTGTGCAGTCTGTTGCCAGTCAGTCCGAGACTTGAGTTTGACAACTGTGCACTACATCTTCAGCGACAGATGACATTATTTGCCCAAAGCAAAGGTGTAACATGAAAATATCTCAGAATTAACATCATACCTGTAGAGAAAGGTTTTGTTAACAGCTTTAACGGATTAAAAAGAAAAAAAAAAATTTGCTCTGCTGTGGGAGTGTCCATTGAATGTGCTGAAATCATTACCTACTCAATCGTCAACCAACCAAGATGGATGTGATGAAGTGACTTCATCTAGTATCATCTCTTTGGGATGGATGCACGCATATGGCTGAAAGTGAGCTCCTCTAAGGGAGCCATGTCAAACACACTATTTGATGGAAAGATGGATGTTTGGTTCATATGCATAGCGTGGTAGCTAATTGCACTAGTGAATTGCTAATTGCAAATTGCGTGGCATTGTTAGATTTAACTTACCAGGCTTGAATTTGATTTAAAATGAGTGGATGAAAATACTCATTGTTTATTAGCGATATGAATTAGTAGACACAAACAAAATTTGCCTGTGCTAAACTGTGAGCAATTGAGATTAGCACAAGCATGCAATGTTGACCAATTAAGGTCAACGAGGCCAACTACCATTTTGTTTGCTGCTACATAAAGTTATATCATATGCATATTACAAAAAGGGCTTCAAAGGTATTGCATGAGTAAACTTTCAAAGGAAGCAGTCTGTTAGCTTACAACCAGGTCAATAACTTCCCATTAGTCTTCTTTTCCTGCTGCTTCTTCTTGATGTGCAGATTGGGTGCATTGTATGCAAATATGCTCTCTACTAGTTCATTTGAACACCTACACTAATGTAGATTTTTTTATTGTGACAGTTTATATTCTTGGATAATGCAGTGCTAGTGCTTTTTTGGAAGTTCACAGTTTTCTTTATTGTCTTTTGACAAGTTCCATGTGCTAATACTGTCTTTAATGAAAGCCTGCTAACTACTAGATCAGCAAGTATTTTTAGCATACAAACACCACCAGCAATTTTTAACATTATTTTATTTGTGTCACTCATCGTTGAAAAAATCCCAAACTTGTGTTATTAATTTTTTGTGGGGCCTATGTCTGAAGCCACCACCACAATACTGCGTGCGTCTGCAAGAGAGGTCAGCGAAGTGGTGGTACAAACATAATTTTCAGTCGACCTATTTTTTTAAAGTGGGCTTACCCAACTTGGTCAACTTTTTAGCTTGCTCTGAAAGGCACATCGTAATTTGTCAAACAACCTTCGATGAGAACCAAGGTGCCCAAGATGTTATAGTGTATAGTAAAACTGAAATGGTGAAAACGCAGTTGTGTGCTAAAACTTCAAAACTGCGTGCTACATTTGTCTTCGACATTACACACGCTTGTGGCAATTATTATTAAGGTCAGTATGTGTAATCCATTTTGGGAAAAAAATCTATAAATTCCCCTTACAGGGCCTTTATAATGGTTATTCCCAATCTATGTTTCTTTTTTTCAAGCATATGCACTTGTCCTCACATACAAAGAGTGACTTTAAATTCCCTTTGCGATACGAATTGCTCGGTAGTCACAAAAGAAAATTGCAGCTTCAGGGCAGAGCAGTTAGAACACGTCAAAAATGTGCTGTGTGTCCTGAGCTGCAAGTGAGAGACAACCAGAGGTGCTTTTTGTTGGGTGCAGAATGCTCATGTTGGAGACAATTGGAACATAAGACATGAAAGTTCTCCTCCTGGTAAAACAGACCATTTGCTACAAACGCTCATGGTCAACATGCTCCCTCCAGTGCAACAGGTTTTATGAACCTCCACACATGTTTTCTTTCATTTAAACCCTGCAATTGGTCGACATGAACGAGAAATCTACATTACATCAACTTTTGACCCATTTAGGAGAAAGTAAGCATTTTAGGCTCGCAGTGAACGTAACAAGAGCTGTTTTCTTTGTCGGCTTTTAAAAAAGCTACACTTGAATTCAGGTTCAGACAGGTTTGTGTGGTACGATGACATAGCCTGCAGGCGTTGGCTCCTCCCTTCACTACCTTGAATGATTTATGCAGCACTGCTTGCATGCTCTCAGAGGTCTGGAAATTTCCAGTATGGATTGCAAAAGATGTGAGCAAAACTATTGTTGATTCACTTGCATCATTTATATGAATAAAATCAAAGCATCACTTGTATCAGAAAATGGACAGCTGCAACTGCACCGTTGATAATATTGCTGCTGTTTTTTGCGACTGCTAGTGTTGCACAGATGCACCGTTCTATTGTTTTATACTGCATGCAATTATGCGGATTGTTTGTGGTTCGGTCCACATTGGCTTCTGCATATAGTACGGCATCTATTTGCTCATGCAGTTTGCCATTCACATCTGTACAGTATACTTATCTTTCAAGGTGCCACAAACATTGCTACAGCTCATTCTGCTCCGTCTCACTGCCTTATGTTGAAAATCTGCACATGGATATTTTTACTTATTTAATATGATTGTCATGTGTCGCGACTATCCAAGGTGCAAAGCAAGTACATCGCTTATAAAGGCTTAGTCTATTCTATTCTATTCTATTCTATTCTACCCTTTTGATTCAAAAGGCTTTATGTAAGGTAAATATTACAATGAAATTGCTGGTAAAGGCTTTATAAAAAGAACTTTGAACTTTCTTTGCACACAAAAACCTTCCATGCATTTTATACAGCGTCACTTCTGTGGGAAAACATTTTAAACACTTAATTTTTATATAACATTAAAAGGGGATTGACATATTTTTTAGCTAATGTGCCGCATGTTGTGTCTTGTGCAGGAGAGTTATCCAGTTTGCTCATAAAGGTGAGGTGCATTCTTTGTACAAAGCGCTCGCGGGTGTCTTGGCTGATGAGTAGCCTCATCTTGTTGAAGCAGGTTCAGTCATTGGGTTGAAAGACATGAGCGGTTATTTAATGTCTTCGCCATCAGGTCAGGTCAGCACTCTTTCCTCTCACTACTTAGATAATCCAGTGCACTAATAGAATGACTAGCGAAATAGTAGTGTCTCATAAAATAATAGCAATAATAATTGCACTACTATATACAATGTCCCTCTATCAGGACAACTTTGCCAGACCAGTGGGTTACTTACATACAGAGGGAAAAACTGCGCACTAACTATTGAATAGATGTTGAATTGCATAATTGAATAATTTGACTGTCGTCGACTAGTGTGCAGTTTTGCCTCACTAGTGAGGCAATTCTCTTACCAGAAGTCTCCTAAGCCAGCCAGTCGTGTAAACGCAAACCATTATTATGTCATTCTACAAGTGTGTTGACTTGTCTTACTAGTAACAGCAAAGAACCAAAAAAAAAAAAAGTTGGATGCATTGAATAAACGATTAAAAAAGCTTACATAAATGTGAATGTGGTGGGTGGGTTATCCTTCTGACTCTTTTTTTTCGCCTTATGTTTGGGGACGTGACACACTCCCCATCCTCCTTGAACTGGGTGTAGCTATAAACTCCGGAGTTCGTTTTGGAAAGACAAACTTGTCATCTAGTGGCCAAGAGCGCTCACTGCATGCTGTAATTTTTTCATTAGACTATACAGATGAAATATTTCTCCATTTCTCGGTATACACAAAAACAATTTTCCCACTTTGGCTAATCATTACACTCACCTGTTGTTGACCTTTAGTGTTTTGTTTTGTTTTGTTTTGTTTTGTTTTGTTTTTTCAAAAGTGGGCCTAACACACAACAAGAAAGTTTAAGTGTGATTGGGTGCGCCATATGCAACTGTCTGGCAACCAGTTCAAAGTGTCCCCTGCCTACAGCCCAAAGTCAGCTGGGATAGGCACCAGCAAGCCTGCCACCCTTGTGAGGATAAGCGGCATAAGCGGAAACAACAAGAAAGTTGCATTCAATAAGAACATACCTACTTCTGTCGATATGGCTTTTTGTAAAAGGGTGGGATTCTTTTTTTGTGTGTATTATTAATGAATAATTGTTGTTTTTTGTTATTGTCTGTTGTAAGTTTGGTGTAGTATTTTCTTTTCTTTTATTTTCTTAAGTTTAGTATTCAATTTTGCTGCCATGGTGTTCACTATTAAAGTAGATGTAGTAGAACTTTTAGTCACCTAGTATCGCTGGGAACTTATAACGGCAATGCACTCTGATGGCTGGAATGGCCTACACAGGTTTTTTCTACTGCGATCAGGCGCCTCCACAAAGAGGCGCTATTTCACCACACAATCTACAATCTACTCGTAAGGATTGGTAGTTTATCTTCATGCAATACAATTCTCTAAAAAAAGACTCATTTTTCGGTTGCTCGTGGTTAAAATTTATTTATTTTGATCCCTCCAAAATATTTAACTGATACAGGATAAAAATAAATAAATAAAAACAGAGTAGGCCTACAATGATTTGCAAATCATTTTTCTGTTTGTTTGTTTTATGTCTTGCAATAAAGCTTCCCAGGAAAAGCTGTGACAGCACTGTGCGCATACATAAACCTTCAGCTGGCAAACAGTCCAAGGACTCTCATTTTTGCACTTCATAATGTGCCTAACATTTTCAACGGAACAAAGGTTGAGAATGCAGTCTGGAACCAACACTCTTCTTTTATAAAGCCATGCTGTTGTCATGCATGCAGAACGTGGCTTGGCATTGTCTTGACAAAAATGAGCTGGGACGTCCATGAAAAAAGATATTGCTTGGCTGGCAGCACGTGGTGCATTCACAGATGGTCAGCTTACCCATGCCATGGGCACTAATACTATCAAGACAATCACAGATGCTGGCTTTTGAACGTAATACTAATATAAATCCAGGCGATAGTTTTCAACTTTGGACCAGAAAATGCAAGTTCAATGATTTCCATAATCAGCTTGAAATGTGGACTCATCAAACCACAGCACTTCCCATTTTGTCTCAGTCCATCTTTGAATGCGCTCTGTCTCAAGAAGCCAGCTGTCTTTCTGAGTGTTATGTGTCTTTCACGTTGCATTTTAGAGTTTTAAATTGCATTTGCGAATGTAACAACAAACTTGAGGATGGAAATGTCTTGACATAATAATAGCAGTTTTGAAGCTGTTTAAATTGTTAATGTTGTTTTTCGGCCCAGCCGCGTTAGGCCATCTCAATAAAGTCTATGTTCTAATTTGCTGACAACGATGCCACTTGGTATGACGCCCGCCGTCTCGACCTGTCTGCCTGACCACACGTTTGCCTACCGCCCAACGTAACATTTGCCTGCACTTGATTCAACCTGCCCGTCTCCTGCCGCTTTTGCCTCCGTGTACAAGCCGGCTACTGTGGCTTTCGACGGCTCTCGACTCCTACCTGACTCAAGCGTGCTCTTAGGTCTGCTCCCACCCCCTTGCTTCCTTTCATGCATTGTCATTGCTTTGGTTTGTGGTCCTGTCAGTAAGTCCGGTCCTGTTTTATAGTTGCAGCCTATATTTTGCCACGTTTCCCTTTTTGTTTGATTTTCAAAGAATAAACATAGTTTGTTTTGAGTTAATCCTACACGTGGGTCCCGCTTTTGCTGCCAAGACTGAAAAGGAGTTGCAAATCATAGTATTCTGTTTTTGTTTGTTTGTTTGTTTTTTTAACTTACGTTTTACACAACATCTCAAAGTACTTGGAATTGGAATTTGGTCATTTTGTTTTACTATGCCGGGTAAAATGTTTCTTGTTGTTCTCTCTCAAATCTGTTGCTAGGATGTACTCATTTGTGTAAGGCACTGTTTTCCATACCTATATGTCTGTTAACTTGTAACCCAGTATAAAGTGTTGCTATCATTCTGACGGTTTCCAGAAATAAGAACATGATGATACAAGACATACACCATCATTCGGCAGCAAAGCACTTTTAATTTGTATTGTTGTGGTTTTCGTGTCAAATATCCCAAATTTTCATCAGACAAATCAAGGTATTCATTTGTGCATGTTACGTTCAGAACAATAAATTTTTTTAAAAATCTAATCCAAATGGTTAGTTTGCACACTCATTATAAAGACACGTGTTGTTTTATGTGATTTCACTTATTTGCATCCAAATATTGAGCAAATTGCCGATCATTTTTCTTTCAACTGCTGCATAAGCACATTTAAAAAAGGAGACTATAAGATTGTCAATACAGCTCTTCTTCTTTGTGTTTTTCAGGGTGAGAGAACAGCAGACCGTTGCGTACTAAGAGAAGAAAATGCTTCATTTATCGTCTACATATCCTGTCTCTGAGTGTCCACGCTGGTGGACACCACCCTGCCGTCGACGATTTGTTCCACGATGGTCTTCACTCTTCTCTCCACAACGGGCTTGTGTTCTGCAGGGGTGGAGGAAAAAAGAAGTCAGGAGGCCATCCGCAACTACTTGCGCTGTCATTTCATGGATGGAAGATTGACCGTCGCTTACCTTCCATCTGCACCACCTTGCTGATGACCAAAGGCCTTCAAAGAGAGAGGACAGTGTGTCATGAGCAAGGTCGACCATGTCTTACGTGGATTAGAATGGATGATCTCTCACTTTTTCTGCTCATAGGTTTCTCCTTCGAGCAGACGGCGGTATTCAGCGATCTCCTTCTCCAGCCTCATCTTGATGTCCAGCAGCAGGTTGTACTCGGTCTTCTGTTGCTCGATGGACACTTTGAGATTTCCTAGCTCTACCTCCAGGCCGTTGATGGTCAGCTGCAGTTGGCTAAGCTGAGAGCTGTATCGCATCTTGGTTTCCTCGAGGTTCTGACGAAGACATTCGATCTGGAGGAGGAAGAGGAAGGCCTGAGTGTAGCGGCTATGTGTCGGCACGTGAGGCCGACAGGAAGGCGGCCTACCTCTGCAAGGATGCCCTGGTATGTGATCTCCAAACTCTGGTATGTCCGCTTCAGTTCCGAGAGTTGAGACGAGAAAGTCTTTACCTCTGTGGTGAAACCTTTGATTTCGGACTGAAGGGATTCCATCTATAACGCACACAAACAAACACGTTACATTCCCCGTCTGCACACCTTCCATCCAAGCGTGCGTAATGTCTGATACCACCAGCTTGGTGGGCGGGATTAAAAAACAAGTGATTCGTGTGTGCGCGATCTCCCATCTCACCTTAGCTTGATACCATCTTTCCAGTTCCTGCTTGTTCTTCAACGCCAAAGCTTCGTACTGTTCCCTCACTTCTTGAAGGATCTTCGAAAGGTCCACAGACGACGCGCTGTCCACTTCTACATTAACGTTACCAGTGTATTGAAGTCTTGCCGCGTTCATCTCCTGCATCGTAGAAAGATATTTGTGTAAGCTCATTTTCAAATGCTGCAAGGATGGCAGCAGAAGCAGTTCATCTGAAACACATGAGCAAACCTCCTCATGAATCCTCTTGAGTTGTGCCAGTTGGTCCTTCAGATTCTCTATCTGCATTTTCAGGTCACTGATGGTAACAACCATGTTGTCCCGGACCCCCCGAAGACGAACCAAATCAGACTCCACCATTGCGCGCGTGTTCATCTCCACCTCATACCTTACAGAAAAGAAAGCTTGCTTTTTATGCAACCTGACACACGAAATGCCGCTGAGAATTCAACTCCATGATCTTGCAACTTACTTCATTTTGAAGTCGTCCGCCGCCAGTTGAGCGTTGTCAATCTGCAGGATGATGCTCTGATTCTCTGCATACCTCCGTGCAATCTAAAAGAGAAGAATGACACTCTTAATGTAGTGGCAGTACCCGGAAAAGCTCTTACAAGTACGGGAGTAACATGGCAACTCCACAAAGGAAGCACATATTTCATTCCAGAACCTCAGAACAGCGACACAAAGGTGCTAACCACTAGTCTGTTACCTCGTGATGTGCATGCTAAATCTGGCAAGGTAAAGGTTTATTTCCAAGGAAAAATCATCTCAAACTTTTCTTGTGATTTACTATTTGAAATATTGTGGTTTATTTCAAAAATGAAGTGTGGACCTGTTATGTGTCTATTTCATATACTCGAAAAACAGTTGGACCAACCCAGTATTTTGATCAATTTGACCCAACTTTCTGTCATGTTTTGTTCAGAATAAACCTATTCTTGAGGCTGTCCTGTACAAAACGAAGCATTTTTGTTTTTGTGGTGCAAAACAACTCAGAAAGGTAGTCAAGTCGACCCAAATGCTGGGTCAGTTCCTTTTTTATTTGAGACATAATTGGGTTTTTAGAGTGTATTTGTCTCAGTATTGGTCCGTGATGCTTTCAAATAACTGTCTGACACAGACAGATATAATGGCACAACCTCAGTTGTAAACTATGTATATATGCAAATGGAAAGAAAAAGTGATTGAGGCGCATGCTCCACCCAGCCACTTCATACCGGTTTCCCATTAAGTTTAATGGTGGATAATGAGTCTAGACTTGGCCTTTCATCCTTTTTTTTTTTTTTTTTTTTTTTTGCATAGCAGAAACAGTCACCTGGGCTCGCAAGTCATTGATGGTGACAAAGTAGGCGGTGAAGTCCCTGGCAATGGGAGACCTCTTCTCATAGAACTCTCTGATCTGCATCTCCAACTTCCTGTTGGCAGCTTCCAGAGAGCGTACCTGCAAACACATGACAATTACAGACAATTAACAAGTCGTTAAGTCCTCGGTTGGAATAATCATTTCCTTGAGAACATTTCTGTTCCAGCGTGTGATTGACATCAATATAGCATTAGCCCAGCTGTAAATGATATTTTTACTATTGTTATATTAAATTTTATGAATGCTGTCAGCATTAAAACAACAAACAGTTTTGAACAAGCGATCGAAACAGTCTGTAAAAGAGGAAAGAAAGCACGATCATTAAAAGCACTGTTTTGGCAGTGCATCGTCATTGGTATTGATGTGAACCAAAGAGATTTTGCTCGTTGTCATGAAATACCATGGGAGATGACCATCAAACTCTTTTGAGCTATTTCTATTGTCAACATAAACTGTACTCAGTACCAATACAAGTTGTAGCATGTCTTAAAATGAAGGAGAAACAGGGTTGCTCTAGAGTTTTTTTTTTGTCATCCTTCTACACTTTCAAAACGGGTAAACGAAGTATACAAATGTTGCAAATTTAATAGCCGGCGTGCGCATACATGGGCACACTCTTATTTAATGGCAAGACAAAGCGTGCTCAAACTTGAATGTTTTGAAATGCTCGGATTCAATCCCGAAGCTCGTGACAAAATGATTAGGGACTATTTTCGAAAGCGTTTCAAGTAGGAGAAGACAAAGAAGGTCAGCCGCATCTTGCTTTAGGTGTCTCTGAGCACTTGCCTTATTCAGGTAGGAGGCCAGGCGGTCATTGAGGTTCTGCATGGTGGACTTCTCATTGGCCCCCAGCGTGTCCATACCGTAGGAGCCGCCCCCACCATAGGCGAGGACGACGTTGGCCTGGGAGATACGGGTGTCGTAGCCGCCGGCGCCCGCATACACGCTGGGTGCGCGGCCACGGTAGATACCGCTGGACATGGACGCCTGGCTTCCCCCGCCCAGCACTCGGGTCCCGCCGATGCCCATGGTGCTGACGGAGGAGATGCTGCGGGCGCTGGTGCCTGAGCGGCCTAGGACGAGAGACATGGTGAAGAGGTGTAGGTGGAGGCTGAAGTTTAAGTCAACGAGGAGTGACTGCGGACAGCTCCAGTGGACATTTTATAGAGTGCCTGCAGATGCCACAGCTATGTTTGGTATGCTGATAATAGTTTTCTGCGCTTAATAGGTGTGAACAACTCCTGGTGGCAGGTTGTCGGTCAAGTTCAGCGGCTTTATGTCTGCCTCTGATAAGCTGAGCCAAATAACACATTTAAGGAGTAAATGTTTTCAACTGAGTCTGACTGGTTGGGTAACAATTCGCATGACGCCCTTTTCCTTTTTTCTTTTTATGATGGTGTTTCATAAGAACAAACGATTGGGCACCAACTAATAACTGAATTAAAAAAAAAAAAAATCATCTTTTTTTTCCTTGTGTCAAATCCATGCGATTGTATTATATTTTGCACGGCTGGTGTATTCCAAACTTTATTAAGCAGAGGCATACCATCAAGCGTCAAAAAATGTAGCTACGGTTTGTACTGAAATAATAATGACTGAAACTATAATGACCTTGTCTCATTTTATCCGGCCTGGCCGTGGTTAGATGAAAGCAATCTACCCAGTCCCAGACATATTCTGGATTTTGGTTGTCTTAGTCCAAAAATAGTTGTAGAAAACTATGTTTTGTCTTAACCCATCCAATATGGTCCAAATATTCTTTTATATTTGGGTTATATTCAGCCCACCCAATCGAGTCCAAATGTTGCACAAGAATAGACATTAAAAATCAGCTAGTGCTTTTGCCTATTCAATTAGGTCCACATTTTGCAGCAATTAAATGTGTAAATACCAAAACCTACCATGATCCATTTTTTCAAGGGTGTTTCTTCTAAAGTATACCTTGCTTGTCGTCTTGGACTGTATAAGATGTTTGCAAAGTGTTTTTAGAGTAACACAACTGACCTCAATTTTTGCTGAATGGGAAAGCTTTTATTCCTATGGATTGAGCGGCACCTTTCTGTGGGTCTCGGAAATAACTTTTGGTATTGTATAATTTAAGGGCCGAATGTTGGTGAGTCAAAGTTCGCGGCTTTTTTTTTTTTTTTTTTTTAATGTGGGCAGGGTTTTCCCAACGTCACAAAATTGCCTTGCAACAAGAGCAATACAGGTGAACGTTTGCGACCTTGAATGAACCCAAATGAGATCAAAAGAGGCGCTTGAAAATAGTAATATTGCAAGCTTTGTAGAAAATAGTTGTTGAAAAATCTGATTAATCACTGTTAATTATGGAACATTTTAAATATATATATAAAATTCTCTAAAATTGTACATAATTCAGAAAAACATATTTTAAGTTTTACCACATCAAATGAATTTTTCAAAAGCAATAGCATTGGAAGGAGATCACTGGAGAGTAAATCACACAAATGAGACTGATCTCAGAATGCCTTTGAGGAATCATTTTATCTAGGCAAAGCATTTCGGTAGCGAAATGGCGCCAGCTCAGTTTACTGCTGTAAATTGAAATGTTCATCAAGTTCCTACAATGGAAAAGGGACTTATGAGGTTATTCTTATAAGCAGCTGAGAAAATGCTTGCCTTGCATTTTAATTGCATTAATGTAATTAATGTTCCACATAAAAATACAAGAGCATAAGATGTCTGTTGGGATTTCAGTTGATAATATGAATAAAAATAGCAGTCACTGCAGCATTTACTGTAGATGATGCCTCCTCAAGGAATATCCTTGTGCGTTTTTATTTTTTCACGGACCCATTTATTGTTGCCTTTTATAGCTTGCAGGTCTCAATTACTTGTAATGGGCTGAAAGTATCAACGGGACTACTGTGAATGCTTTCTATGAGAAGCCAGATGAGAACTTTATCACGTAAAAAAAAAAAACAGTCTAGGAAGCAATAACATATTGTTTATATTTTCAAGACGAATGAGACAAATAATTGCATATTTTAAAAATACTCATAGGTCTAGTTATCATGAAATGGTATTACACTTCTCTGGAGGCAGCCATGTTTGTTATAGCTATGGACAATGGTAAATGCTGTCCTGCTGCCCGTAATGAAAAACGGCCTAAATCTTACACACCATCCCTTTCATGCATTGATGCTTAAAAATGAAAAAAGTCACAGAAGTTGAGCAGATTTCGACGTACAGGGCAAAGAACAGGAGTAAGGACCAAGATGGGGATGGAAGACGGATCTGTGGGTTTTGCATCAAAGACAACCATGCTATTCAAGAGGGAAAGGGTGCCGCCCAATAAAAATGATGAAATGCAAGCACACAAAAAGCAAAAAAGCCTTTGCGGTATTAATTGGAAACCTTTAATTCCGTGGCTGCCAATTTGTCTCATGAGGCACATTTCTGAATCGTAGTTGAGCATCAACTGCTTTTCTGCTTACAAAAATAATTAATTAAATTCAATTAATTCGCAAAAGCGAAGGTCGGTTCTGTGGCCGCTCGCATTCTTTTCACCGAAAACCCCGCTTTGGCTCACGCCCTTCATTGCTGTCAAGCCACATTAACTATCATGGCATTTGATCACTGCCTCGGCTGGGGAAGTTCAGCTAAGCTCTAACAACTCTGTGTATCTACCTAAATGTGCATCGTATATTACTGCAATAACTTTGCTCAAGGCATGCATTTTTAACTACAATAATTGGCTTTTAATAGATTTTTGAATGACTCAAAAGTCAAGTTGGTGTTTTTTGGAGGGGGAATCAAATCAGACAGAGTGTCGCACCTGTCACACTTGTTACTGAAAACATTATTAAAAACATTTCAAAGAGGTTTTTAGAGCAACTGAAAAGAATGTCTGCGGTCTGGCACGCCCTTCAAGGGAAAGCTTGGCGTGTCCAAATGCTGCACTGGCATATTAGTCCTCATGCATAAACTCATTTTGCACTCCTAACTTGTTAAATTGCTCAAGATGAAAGTGTTAAAATGATCACAAAAAAAAAAATTACACTCCAACACACAGGTGTGTATTTTGCATACAGTAGTTTTACGTTGGGTGACATTCACAGCCATATAAATGTGGTACTTTTGAGCTCTTGCACAACAAAACTGGACCACCAAATTACAACAAAATGCACTTTTTAGTCTTGTTTGCTTGTTTTCTATTCAAAAATCCAAAACTAGGTACAGCGCAATACTCTCAGCTGTATTTTTGTTAAAACCACCACAGAGACATTTTTGGACCCTGATATATATGCATACATACACATACTGGATTTTTTCACATAATATACTGTGTAGTGTAAAGATGAATTCACTTTAGCTTAACATTACCTTAATATATTATCAGAGCAATGAACGCAGATGCGGTGCAATTTTCCCAATACACGTGTGAGTGCGTGCTTGCATGAGCAATAACTTCTGAGCTGACAACAGGTGAAGGGAACTAGCTTTCTCCATCTGTTGATGCAAAGATCAGATTTCACTGATGGGTGTGTACATCTTTCTGTCATTAATTGATTTGATGAAGTTCACATAGTGAATTGACGGGTTTGATTTCGTAAACTCCTTTGTTGATCCAGAATCTTGAGGCCATCTGCTGTTTCACAAAGTACATTTTGCGTGCGTGCGCTTTAACGTATTTTGCTGCAAACGCCTTTGAATCTGAAATAAATTCATAGCTCACATTCAAGCAATAAATTAATAGTGCAGTCAACTTCATTGATGGCAGCGTTTTACTTTACTAATCATGATTAATCACGTTTCAACATCTATATTCTACAAAGTTTCTGACAGACGTTGAACAAAGGAATTAAACCAATATCATAAAATAAAAAATCATATTTTCAAAGGCTGTTGTAAAAGCTGTCTTTAAAAAAAGCTGATCTTTCAATATTGTTCCTTTTCTGTAAAATACAACGGTGGAACACTACAGTCACAAACGTATAGTCGTATTTCCTTGACTGCAATTGCGTCAAACATGCGTAAACATTTGAAGAAGAAAATAAATGTTTACTCTTGTAGTCAAGCATACAGATGAGCGATTGTAAGACATGTTCCCCTACATCACACCCTGTGTTTTGGTTGAAGGAACTATTGGATTGCTAGTGTAAATAGATCGAATGCTTTTACTGTTATTGCGGGACAAAAAGCTTTCCCACTGGTAATAGACAAGCATAATGATGGCTTTGTGGATGTAGCAATGTATCATTTCCTTGACGTGCATCTCTGGCACACCTGTTAACCAATCAATCAAACGCTCCATCACGGACACTTATTGATATTTGTCCCTTATCCGGGGCTCCAACGCTGCTATAAAAGAGGAGCCGCGAGTAGGCAACGGGTCAAAGTTTTCCAAGTGGTCGTGTCAAGGAACGGGATGGCGACGTTCGCACCGGTGTTCGTTTTGCTCGCATGCGCAGCAGTCGCTGCAACCGGGAGCAAAAAAGTCGAGCGTCTCCAAGCCGGGAGGGAGGCGGCGAGAAACTCTGAGGACAGACAGGAGCCTCTGCCTCCACGCATGGTGAGACGGGCACACCTTTCGGAGGATGAACGTGTGATTCTTACCAAGCAAATCATGCAAGCAATCTCAGGTATGCTGTGGCTTTGGGGCGTGAAAAAAATAGTTTGAGGCAAGGGCAGTTATCCAAGAGATGCTCCCATGTGTGCACCTGCGCTCGACACATCACGCGGCTCACCTAAGAATGCCCTGTTTGCAGAGATGGTGAACTCTGACTGCCTGATGGACCGTGACTATCAGGGCTGGGTGGATTTCGGACGTCGCGACGTTGAATGAAAGCAGGCTGCTTCCGTGTACACCCGATGCTTTTGCTTTGACCCGCTGTTGATTTAGAATGCTTGCAATGTCGTGAATAAAGTTTTTTTGCAAAATTATGATGGTCTTTCTTGACAGGTGAACTGGTACTGAAAGAGCATATTTTATTCACAATCGGAATGGTACATACACGCAATTTGACGGAAGATGCAAATACAGACATAAGTGCGGACGAAATTGTTGGTTAACGTCGAGCACAATTGAGAGTAACTTGCGTTTTTCATTTTCTTCCCTTTTAAAACTACAGTATCCTATGCCCTTTGGCTACAGAAGATTTTCAGAATGAATTACATTGCCATTCGCATTTTTTTGTTTGTTTTTACCCAGGAGAAAGAAATTTCCTGCGATGACATAAAGTACTGCATTTTCTTAAGTGACATTTGCCATGTGAAAACAGCTAAAAGTGAATAACAACAAAATATTTAATGCAGTCATCGTTTCGTCCTCTCAGTGCATCGTCATCTAATTCCATTAATTTAATGATACAACATAATGTTATAGACAAGTTTTTTTTTCACAATACAGCAGGTAATACACAGGAGACTAGAATGTGTTTCAGTGCAAATTGAAAGTTCATCAGTGTGGCAGTAATAAATTACTGCATGAAATTTACATCAAATACATACAAGGTTTTTCTTTGTTTTTGTTTTTTTTTTAAACCAGGAAAAAAAAGTCTAAATAACCTCTACAACATCTGTTTTAAAAACATCATTTCAGCTTTCTTAAACTTTCTTATTCGTGTAAAAAGAAGTTACCGCCGCCATTAAGCGGCGTGAGAATGGGTGACGGTCCTGAGATGAACATGGAAAAGAACGGATATTGCCACGGCAACAGAAAAGAAGGGGACCATAACAGTCTGCCTGGAGCACAAACATGTGCATCAAGACTCGCCATCCCGCAGGCGGCCACTCAGTGCAGCCTGAGACACTGCAGCCTCTCCAATTAGGTTCGAGCTGAAAATTGTCCTCTTCCCACCCGTGTCCACGCGTGACACCCCGCCTTTATCGAGCCGAGGCTCGGTACCGCGGATGCGCTGTATGTGTCGACGAAGAGAAGAGCGGGCAGAGATACCCCTGTCTTCGAGAAGCTGCAGCAGTCCCGTCGATGACCGGCTTATGTTTGAGGCGGGGGCGTCCGAGATGCCAACTTGCCGCTGGACGGACACGGCCGAAGCGCTCACGTGCTCACAGTTCGGACATAATGACAGGCTGATAGGGTGATGGCTGCAAAAGAACGAGAGCAAACATGAGTACAAAATGGCTTGAGTACTTTCATTAGGATGGCTCACAGTTGGGGTGAGGATTTAAAAAAAAAAAAAACAGGTTAATGAGGCAATGCTGATGCAACACAATCTTGTGGCTTACTGTTATGAAAGAGTCGTTAAAAATTATTCAGCAAGCCGCTCAAGTATGAGAGGTGCGCAAACAAGTTAGAGCAGATGGAACAAGCTTTGAGCAGAGAGGTCAAGTCTGATTGAAGATGTGAAACAAAACAATATGACGCGAATACGGAAAGCCGAA
Organism: Hippichthys cyanospilos; assembly: GCF_059441005.1. Lineage (NCBI taxonomy): Eukaryota > Metazoa > Chordata > Actinopteri > Syngnathiformes > Syngnathidae > Hippichthys > Hippichthys cyanospilos. The sequence goes on along the minus strand of NC_142375.1, from coordinate 8,736,062 downwards.
TAAGCATCTCATCCAAATCCTTGACATCCAGCAATCGCATGTACTAGTGCACTCTTTATTCTGCCACTAGTACTACGCGCCACAATGTATGTGTTCACCTTGTAAGAACAACGGCTCACAGCTGTTACTTAGTGCAGAGTTCTGCTTCAATAGTTACATGGAGCTGTCAGGCCAGTATGACAAAAGTTGTCCTACTAGTAAGCATAAATGTCATAGAGAAGTGGGAAAAAAGTTACATAAGACACAGTTGTTCAACTAGTTCACTGAATAGTCCTTGTAGTGAGTAAAAAGAATAAACCAGAATATGAAAATGACGCTGGATATCAAGTAAATCACTTTGCATACATGAGTGAACGAGCTCATGTTTAATTTGGAACACCCGACCTCGGACCCCTACGCATCAAGACGTCGCTTTAATGACATGAGACAGCAGGCGGACATGCATTTGTGCCTTTTTGTTAATAATTCAAAACACAGAATGAGAATTTAGGTAATAGTGGAGCCACAAGCTCTTACTTTGCTCCTTCTACAGTTGGAGAAAGAGCCTGGACAGATGTTTCCTGCCACTATTGGAGAAAATGGAAAAGTTGCTTTAATTAGCAAAATGGATTTGAGTGACTTACAAGCCCTGCAAATAAATGCTGCTTGATAGGTTTTAACCCCCTTGTACAGAGTTTACACTGAATCTAAACGGTCAAGGGGCATGTCGGCCTTTCCCAGATTTATTCAAAACATAAAATATAGTTTATAAGATCCACCCGTTGGGTAACAAGTCTTATGCTCAAAATGTCACCTGGAATAGGCTACAGTCGCCCTCCGACCCTAATGAAAACATGTGGCATGTTCTTATTCATTTTAAAATGTAAGTAATTAAGGCTGGTCTTTCATATGAAAAAATGTACAGTCGACAGCAGACACATTTAGCATGGAAAAAAAAAGTTATATTCATGAAGATTCCAATCACTTGTAAACTGCAAAATTAAATCCTGTCATCAACGCTGGAGGGAACACTTGCAAAAAATAAAAAATTGAAGGAAGTGAAGTTGCAAGTCACTTGGTCTTACCTAAAGGGCAGTGAGGGGGTAAGGAGGGATGGTAGGGGGACTTGGCAGTTGGTGGGAGTGAGAGCAGTCTGAGCGTGGTTGGGACTCGACGGAGACACTGTGGGTTTATGGAAGGAAAACTAGTCATGTTTAAATTCTTACAACATATTGACAATATATATACACTCACCAGTATAACATTAATGATACGACATTTTGTAACAGACGCACCGAAACATACATATATACATCTGTACATACATATACTGTACGTGCATATATGTATATGTATATACCCATATATAGTGTTCCCTCATTTTTCACGGTTAATGGGGACTGGAGCTCCCCCGTGAAAAGTTAAATCTATATCTACTGTATATAACATAAATTTGCTATATAGCAAGGGCGCAAAAGATGAAGCAAAGCAAAGTGAGGCTTCACAGTATACAAGATGTGACTACATTTTATATGTGTAGACAAGTGTCCTACCCATGCTGTGAGCTCCCGAGAGCAGCGACAGATCGGGTTCATCCTCCTCCAGGTCATTGAGACTATACACATGCTGTATGTCTACTTCAAGCTCCCTGAAGTCTTTTGTCAGGACCCCGGGACGAGGGTGTAGAATCCCCCCCAAGTTTGGTTTGGCCAGCTGCTGCCACTGGTGCAGAGTCACTGAACCTTAAGAGAAGAACCAGACACAACCGTGCATAAAAATACATTTGCAGTTTAAACGGACAGTAAAATGTTATGTTTGCTTTTGCTTTTGAGAGGCTTCATAAGCACGAGTGACACATTTTTCAGGAATATATCTAGTTATGCATTTTCTATAGCGCTTGTCTCTCACATTCACAACTCTGGAAAATGTAGTCTTCAATGAAGCCAACAAGTTTTGGGTTTTTTTTTTCTATGAGGAAGATACTCAGGCAAGTATGGCAAGATAAGTCATTTTTAATGAAAGGGCAGTGGCCCAAGTTAGGACACAAAATATTTTCAAGTTTCCCCTTGTGGGCCGTGAGAGCCGCTAACGCTTTGGCATTAATGCCAAAAACAAACCCTTAAAAGTTCCTTGAAATCATCATGGTCATTTTGCTGTAAAATAATAAGTCTTTCTGCTAAGAAAGTGATGCGCCAGGGGACCTATATTGATGATTGGCTAACATGCAGACTACCAGACTAGCGAAAAGCTGAGGATAAGAAAAAAACACACACACAAATAGTTCAGTTTGTGAATGGAAAGGACAGTTTTGTGATTGTATTCAAAATTAAAATTTCAACACAAACTAGAAGGCTCTCGATGGTCGTAATTTACCACTTACCATTTCTAATTTGGGATTGTAGAACATGTTTAACTTTGTTCCTCAAGCCTTAATATTAACAGCAATCAAGCTGTCAAATAGTTGTTGATTTTTAAAACAGTCTTGAGGACCTTGAAAGCCCTTTGATATGAAAACAATGTAGGCTTAAAGAGCCTTAGGGGTGAGATGATTAGTGTTACACAGCCACGCCAAGAATGATTAACATTCTTGTTGTGAAGTTGCTTACTACACACCTGTGTGAATGTATACACGCTTGAAGAGATAATCAAGAAGCTACCTTCCAAAGGTTTGACGATCTGCAGGCGGTCGGGCATGTACGACCTGGATCCCGAGGAGTCACAGGAGTGGCGAGAACTTCCATTGGAGTAGTTGGTGCCGGTTGATGGCGTTGGACTGGAGGCCAGGCTGTCATTCGGTGTCAAGAAGCCACTGGAACCCTCATCCCCCTCACTGTTTGCTGCCAAGGCACGCAGTTTGCGCTCGCGCTCCACGTCGAAGAAAGGCCGTTCAGAAGAATGGCTCTGTTGGCGTGCTGACAAGCTGCGCAAGGCGGCTTCAAGGTCCTGACCTCCTGGAGTGCCTGGCTGGCCCAGGCGCTTTGGCCCTCTGATGCAGGAGAGAAAACTGCCACAATGTCAAAACCGCCTCTGGTGGTGGCAGGCGAGTGTGAGTTCGGGTTCTCAGACGCACCTATCGCCTTTCTGGGCCACACCGGAGCTAGGCTTGTCCTCCAGAGTAAGACTGGCATTGTCAGAGCCGTAGCAACTGGTCCGAGGAGTGCTGGTGCAGCTGGAGTGCACTGACATCGGGCAGGAGCCCGGAAATCCCGGCGAGTGGCACAGAGAACGCAGCCTCACCGACCTGTTCACCACCCGCACCGTTTCAAAAACACGCCTTGGGTGGCTTCTGCAAGAAAGTAAACAAACGGCATATGTGATTGACACAAATAAACCACAAAATGGTGGATTTGACCTTAGAGCAGGGGTCGCCAACCTCTTTGAAACCGAGAGCTACTTCTTTGGTACTGAGTAATACAAATGGCTACCAGTTTATGTGAAGACACCCATCCATGTGAATGATTTTTCACAATAATAAGGGAACAGCTGTAATAAATATGTAAATCAAGTGTAATGTGTAATTTAAATGTAACACGTGTATAATTAGTTGTAAAATTCATCGAAATTCACCAATGTTTTATCTCTTGTAAGCTAGTTGCAAAACAGGCCTGCAGGCTACTCATGTGCCACCACGTTGGTGTCCCCTGCCTTAGAGAGTTTACAATATTAGATATCGTCTGGAAAGATAAAGAATGCATACATCCATACCCCAGTGGCTTTAGTGATGATCACACACACTACACTTACTTGTATTCTGACGACGCAGGCGTGTCCAAGCCTTTACGGAAGGTGCCCTCTATCTCGGCCGCCAGGCTGTCCATGGGGAGAACGGAGGCCAGAGCCGTGTAACGCTGCACCGTGCTGTTGGGCAGGCTTTTATTGCGCAGATTTTTTATGTCCTCTCGAGCCTCGTGGAGCATATCCTCACACTGGGAGTACTTGTCCTGCAGGTCCTTGAGCTGCAGACGGAAGACAGAACAGTCAGGCTTAGCTCATTCCCTATCGACTCCATGATCATTTGAAAATACAAAAGCCAGATGAAATGTTTGAAAGGGATTTTTCTTGCCTCGGACTGCAGCTTCAGGTTACTCTCCCGGGAAGCGCTCAGGTGTTGATTGAGCTCCTCGTTCTCATTAGCCAGCTACAGAGACCGAAAGAAGGTCGAATATTCAAGAGTTTGCAACTGGCAGTACCATTTACGGAAGCAGAGAATTCAGTGTAATCCTTGATATTGCGCCATCTTTACTAATGAGCTTCAAAATTTGTACTCACACGTTTGCAGCGAGCCTGCAGGTCAACAATCTGGGCAAGAAGTGAACTGATTTCCTCTTGTTGCCGAAAAGAGTCTTCTACTTTACGTGCGAGCTCGTCTGATAGGTCGACTACTTGCTTGTTGACGGAGGCTAAAAATGCAGAGGTTCCAACATTGCATTTGAGTAAGAGGTTGTCATAGTTTCAATTCAAATTTTGGTGAGCCCGGTGACTTACATAGCTCCTCCACACACACCATCATCAGCTCCTGCTCGTGTTCCTCATAGTTGGTCGTTTCAGTGCAGAGCTCACTGGCCTGCACAAATAATGTTGGTTTTTATGAATAAAGTGACTCGCTAAAGTTATTCTACTTTTTATGGAGTACATCTATGAACTCTAAGGAAAACACCTAAAAAATGCCACATGCATTTTCGGGTCACATAGATCCAATCCAATCCAATCTAACTTTATTTGTGAAGCACTTTAAAACAACCACAGCTGACCAAAGTGCTGTACAGAAGAAATAAAAACACCGTAAAAACAGACACAACAGCTCAAAGACATAAATGCTAAATCTGATAAGACAAAATGAGTAAGGGTCAAAAACAGAATAAAATGAAGGATAAAAAGACCTAGCTCAGGAGAAAGGAAAGGTCAGAGTAACACAACGACCTAGCTCAGGTCACCTTACTAATCATACAGTATGTGCTACAGAGGCCGAATATAAGATCATCTTTTAGCGTGGACAATAAAATATGGTTACCTCCAGTCGAAGTTTGCGGTTCTCTTCTTCTAAACATTTCAGCTTCTGCTGCATGAAGTCATACTGGACAAAGTTGCTGAGAGAACTGCTTGATTCGTTTCTTTTTATTCTATAAAGAACAAACATTTTCACGTGAGAAATATATACACTATTGTAAATATGGTAGGTATGTGTAGATAATTGAATAACAATGTGTGATTCTTCACTGACACCAAGTGGGATAAGTCAATTTAGACCAGGGTATAAAATAAATAGTGGGGTGGGCCCCCCTGAGGGTGCGTGAGGCGATGCCAGGGGGGGCGCAAATGACGCCAGCGAAAAGGCTTTGTTTTTGTCATGTGAAGTGTAATTGCAATAAAATAAGAATTTTCATCTTTTTTTTTTTAAAGTTTCAGCCAATTTAATGCACTTTAATGCTATTTTTTTCCCAAAGCTGTAAACCATATAAACACTGTAAATATATCACAGTCATTGAAAGTTGATTTAGATTGCTTTTTTCTTTTGAAAAGGATACAGGCTTTTTAACGTATACTTTTACAATTTTTATTGATAATAATCTTATCTATAGTCAGCGCGTCAAGTGGAGGAGGGACGAAAAGTTTTCCTTTTCCTGAGGGGGCTTGGAAAAAAATAAAGGAGAAGCACTGACTTTGACCAATTGAATGTAACACTACACAGCATTTCATTTTTGGATTTATTTACTTCCGTGTTGTCACTTCTAGGGCTGAAATTTTTTAGGGAAATTATCTATTTGTGATTTTTTTTTACTACATCGTGCCAAACATCTTCAAAACATTTGAAGATATTACGCTAATGCAATGATCAACACTCAATTTTCAATTTTTGGCAATTGCCTGCAACAAAATACAAACAAATTGGAAAATTTGGCATCCTTGTCACCAGCAGCCTTAACCACAAACGTTCCCAATTGACTGACTGGTTGTTTTCCTTTGGGATTCAATCAATTAACTGCTCACAATGAAGTCATTTTAAAATATTAACATCACACATCAGGAGGAGCAGGTCATACTACTTGATTTGTGATCTGTACCATACCGCTTTTGATTGCTGAGCTTGGCAGGATGGTAGGAAGACAACATGTACAGTATGTTTAAAATAGTTGTGACAACAAATTTTGCGTCAGCAAATTAAGCAGCCATACTGGATCACGTATTACCTGAAATATACATGTGGAAACAGTTAAAAAAAAAAAAAAAAAAAAACAAGATTTGAAAAAAATCAGATACGCAAAAAATCTGTTTATAACCCAAAATATTCTTAGAAAACGTTGAGTAACTCCAACTGATCTCCACAAAGAACAACGGGGTGTACGAAAAAATAAAAATAAAAAAAGCCAATATGTTTTTTAAAATTATACAAATCCTCAGGTGTCAAAACACAAGAAAGTAGGGCTAAAATGGAGACAGCAATTCAAACCTGACCTGTACTGCAACTCCAGAATAGGGACAGGTAACAATCTCTTAATTACATCAGACCAAAGGATCTGTGTGCATGCTTCTCACGTTAGAATCTTGTGCTAATTTTGGCACCACTGACCATCACGTTAAATTGGGTTAACCCACATATCAAATTGGTGATTCATTCTATACTCTACATACATTTATAGTATCCTAGGCCAGAGGTATTATAGCCATGCTGATGCTGGCCACATCATAGTTATGGTTTCTCTCAGAGGGTTACTATCTAACTATCTAAAAAGTATATAAATGTAAAATTGACTCATGAAACAGTTTTCATACTTATACAGAAAAAAAAAGATGAATAACTGAATTAGAAATGACAAATCAAGGAGAATGTTTTAATTGCTGTTCAAAATATTTTGAATGGTGTAATATTTAGACATCCTATGATACAGATGAACAATTGTGCTGCATAAAAATCAACACATTAGTTTTAGTAGCTTTTTGTATGGATGTTAAAACTCCTCAGAGTAACCAGTTTTCTAACCAAGGATGATAATGGTGATGCAGGAAAGGATTTTTTTTTTTTTTGCACAGTTGATTGTCAAGTGTCTCTCTGTGTGTACGTTGTACTCACGATGAACGTGATTCCGTGTTTTCAATCTCCTCTGTGCTTGCGTAGAACTGAAGGAGGTCATCTCGCATTGAAAGTTCATGACGCAGTTGAGCAATCTGGGGAATAGGCCAAAAAAATTAAGTTCATCTCAGTGAAAAAGTCTTACTTAAAGTTTGATTTCACACATGCATACTGGGTTTGGTTTTACCTCCTCCTTCGCACTCTCCAACTGTTCATCCAGTGTTCCATTTCGGCTTGTCAGCTCTTGGTTTTGTTTCAGGAGGGACTGACCAATCCGTGCTGCTAACTCAAGATCACGCTCTTTCTGGAAAGTATTGCATTCGTATAAAGTGTTATAAAGCTCAAAAAAAATTTATTTCTTGAAATAAATGTGTCATTTGTTGACAGGAAGAAATGTGCTAAAAGTGGTAGGAGTTTAATTCTCTCTAAAGTCCTGCTTATCCTGTTGTGTGTGTGTCTTACCTCCTCCAGCAGGTGTGTGACTGCCTTAATGTCATGATATGTCTTGGTGACCTGGCCAACTCTGTCTGAGCAAAGCACTAAGAGACAGAGAGAGGTAGAGAGATTTCATTAAGGGTGGGATCCGTACCTCTGGGTCTTCACAAGATTTTTGCAAAACATGAACTACACCAGCAATAAATCCCCATTGCAATTAGTGTCACATTGCAGTGCTCTCTTTTGCCTGAGTCCCTGCGTCCCCAACGCATAATTTTTGACCGGGACGCATACTTTCAAATCAACATGCGTCCCTGGGACGCATCGTTTTTTGACATCAAAATATTAATCGCCGTCCATCTACTACCATCTTTTTTTTTTTTTTTTTCAACAGCGGTAAAAAGAACACCAATCAAGATAAAAAGAAGGCGGCTTTGTTAACATAAATGCCATGAGTTTCACAACGTAGGCCTTTATGATCAAGTAGATGACGAATAAATTGTTGTCACAACCATCCTTTGGGGGTAACTTCAGAATAAAATTGTCCTAATGCCGTTTGTTTACATTACCTGATATCCCACATCTTATTTTGAAGCATTGTCTGACTTCCTTTACAATCAGCCGCATCACCAGATAGCTACAATACTGCTCCACAGAGCTCAGGTAAATTTCACCAATAAAAACAAATTAACTTCAGAGCACAAATGCCACATACTACTTAATATAGTAATTTGTTGCTACTGTATTCACTCCACACAAACAATGTGCACATTAATATGGTAATTTATTCACGAGTAGCGACTTCGTCTGATATTACATACTTCTGTGAGCGTGGGAGAGAGAAGCAGGTAATGAGAATCACCGGTAGGAAAGTTCAGCCGACAACATGTTAAAAAATATTATTTTGAAATGAGTTAAAGGGTAACAAACTCCACAGCAGGGATAAAGCAGTGAGGAATGAGAGATAAGTGAAGTCCTAGCTAGTTAGGCAACACAAGTCTGTCTAAGGATCATGCTAAGTTAGCTAACGTTATTCCTTGTGTCAAGACAACCATATTAATTGGCATCAGCATGAAACATAATGCTGCTGATGGTTTGTTGATAATAAATTTCAGTAAGCTTGGGTTCAGGGTATGTCAACTGGGTTCTGTTGATTACAGATATACTCAATGGATTTTTCCCTATCATCAAGTTGTGGACCAAATTGTTTTAAAAAAATTCAGATTAATTTCACAGAAAAATTGCCCAGTGGACTTGTTTGTCCTAACAAAGGCTCTGAGATCTGTTTTAAACCCCTCCCATCTAAAATGCCTTCTAAAAAGATGTTATTTTAAAGTTAAGTAAACAATATAAATAAAGAAGCAAAAACGAAACGCTTCAGAAACTCGAGAAGAAAAAAAGCAGACATGATGTAGCTATACAAACAAATAAACACTCATAGTAAAAAACGACCCTTTATCAAAATGGACTATGTCGGTGAGTGCGATATGAGGAAACTGATGGGGGATGCTACATGTAAGTTCATTCTATTTTAATAAATTTCACTGGTATCATTGTGCGGCTCGGTCCCAAAGAGGCTGCAGCACCAGTGGTTGGGAACCACTGCTCTATGGATGTAGAGTAAGTGTCTCAAACGAAGCAATGAAGCTTTCAAAATTGCCTTTAAAAACACTGAATACCTTGCTTCCATTTCAAGCATCTTAAATTTGGAAGGCAGAATTTCTCATAATGATAGCAACCAGAAAAGATTTATGGTGTAAACTACAGTAGACATAAACAATACACAAAGGGGCCAATTCTCCCATTACTCCAAAAGGGGAAACAAAACAAAATCAGATCTCCCACTTACAAATTACTCCCAATTACTCCCAATTACAAAAACTAGTTTCAGCTGAGAATAATAGAATCATGCATACAAATAATATATGTTTCACAATTTTCTAATTTATCTAGGTGGTCATTTTTGGGGGCAATGAATCAATCCAACCTGGAATGATTTGGACTGTGGAAAAAAAGTACTGTAAATATATTCATTTCAATGTTTTGATTCATTAATGTGTGGCCGCTTTTGACAGACCGTAACAACTCCATGTGGCCAGTCAGATAGCAATCCTCTTAGCCTGATCCCTTTTAGCTGAGATAACACCTCTAAAGACCTGGTTCGCCTGGATACTGATATAGCTCAATGGGAGAATTTGCCAAGAATAAACTGGACACAAAACATGTACTATAGAATGGCGAGGTTCACAGTGGCTGGCTTTTGACTTTCATTGAGTATTGTCTGTTGCAAACCAGAACCAAGGTGACAAGCACAAACACCATGTCCCAAAGGTTCTTTTGTTTGTTCTGCAATATTTCAGTGGCACATTTGACTGGAGACAAATTCCTTGAGTGATTTTACATACTTGGCTAACAAATACGATTCTGATTTAGAATGAGGTGTGACAGCTTAATCTTAGCAACAATGTGTCATACAACAATGTAATTAGATTGGGCTCCTTGGCTTCCGCTGGCAAACACTTTGCTAAAGTATCTAATAAGGCTAATGGAGAAAATCGAAAGGCTTCTGGCTGAAGCACTGCAATCAATTGTTGCCCACGATTAATAGAAGACAAACAACATCCGTATCCCACTCAGCCTGGTGATGTATATTAAAAAAATAAAAAACAATTAAAAAACAGACATACAGCAACAGCCAGACATATAACAAAATTATTGTGTCATGGTGGATTAAAAGTACTATTAACTGGCATGAAATTTTAAAAGAAATGGCAAAAGATGGAGAGGCCATGTAACGCTGGCTAACAGGACTACTTCAGGAGTTGGATTAGGTCGAAAAGGACTTGAAAAGATTCGTGTAACTAAGTCTTTGGTGATTTTATACACATACTCTATCTGAGGAATTTACTGTTTTTAAAATGGATATCTGTGAATTGAAAGTCATTGCACACCAAGATGTGCAAAAGGTGCCTACAGTGAAGAATCAAAGTTATTAAAAATAACAGTATTCTGTTTTGATTCAAATGTTTTGTGTACCAAAAAATGTCATCCATTTTTTTATACGGTTAATGCTAATAACACAAAAAATTTTTGAATAAATAAAATAAAAAAATATTAAATATAATAATAAAAAAACACTTGCAAATACACTGAGTTAGAGGGGTTCCAAAAAGGTACAGTATAGACTGTGTTTTTTTGTTTTGTTTTTTCAATTTGAGTGGCCATATAGGGCCTGAAGTATCAAATACTATCCCACTGAGAAGAAACTTTGCTGAACATACAGTAGCAATTTTTTAATTTTGTCATTGTTGTAATTGGTTGCCAACATGTTCAGAAATAGATTCAGTTGTTGCCATTGCCTTTTCTTTTGTTTTTAATATTTTTGCGGATCCTTTGTTTCACCACTATGAACGTTTGTTGGTAGTATGTATCAATGTAATTCATCATATTGATGTCAGCAAAATTGTGTCCTAAGCCAGTCTGTGAGCACTTGTTTTAGGTTTTAGGCAGAGTGCGCTCTCTCAATGCCTTCCCAGAGCCCTGGTCCATTGGTCAAGTTGTCCCAAGTCGGAGAACTTTGTGCACCCACCCACACTACGTTTTTGGTATACTCTGACTTTCTGAACATATTTTCTGATTTTCTAAAATCATGACTAACCTGTACAACTCAACTAAAAAAAAAATTGAAATATCTTTAAGAAGTGAAGTGAAAGCAAATAATTTGCACAACAGTGCTGGTCACTGAATATTTTGCGTACAGCCTGAAACACTACTCTACTCTACTCCCTCTTGACCTGGCAGCCACACATTGCAGAAAGATCAACGTATAAGATTTGCTATGACAGATAAAGGTTTTAAGGATTTGGTGGTGCTAAAGCTACGTAGCCATATAAACTAATAGCCTATTACAGAAGTATTCTGCTAAGAACCAGCGTTGCTGTCTTAGGCATACTTATGACGTCTGTTGGAGTGCAGGGATCAGACAGGCAAAGATAAACTCAGAGATTAAGATCCACATTGTTCCGTTGTTGTAGCAAAGTCTTGCCAAGAATGAAAGGCATTATTATACAGCTTGTTGAGGAATTTAAAAAGGACATGAACAAGTTGAGAACAGTCAACAGATTATCGATTGGGTGATGTTTTTCAAGCATATGACAGACAGAAATGCATCTGTCCTGGTTTTCTGAGTAGCATCTGTGTCGCAATGCTGGGGTTCAGCAATACATCTGTATAGAGAAGCACCCACACAGAGGAAGAAAAAAGAAGGCGCTTCACTAACATTAACCGTGTTGAATGGAACGACCTTTGATGAGAAATAACAAGTAATTGTGAAACTGTGCTAACCAATAATGGATTCAACATTCAAGTGGTTATAACTTTGCATTAGCAGTGCTATATATGACTTTCATCCAATGGCATCTACTATCAGCACTGAGCTAGAATCTAGGGCAGTGGCACACATTATGTAGTAAATGCACCCATGCACACCTGTCAGCAGTTCCAAATCCTTCAAAAAGGGGTCCATGTTTGAGCATTTTATTTATTCATGTTAATTTGTGGGAAAGTTTATTTCACGCCAAGGACAAGCTTAAAAGACTATAAAATACTTATTATTAGAAACATATATATTATTATTACTTTATATTTTGAGAGCTGCATATTGAATGCAATGTGTTACATGTTTTTTCATACAGCATAAACACACTCAATGACCTTCAATGATAAATGTGCCGTTCAGGGGTCCTGAAAATAATATTTACACTCAGTGACCTTCAACCAAAAAAATTATTTTCAACAGAAACCTGAAAACAACATTTTTGCAACTGCTAAACATTGCATGACGCTCAAAGACATGATGACATGGTGCAGTACATGCTGCACAGTTAAGTATTAAAGCTCTTAGATAACACAAACCTCAGCATTCAAGCCAGCAATCTAAATCTACTCAACATGCTCCATTGTTAAGCTTCACCACCACAAATTTTCTAACTGCAATTTCACCATTCATCATCATCATCATCATTCCTCATCTCACCTTGCTTCACCTCTCTGCAAAGGTTATTGTTATTGTTGTTGTTGTTGTTATTGTTGTTCTGGAATGTTTTGCTTTCTAGCAAAATACCGACAGTGCCCCTCTCATCTTCCTCCTCCTCGGATGCAGAGGAGCTCCACACCTCCATGGTAACCACGGAAAATCTGCCTTCAGTCTTGCCATCCATCGCTTCAATCCTCCTGATTCTACTGTTGGTTCCCTGTGCACAGTTGCCGTTTCCCCAGCATCATGCTGCTGGCTCGTGTGTACGGTAAAAGCAATATCCCCTTGCCTCCAAGGGAGTAGACACCTGTATTTGTGGCAAAGACTCTGAGCTTCTTGGTGCTAATGCATAATCCGTCAGTCTGTAAAGCCCATCTGTCGTCATTCCTGCTTATGTTCACCTGGCCACGTTGGACTACCGAGCAAGGACAGAAGGGGGAATATGGAAGAGGGGTCAATGATAGAGCAAAGTCTAATTCACAAGCCAAAGAGCTCATGCACATCACACTGGCTTCATTCACTGAGGAAAATATCTGTCAAACCGCGTATAATGATGCATAATTCTAAAACTGGGAATGTTGATGCAGTCATAATGATGAACTATTAAGCCTACACACCCCCTGCAAGACTAGATGGTAGGTTCCAACCGCGTCAATGGCTCCTCTGATTCACCACACAGCCGTAATGCCAGCATGATAGAGAGAGGGCTCTGCGGAAGATTGGTGCATACAAAGTCACACCCACTCTGCATTGGGCTGATGGATGCAGTCAATGTCATCTGTTTGACTTTGCCTTGTTTTTCATCTTTAACTACAGTATGAAATACAAGCTATGTAATAATCATGGCTTAACATAAAAACAGATTAATTAATTTAATAAGAACAAAAAAACTTGCAGCTGCAAGCTCCTCAGTCATGAAACGTGTACAAAAAATAGAAACAACAGCTACCGGTGCACTTCTTACTCATTAAAAATGTAAACAGCCCACTTCATCTTCATCCCTGTGATTACTGAAGCTGCATACAATTTGGAGTGTCCAATATACCTACCATGAATGGATTTTTGGAGGGAATGTGGAAGGAGAGACGATTGCCCGGAAAATACCCATGCAAGTAAAGGAAGAACATGCAAACTCCAAACAGGTAGGCCGGCCAGAGCTGGAATTAAACCTGGGAACTCCGAACTGTGAGGCAGACGTCCTTGCCTCTCTTCCACTGTGCCGTCCAATAATAATATTAAATCCAAATAATCATAACAGTCTATGTCAAGTGATATTAGAGCACAAAACAAAAGAATGAAGTAAAGTTAGAGAAAAGTCAGAGTCAAAGTCAAAAGTTAAAAAAAAAACAAAAAACAAAAAAAACAAAGGAAAATGCAGGTTGAACTGAGCTACATCATGCAGAAATAATCTTAAACCAAACTGGCCTGCTGAACATGTAAAATGATACACACAATGACACTGCAAAACTGCAAAAAAAAATGCCATATGAGAAAGATGTGGACTCTTCCTAATACTGCACACTGCACAGGGAACTTGCTTACAACATCTGAGCCAGCAAGCCAGGAAGACACCATACTGTTTACAGCCTTGTTTAGTGCTGGTGTTGAGGTTAGCAGTAAGTTCTACTGAGCTCAGAAGTTAACTTTTTAAAGTCTGTGTGACAATGATGTAATAAAAGTTTCCATCAATTTTTGTTTCACCAAAAAGGAAAAGCAGAGGCATACATTTGATTAAATATATCAATCTAATCCAGATCTTTTCCCAAAGGTTGAACGTGTTGAAGATCTAACAAGGGAGGCACAGAAAACTTAACAACACCATATGCCAACGACCAAGAGCCAAACATTTGTGTTAGCAGGTTAGTCTGTCCTGTTCCACCCAGGAAGATGTGCCTTGGCATCGCAGAAGTACAGCCTAACTAGCATTATAAGGACGTGGCCGTCTAAGCTCATGAGTTTGTATCCCTACAAACAAAGGGTCACCAAGAGTTTAGAGATGGTGGTGTTTTTGTTTGTTTGTTTTTGTTAAAAAAAATACATGGAAGACAGGAGGTACAAACTGTTTTGTATGTCAATAATTGTTTTCCCTGCAAAACCAATCAAGGCAAAATCCAAAATAAAGAACTCATGATAGCCCAAGTATTCGTTAAGTGAAATGGATTTAGTAACATTGGATGTGTTTGTAAGGTTTACGCACCCAGAAACGGTAATCTGATTAAAAAGTAACTGAGCTATTTTTCTAGTTAATTGATTTCAATTCAGCAGCTACGTAAGGGACATTGAACAAAATATATTCATTTTATCAGACACAACATTTAGATGGACGCAACATCACAACATGAGCCCTTCTTTCAGACGTGCAGTCCTTCTCTCCATTATTTGCGCCCATCAAATTAATGTACATAATATGGAATAACTTCTGAAAGAAACGAGGCAAGGGAAGCATTTTAATTAATAGAGAGCTTGTTTTTGACACAAATGGGAGGAAAAAAGAGAAAACATAAAAGCATGCTGTGTATCTGGTACTGGCACCATATATCCATTTATCTTCTATAGATGCTTATCTTCACTAGGGTTGCAGGCTTGCTGGTGCCTATCTCAGTTGCCTACGGGCAGTAGGCGGTGGACAGGCAATCGAAGGGCACACAGGGACGGACAACCATTCACACACCCGTTCAAACCTTTGTTTGTCGACTGTGTAATGAAGCCTACAAGAAAAAGAACACCCTCCAACGGTTAAGCATGGGGGAGAATCCATAATGCTATGGGGCTGCTTTGCTAAGTCTGGTACTGGAGGCCTTGATGTTGTCACAGGAATCATGAAATCAGAGTATTATTGAGACATTCTAGTGCAAGGGTGCCCAAACTTTGTCCATTAGCCCACCTCCTGCAATCTAAAGGAGAGGTGGAGGCAGAACGGGATCTTTGTAAGAATCTAATTTGTTGATATCCCAATAGCCAGTGATGCAAATACACGAAAATATTTTAAATTAATATCTCCTCTTTTGCAGTGATATTACCAAACAATGTTTTAGTGATATTACAGTTTGGTAAACAAAGTTTTGTAAACACCATAAATGTAAACACAAATCTGGGCTGTATCATTCACATGTTCAGATTTGTCCAATTGCAGTGAGAGACAAGAGTCTAACTCACTCAGCTTTAGGCTTTCAGCAGTCATCACTTCCCCTTTCAGGCAGGTAAAGGGAAATTGACCCAGCCAGGATAGACACATTTATCAGGCAGTAACTATGGGACAAGATCTGTTTTTTTTTTTTAGCTTAGCCGCTTAGCCTTAGTCAAAGTTAAATGAGACTCTGAGAATCTGCTGAGTGTCATGCCACTGTCATGCTGTCAAAAGGCCAAATGTTCTGAGGAAGTCAGACAATACTTCAAAATAAAATGGGGGATATCAAGTAATGTATGGAACAAACGGCCTTAGAAAGCATTTAGTTTGAAGTTCCTCCGGAAGCATGGTTGTGGCAATGATCTGCTACTTCATGATCTTTAGCTCCCATTGTGAGCAGCATTCAATGTAAACAACACTTGAGTTCTTTTTTTCTTGATAGACATTCATTTTTTCGGCTAAGTTTAGCAATAGCTAGGCGGGCCCTAGGTCGACCGTGATCGACACAATGGACACACCTGTTATAGAGTGACATGTCCTACCCAGTGTGAGAAAACTTGGTTTGAGTCGAAGCTCATGGGTCCACAAGCAAGACAAAGACACAAAGAACACAACAAAAGCACGCAGGAATGGTTGAAAAAGAAAATGGACTGCTTTGAAATGCCCAACAATGCAGCCTGATTTAAATCCTTTTGAAAATGATTGGTATCAGCTGAAGTTTGCAAATGGAGAAAAGAAATGTGCAAACATTAAGGAACTTGTAAATTTTGCCAAGAAATAGTGGGGAAAAATACCACCAGAGAATGGCAAGCAGCTTATAGGCTAAAAGAACCGTTTGTAGGCTGTCATCATTGCTAATGGATGTGCAACAAAATATTAAAGGGGTGTAATTATTGCTGCACATGCTGTATTTTCCCTTCATTCCTTGGAAATTACAACAAAAAACACACCTTTGTTTAACTACTTTGAATGTCCAATTAAAAGATCCCGATCATATAAATCAAATCATTTCCAAAAATATTGTAACGATTATGAAAAATATGATGGGGTTCCAAATATGGTGAGAAGAACTATAAATTGAAGCACTAAGCACAGACATTTTAATTACTAGAGGACTTAAAAGTGAAAGCCGAGTGTGCCTTTCTGACAAATGCAATGAAGTAAACAGAAACCTCTTGACTTTATTTCTAAGAGGCATCCTCATCACAACAGTAACGCAGAGCATCTAAGAGGAAGAGTAATGTGGTAAATTACTTGTTACTGAAAAAAAGCGGTTGTATTAGAGTGACTCTTTACTTAGTTGTAGTAGTAGTAGTAGTAGCAGCAGCAGCAGCAGTCGTAGTAGTGTGTTACTGGCATTGCTGCTTATGTCACAAGTTATAATTACAAGTCAAACAACAAAAGAAAACCCTACCAGTCTAGCATATTTCTTCAGCCCCCACCCCACCCCTCAAAATAATGTCTCGCGTGCTATCAAGGTGTCGCCACGGTCACTTAGCTATTTTGTGAGCAGAGAGATAGTGGAAACTCTTTAAGAAGCCAAATGACAGAAGGTTAATCAGCTTGGTGACATCGTTGACCTATGTGGTTCACTGAAATGGCATTGTGGAAGAGAAGACATCAAGCAAAGCGTAATCTTGATGCATTTCGGGTCATTGCAGCCAAGGCAGACAAACACTTTGCCATTTATTGACGGAAATGTGGACATTTTGAGACAAGGCAAATAAAAAGTATTTTGGAGAGAGCTCGATCTCTTCCCTCTATTTATAATGCATTCATGATAGACATCATGTTAGTTAGGCATGTGACAATAAAAAAATTTAAACCGATACAAAGCTGGTCATAATTAAAACAAAGAGGATACGATACGTGACATTTTTATGACATGTAGAAAAACCTGCGACCTCCCACAATATCCCTCAACATCAGTAAGACGGGATGTCAAAGGAAAAGGACTCACAGAAGTACTTGAAGGTCTCCTCAATTTGCTGGTGAGTAAGTCCCAGGACGACCTCTGGCTGCAGCAGAGGAGTGTGCAGCCAGTCATCAGTGTCGTAGCCAAATACACAGTTTGCTCGAAGAGTGTAGTTGGGCTGACCCTCTGACAGGAGGCTCACTATCTCTAACTCTGGCAGGTCTGCACAGAGGTCTGAACGAAGCAAATGTGTATATATATATATATATATATATATATATATATATATATATATATTAGCGGGAATGGATCTTAATGCATTGATGCAAAGTATTTGTACCCAACAAACCTGTAAGAGTAGATGCATCAAGGCAAGATGCTTGTTCCAGTTCTCCATCAGCTGAGTGAGGCTGAATAGGTTGGGGGTCCACATCCAGGGCCCCCTGCACCTCCCCCCACCCGACATGGAGGGAGAGGGCTGACTGGGATTCCAGGTGGGCCTGTGATAGCCAGGAGGGAGGAGAAAGAGGAATAGGAGAGGAGGCAATTGGGATAACAGTATGGGACAGTTTGACAGAGGTTGGAAAGTAAAGGCCAACTCTGTCCCCTGGTGGCTGACAGGGACAGCACCAGATGCTGAGATTTGATGAGGGATGGTGACAACTATAAAGGAGAAAACAAGGAAAGAAGGAAAGAAAAGAATTGAAAAGTATTAAAATGTAGGCATACATATTTTTGTGTACTCAGAGACTCTCATACTAGTGAGTGCAGTCTAATCTCTACCACATTTTTTATCAAACAACTCAACAGCAAACATAAAACGAAGTATTTGAGCAATCAAAAGAGCCTTTCACGAGGTGTGCAGGAGGGCTGGGCCACCTCATGCCTGCCAATTGTATAGAGTTACCATCGCCTGAAGCTGCACAGATCAGGTTCTTCAGCATAACGGTGCCACACCCATAGACGTGCCACAAAGTAATGTCTTGAACACGATACATGCAAACTTCAGGGTAAACAAGTGTTTTCTGTCGGTTACTGCTCCTGTTTTCATTCGGTTTTCATACAGCCTGAATGAGTGTTAAGTGACCGAATTATTTTGACATAACAAAGGAAAGGATCGTCTTTTTATATATATATATATATATATATATATATATATATATATATATATATATATATATATATATATATATATATATATACACACACACACACACACACACACATATATAAACATATATATATTACACACATATATACATATACATATATACACACACACATATACATATATACACACACACATATACATATACACACACACACATATACATATACACACACACACATATACATATACATATTTATACATATACATATATATATATATATATATATATATATATATATATATATATATATATATATATATATATACTGTATATATGGCCTGCTGCCAGCCATCTAAAACTGTTTACAACTAAAGGGAGTTCATTCAATCTTCAATTGCACTGTTCAGCACAAATAGTCCTTTGCGCCTCCACCACTTTGCAGTACACAGTAAAGATTTTTAAACAGGGCAGTTAATGTTTAATAGTTGGGCGTATTATCAGACTAAGTATTTCAATAAAGGGTCCTTTGTGGAGAAAAACGTTCTATTTAGCACTTTGTAATTACCATTTCTGTCAGCAGAGGCCACTGTTCCCAACTAAAAAACCTGAAGTGATGTTCAATTTTTTATTTGGTACGAAACAAAACCGCTGCATTACTACAGAATTTTGTGTACAGCACTGTACTATAAATATAACATGATCTGTCTGCCCCACTTTGGGGGAACAATAGGACACTTCCATAGGGCAAAAGGTTAGGCTCTACTGACTGGTTGAGCTGAGCGCAGTCTCAGTTGCAGACACCACTCACCTAATTAGACATAAATAACCTGACTGCCCCTTCCCCCCTTCCCCCACACACAGCTCACACACCCCTGCCAGCACACATATCACTATCACAAGCCCTTTATAGTTCCTTTATCCCTGTTGGTCTGCTTGGTTCTCCCCTGTACAGTATCAGGTGAGTGAGTTGGTGAATGGCCAACATTTAATTATCATTTGAAGTATGTGTGCCTCTCACAACCAACACCATTGATTCCTCATGACAGTGACCACATGGGGATATTCTACAGTAGTTTCACACGAAACCCATGTCCAAGCTCTGACACTTCCATTCTGGCAGTAAAGCAACCCATACTGTAGGATCATCACACCTGCAGACAAGCCAATCTTTGTTGTCCACATTGGGACTTCATAATGAGTGACGTGGCAATCTGGGACTTAGTGGGGGAATCAGCCATGGAAAACTAAATGGAGCCAAGTGTATTATGATCCCGGTGGCTGAATTTCAAATTAGAAAAAAATATATATTTTAATTTATTCATAATAATATCTAATTAATCGTGTCAAAAGGAGGCATGCACCTTGGGCATTTTACCAAGGGATGTCCTTGGAGCTTGGACTGGACCAGAGTTTAACTCAACACTTTGCTCCGTGCAAAGAATGCAATGACCTTTCAGGAGGGTGTGTACGTGAGTGAAGGCACACAGCACTGCATGGGAGAAGTGACAGGGTAGTACTTGGCAAAAAAAAGAATGGAGCAAATGAGCCTCATTGACATAGATTGACAGCCTGAAAGTAAAAAAAAAAAAAAAAAAAAAAAAAACATACAGTGCATGTAGGACTGATAACTCGAGCCCTATGTCCATACAAGGTGAGGAAAACTGTTTTTTTCTTCTTCTTTTTTTGTTAAAAGTGTTGGGACAGTAAAATTATACCTGCTTATGAAAAAAAAATCATAAATGCAATGATTCAACTTCTCGTTCTTATTCATTTCTTAAAGTAATGTTTGATTCTTGCCACAATATAAATTTTAAGTTGTTCATGAAATGAACTTGAAGAGTTGTGAAATAGGATTGTCAAGCATGAATTAACCTGACTTCTGCAAAACCCAAGTAATGGTCCTAACTCAATTGATTAAGCAAGAAATTCCACTTGATAGGTGTGCCTCCTATTTCCAAAACTGCTCCAATTCTGTCAGATTGCGAGGAAATCTCCCCTACACTGACCTCTTCAGATCACTCCACAAATTCATTGTTTGGAGACCAATTTTAATGTGGCAAACATATTGTACCTGTTGGAATTATGGCTAAAGAGGTCAACTTTGGGTTCATTGGATCATGAAAACTTTGCAGAGGATTTCAAGTGTGTATTAGGAAAATGTATACAGACTTGAATGGTTTCCTTTACAAGATAAGCCTGACATTTTGACAACCTACTCCAAAGCCCAGCAAGGACATTGTTGACACTAGAGTTGTGCAATATAATGATATGTTGTAGATATTATATAAAACCTCTCTCATAAGATATAATTGTACAGCTTTCAGCGTGGATTTTAATACTTTAATTTGTGAACAATGTGTACACCGGATCCCCACTATTCATGGCCAGCATGCAAATATCAAAAAATAAATAAATAACATCAAAAAACTTGGAGAGATCCATGCAGTAGATTCAGCAGAATTTCCATTTGTAATCCAGCTGTTGTTAAAGCTTCCTATAGCTTGCCATATGAGGTAGAGGTAATGTAGTTTTCCTTTTCTCCACTATGTAATATGCTTGTGCTGATTTCTTTCTTCATTACATTTGTTTACAACTCAGTACAAAGTGACAACATGGTACACATCCATATGCGATCTACTGATGTGTGAAAACGCAATGTGGATTATGGCTTGTCTTGTAAGATGTGACTTCAGAAATGCCAAGAACAGACTACTAGAACATCTGAACTTTATTTAGGGTTTGTCAAAGGCCTTTACAATTGTGGCAGGTGTGCAATGATTCCAAATTTAACATGAAAGGGTATGCACACTTGTGCGACATTAATTTTACAATTGAGTTGTACGTGCTTTAGATCACAATAACGGCAAAGTATTAGAAATATTTTCTCTTTGTCTCATATATTTACCTCAAATCAAAACCTGGCATTTAAAGTAAACCCCATCAATCAAACAAGTAACTATACTTAGTCGAATACAACGTAGATATTTCTTATTTAAATTTTGACAAAAAATAATAATAATAATAAATTTTATTTATTTTTTAGCTGCTATGTCAAGACTTCTGTTTCAGAACCAAAACAAGAGCAATCTCCTGTAAGGTTATCATACTTGTGGATCTCACTTTTTTTTTTTTTTTTTTTTTTTGTCAGGAGTAACATACAAACCATACAGTAAGGGAGATCTTTTCCATGGTTGTCAGATTGAATAGGATAGTCACAATTTAATCTAACTTTGAAAATGTTTACACTTCTGCAAGAGCATGCTAATTCAACCAAAGAGAAAACTAAAGCATCGGCAAGTTTTGCTTGATGATCTTCAGTTCATTAACGAGAATCATGGCTCCCATGAGAGCAGCATTTGTATAAAACGCAAGCAACCAATCTAGGCGTTATGCATCGGTTCACTATCTGAGTCAAGACACGGTATCAGTTGCTGTGCCAAAGTGGCCACTTAGGCCTAGAACACAAAAACCTGGCATTTGATCAGGTATTTCTTTTTACATCAACCGTACAACTACAAGAAAACAATAAGAAGATGCCAGCAAAATTCTGCTGATCATTTTTAAACACCCTTTGAAAATCTAACATTCTGGGCCGCATTTTTATTATTAACCTGTAAATTTTGTTAATTCTATGCAGCACCATAAAGTTCCTTACTGCTGATAATTTTATAGAAATAATGTTGCATCTTTTTAAGAGATAGTGAGTTGGTTATTGAAACTTTATATATATTGCTTATCTGTTAGAAAGTTGGTATTTAGTTTAAAAAAATGTTCAAGAAAGTTTGGTGAGATTTTATGAATGCTTGTAGTGATAATATAAAAGGTGCCAAATAACTAGGACTTTGACATAAACGCATGGTCATCAGATTACTGTGGTAATCATTTTAGTCCAAAAAAAAAAACAATTTCCTTTGCAAAAAAGGGTATTAAAAAAGTTCTATTTTGGACCAGTTCTTAAGATAAGCCTGTAACACTTTAGAAAAAGTGCATTCTCTCCAACTCAATAATTGTTATTTCCTAACAAGTCTGTGCATGGCTCCATTTAATAGAATATGTTCCACACCTAAATCACTAAATATTTGATTTCATGTGTTGAAACATGACAGCACAATAAAAAATAAAAATAAAACCTAAATGATAGCACAAGACAGAAGGAAATGCCAGGTCAACACTATCCATCCATGCATTTTCTGGAACGGCTTATCCTCACAAGGGTCATAGCCTGCAGGTGACTATCCCAACTGACTTGAGGCAGTAGGCGGGGGACACCCTGAACTGGTTGCCGGCCAATTGCGGGGCTATCTAACTAAAGACGCAATTAACTAAGACAAGTAATAAGTGAAAGAAAGAAATTCAGACTTTAACTAACAGCTTGTTAGCAGCTGATTTCAAGACTTAAAAAAATAAATAGGGAGACAAAGAGCGTGGGACACAACATTAGTGGCCTGAAAAGGACCTTAATGTTAACAAGAATGTCACCCTAACAACTGCGAGAGCTAAATGTGGACAGAAAGCACCTGTGAAAATAAAGTCGTCACAAAATAACACCAAGTACTAGTTTACGTGTTCTCTAAAAGGCCTATGTGACTTTGGTTCAGACCGATTGCTCCTACTAGTCCCATTGACAAGAAAGCATAAAACCAAAGTCAATAATGCTTTTAGAAACAAAAACAAATCAAAAGTTACTCCCCAATTTGTGGGTGCAGTCTTGTTATTGGTGGCGCACCTGAGATTTTGTCTAAAGACTACACTAGAATCTCAACACATAGATCTCACAGAAAAGTGTTGTTCTGAGCAGTGTTAAAGTACTGTAAAGATGCACTATAAATGCATTTAATAAAGATGTGATTCAGCTTTTTATACAGTTAACTGATCAAATTACAACCCAAAGCGAAAATCACCCATTGGTTGACACTACGTCAGTGTGAATGCATGTTTACCTTACTGAATCCACTGGTTGTAACATAAACACAACTGAAAACACATGATGTTCAGTCACAAAGATGAGAAGTTTTCCTCACATTGTCATGTGTCTACATAAAAAGAATATTGGATGGAAACAGAACAAACAAACTTGACTGAAATAACAGAAAGAGTGTGTAGCTTGAGGAGCACATGTTTGTAAGCTGTTCATCCAGTGGCATGGTTGGAAAGAAATCACAATTTAATTTACTTATGTTGAAGGATGTTGAGCAAGATGAAGAAACAAGAAGACTATTGTGCTGTATTAAAACTGCTTAGCAAATTGAATGCAGCAATGAAACGGTACGCTAAGTGTACTAATAAAAATCCACACTATTTACTAAACATGACAACAGTTAGCAGGACTTACTGTGATCTACAGTATGGCTGTGCAGTTAGGATGCAACAGTGTTCAATGAAAGTCCATCAAGTTCAGTGTTCCCAGATCTTGAAGCTCTTTTACAGGCATGCTGGTGTGGGTGCTGTGCAAAGTGTGCGTGTCCTATAAAAGAAGACAGAAACAGTGAGGAAAGGCGGAGGTGGGGCTAAAGGCGGACTGAGATAGGAGGGATGTTATCTTGGCGTATGTCATACAATGCACACCTGATTGATATAAAACAGGAGAATAAATTGTTGGGAGACAGCTGGCCAATACAACATATATATTTCACACCAGTGTTATCTAATATTGAATTGGCTGAATTACCAGCTGCCACGCAGTCATTTTGACATGAGGTCATAATTAAGAAAATCAAAAATGCTGAGTTTATAGCTGACATGTTTTTTTTGCTTTACAAAAACGTGAAGCAAAAGAAATAACACAACTAAATTCAAGATCAACTGGCCAATTTGTTTGAATGCCAACATCTGCATACAGAAATGTTTAAAAAAAAAAAAAAAATCAGGTAATGTAGGTGCTGTCACCTATAACTATAGTCTTTCCAGAAATCAAGACAATATTGTATTTATTATAGCTGGAAAGAAGGGAATTAGTGTGTAGTGTGAATCTGGAGTTTGGTGGAAACTTGGAGATTTTAGTTGATAGACTGATATATACAGTAGGAATATGACATAGTACAATGTAAAATAATTCTGATGTAATCATCATTATCAAGGAACAGTCGAACATCAAACGATTAACATTCTATTTGGTTTCACTGGATGATTTGGTCCATTCAAAAAATATATATTTATAAAAGTGAAAGTGAAGTAGTTTATCGTCATAAAACCTTAATCAACTTTATAATATTGTACTGCAGTTTTAAGGGGGAAGTCATGTCAAAAACTTTGCAAATAATACAATTTACGCGGCCGGCCCCATGCGTTTAAACATGGCATTCTGGCTTGTATTGTGTTTGTGAAATATGAATTACACAGCACAGGCAATCTGTTTTCTTCCATCCAGGGGGCAGTCATTTTTGCAACTTCCTTCCTGTAGATTGAAAATGACCACAAATGCTTAGGGCACAGCTAACAAACATGACTAAACTGGGAACACTTTGATGTTAGCTGAGCCCTGAGCAAATGGGATGTCATTTTCAATTAACAAGCAAGTGGCAAAATGGCCAGCCTCTAGGATGTGCTAAAAACAGGTGGCTTTTAATGTCTGGTTACAGTTTTTCTCTGTTGGTTCAGCTCATTTCTGAACACTGAAATAATCTTTGCAAAATAATATGGAAAAAAACCTAAACCACCTTGCAAATGATCACAACAGAATGTCATTTCTCAGTGACGTCATCTAGATACAAATACCTAAGTATCGGTCTCAGGTGTCTCCATTAAACTTTGCAAATGGCGATGTAGAAGTAGTCTACAGTTAGCACAATAAATTAGCTCACATCTAGCACATGCTCCAAATAGGTTTTGCAGACCTATTAATGGTTTATCAGTTAAATGCAGAGGTCGCCAAGTCCAGCCCTCCAGAGTGACTACTGAAGGGATGTAGTTTCATATAGTTTAATCATTAATGAGTTAAAGAAATTTAGCATGGTGTACATGTTTTTAGCTTTTTCTGGAGGCAGTCAGAAGAGGTAACCGCCATAACCTCCAAACTCTGTGTGATACAACTGTAACTTAACCCAGATCGTTTTCAAAGTAACCCTCTTTCAATACACTTGATTCTAATGATCAGGATCATTATCATCATTCTGCAAACCTTGCTGATGATCTGATCTTTCAAATCAGAGGTGTTGGAGGAGGGTAACATTGAAAACTGAATGGCTGTGTAAGCAATCATATGCACAACCGTCGCTTCTACTGTCAACATCAAGAAAATAATAGCACGATTACCAAAAACGACTTATTTCGAAAATTTCTTGGAACAGCACCGTAGGCTAGTTTTGTGATTTCATTTTAATTTCCTGTTTTGTGAGTGTTTTCATACATGTGCAGAGTATTTAATATATTTTAATGCACCGGTACTCTAGAATTTTAAGGAAGTTCCTTTTGGGTCAAACAAAACTTATTACAATTTCCTTGGCCGTAAGAGTGCAGTGGGTGGGACGTCAAACTTTGGTGATTAATCTTCCCATGAACCCTGTAAAAAAAAAATCCAAATTAAAAAGAAAATAAACGGCATAGTTTTTTTCGTGGGTTTGTCCTTGACTTTCTGGTGTCATCGCGAGCTTTGGCTAATGAGCAGTAGAATTTTGCAGAAATAATAAGACTGTTCGGCCAAATGATCGCTTAGTTTTAAGAACGCACTTTCTGTATCAGGACAGTCCGTTCAATTCCTAGACAGAACGATTGTTTTGAACGCCGACATCTACCACGTCTTTCGCACCCACCTAACACTTTATATGGAAATTTCCTTTCACCAAGTCCGTCGAGACTAAGAAACTATGTGCGACGACTCTGATCTTGTTAAATGAGTACAATGTGATTAAGGTATCTAAAAAGAGAAGAATGTCAGACTTACATGATTCTTTTAATTCGTGTCTGTTGTGAGGTTACAGTTAAGTGTCGAAGTTTCCTTCAGTAAACTCAGCTGTCGCAGCGGCTGGTTTGTGTTCCATTTGGTCACTGTAGGAGGGCATCATGGGTATTGTAGTTTTTACGTAACAACGGCGAGTAAACTGCAAAGAATGGATAAGGATATGGATGGATAGATGGATGGACTGACGGACAAACAGACAGGCAGATAGATAGATAGATAGATAGATAGATAGATAGATAGATAGATAGATAGATAGATAGATAGATAGATAGATAGATAGATAGATAGATAGATAGATAGATAGATAGATAGATAGATAGATAGATAGATAGAGATCATGTATCATGAGTGCAGTGCGGTACAAGGGATCTTTCCTTCGCTGTTGACCTCTAGTGTTGTTAATGGGAATGACAACATTTGCCAACACGTACGTTAAAGTAGTAATTGCGTGTGTGTGTGTGTGTGTGTGTGTGTGTGTGCGCGCGTGTGTGTGTGTGTGTGTGTGTGTGTGCGTGTGTAGGTGTGTGCGTGTGTGTGTGTGCGTGCGTGTGTGTGTGTACGTGTACAACAAGCAAAACATCTGTTGCATTTATTTTACATCGAATCGTTTAAAAGGAATTTGTCCAAATACAGATATTTATCGACCGTTAGTCAATAAACACTGCAAACATCAATGAATTCTGGGAGTGTCTCCAGACACCAACTGTCTTAAATAGTTCACAGTGAGCAGGCAACACAACCATCCTTGTGTGTGGTCACTTTGTAAGAAACGATTAATAATTCACCACAGTCTCCATAGAGCTAGTGAGTGGCTTCAGGCCACTTCCTCTTTCAAGGACAATGGGACCATTTCCTGCTGGTGTGAGGCAGAGGAGAAGGGCCAAAACAGGCCACTTTTATAAATGGTGAGATAAACATGACTATGTTGATGGTCTGTTTGTTGAACAGCAACTTATAAGCACAGTATTTTTTCAAAACAGTTTGACAGTCAATTGATTTATATCCACATTTGTATATCATAAGTGCATGGTTGCGCTGTAGCTGACCACTTTTACAGAGTTGATCAAATGACCACTCTATCAAAAACCGAGGGTCCTCTTTTCTATGTCATAGAATTTTTTTCTATGTAATTTCTATGTATAGCTGCTATGCTATATTATAATAAATTGTCAATACAATTGTGGTTTCATGCAAACTACATAAAGTATGCCACTATGCCTTTAAAATCAGATCACGGAGTGGGTTCAATATATAGCCTCATGGTCAAATTGTTTTCTGTTTTTTTTCTAGGAATACCATCATTTTTGTCCAAGCTTGTTTTGTAGTTGTTGTTTAAAAAAAGTTCTGTAGACCCACAATTGAATCTGATCGTCATGTTAATGTATAATCTATATATTTTTAATGTATTATTCCCTTTGTCAGATTCATATCATTTCGGTGACCAATGGGGGATTTTCTTGCTCCAAGTTATGTCCTTGTGTGTAGGCCTCATTCTGTTCTTTAATCCAGCCTGCAGAGCATTTGCAGCAGCAAAATATCATTGTCAATTCTAATAATAGAATTGACCATGTAAATAATGATGACAAATAATAAAGATGAACCTGCAACTTTAAGGGAAAGAAGATAGTTCTGAGTTCAAAACATCATAGACTTGAAACGAGCTTGCTCTTTGATGCCTAACGTCAGTTTGTTAGTGCCCTGTGATTGGCTGTGATCAGTGCAGGGTGGACCCTGAAGTCAACTGAAGTAGGCTACAGCTCATAAATACAATAGAAAGTATATATCTATATAAATTATATTGTTACAAGTAAGATGGGCAATTTTCAGCTGTAAATGTTGACTTGGCTTTTTTTAATTGCTTATAACTCATCTATGCCTGGCCCATCTATCAGTTTAGAACCTAAAGTCTGTGCCTGTTTCCCTTGAGCTTTGACCATTGATACTGCCAAACACTGAGAAAACCACGACAGCAAAATACACACGATAAAAATCGATGGTATCACGGTAATGCATGAGTAATTCCATTCCCGACTGTGGTGACTCACTTTCGTTGTCTGGTTTCTGTTAACTACTCCATCGAGGTGTGGTCTTTATGGCGTGCACTACTTGCACATCACTCGCCGTGTCAGCACTGTGTTTTGCGTGCGTTGTCTGTCGTAAGCGAGACGAGGTTGCAAAAGGACACTGTAGAAGTACTTACTTGAAAAAGTAACAATATTTTTAACTATCAATTATGCACGGGGGAAACTCCCCACCAAATGCGTTACCGCTTTAACGAATGAGGAAAAAGCAACAGTGGAAAACAACACCACCACCAACGGTTAACTTAGCTATAGCTTGCTGAAATAATAACACCTTAGCCGATAACTTATTTCCCCAGTGATATTTTGAGACGAAAGTACAGTATGTGCTTTTCGACTGACACAACAACTGCTATACATTTAATTAGAGGTCGTTCGTGTGTGTCCAATCAAATCACAAAGATCAACGATTAAAAAAAAAATGAATGTGGGTGTAATTAACATGAAATGACGCAGCCAATTTTGTTACCCAGGTAATACACTCCTGCAGTTCCAGTTAAACAAACTGTGTGAGTGCTAGCAGTAGTCTAGCAAAACAGGGTGGGGTCGCCGTGGAGGGGGCGGAGTCCAATTGGAGGTGACGCCGCTTTGGTCTCTCTTGTGCCTTTGGAGTGAGAAGAGTGACGACGTCCTCTTTTATCCACAGTGCTGCTGGTGCGGGCGAGCGAGAAAGAGTGGCGGAAAGTTGCGGAGAAACCAAGCAAGTGTGCCGTCTTGACGGAAGAAAGGCCTTGGAATATTCTCGATCGTTCATCTGGAAAAGTTGACAGGTGAGTTTCTCCAAATTCTCTTTATGTATTTTTGCAGTTTTTTGTTTTCACTCTCTGTGAGTGGGTATATCGAAGCTACGAGAGTTGTGGTTAAGTATACACGCATTACTGCTATGTCTGTTGGAACAATACATTTATACGTGTTGCACATTTTCTTTTTTTTCTGAAGCCGATCGGTTGATTTCCGCATGGCTCGCACTAGCTACTGTTTGAGCCGTAGTCAGCGACACTTTCCTATTGTTTTTTTTTTTTTTAATGTACTTCACGGTGTTCTACTTTTTTTTGGAAAGTGGAGGGGGCGTCATGTTTGGGCTCGTTATCAATTGTATCTGACGTCACTTATCAATAAAATGTCATCATGGTTAGCGCAAAGTTTGTAGTTTGCGGGTTCTCATGAGGCAGGTGAATAATAGCCGTACGCTATTACTTTATCATTAGATATTTTCAGTTCTTTTTTTCTTGTCTTACTGCTTGGTTATGCCTTTTTTTTATGCCTGAACAAATTTTCTTTGCAGTATGAGACTTTCTTGTTACTCTTGTTGTCACAAGTGTTAAACTCAAGGTCCGAGAGCCAGATCCGGCCCAACAGTTCATTTTATGGGGGGCAGTGCTTTAATGGGACCTTAAATGATTATTTCCAAAATCATCCGTAAATGATTCGTGCTAAAATCTCTACAGATATTTCCACGTAGAAATATGTAGATATAATAACATTGAGAATTGCCGTTAGGAAGCCTCTTTTTACAGTAACTTTAATAATAGTTGAACAAATTATTATACCGTACTTGACTGCTGATTTTAAAACAACCCATCCATCAGATCTTGTGCATAAGTAATATTATTTGCAGGAAAGCATAATCATAATGTGGCCCGTGACAAAAAGGGTTTGACATTGATGCCTTGTATAGTCATTTATAATGTGACGGTATTTCGAGGCAAATGCAATCAGATAGGACGAGTGAAAAGACAGAGGAAAAAACAGTGAACATAGCAAAATATGAAGAAAACAAAGAATTACAGGAATATGTAAAAGTGTATGACTATTGTAATATTACATTTGACTTTTGAGTGTTCGCAACTGTCAAATAAGTGTGGCGTAAACATTAATTAGTATGTCATAAGTTCGATTTCAAAAATAATGAAAACAAATGTTGGTTTTATTATTTCAGCTTTTCATGTTTCATAACTCAGTACAGTAAATATGGACTTCACCTTTTAAAGGGGAAGTCAAGTCAAAGGTGTGCTCGACAATGATGTGTTCTATGCAACCCACTAATACAAACACAGTGTTGTAATAATATTGTATTTGTAAAGTATGAATTATGCAGCAAAATGCACACATTTTTATTTTATATGTTTATCGTCTCTGTGGGCAGCCATTTTGCCCCTTGATGTCGATTTAAGATGACTTCAAAGTTGCTCAGGTAACAAACAAATCATAGCTTAATTTGTGGATGTCACATGACCAAACTCATGACACAGGTTCGATATGCTTGGTTGTCACCTGAGTCTCGAGCAACCTGGATGTCATTTTCACAGCTGAGAGCAAGAGACAAAAGGCGCACCAACTGAGACGGATAAAAATGTGTGCATTTTGTTTATTGCCTATGCTAAAAACTCAATTATCATGCTATCAATGCTATGTTTAGACTAGTAGAGGTACAAAGAACATGTAATTCCAAAGAACAATTTTGACTTGACTTCCCCTTAATGCATTTATCTAGACATTATATAAATAATTAAATATGCACATTATATAAACAAATAAAACATAGTGCCCTACCTAGACACTATATACATAACTAATTAAATATATATATATATATATATATATATATATATATATATATATATATTATATTTAAAAGAAGACTTAATGGCCTACCAAAATAAAGCACTTATTTTCTTTTGTTTTTCCCAGCTGCAGCTTCTGTGATTTGAGATTACATTCTAGTACATCACAGTTGTTTTGAAATTGATAAAATGTTGTCTATTGTTCTCACCAAGTTCTGTCATTGAAACTATTCTTCAGATGAATGTGCATTTAGTATGGGAAGAAAACATTTGAACACATTCCCTTTTCTTGTTCAAAACTCATGGAAATATGGTCATTTTAACCTGAGACACGTCACAGTATAACAATAGTCTGGGGATTAACATGTATTCAAAATAATGGGATCCTTTAAATTAAAACCCCTAGCATTGACCCCAACGGCTAATTCCATATCGGGAGCGTGACATTTCAGTAATCTCTGACACTACATAATGAATCATCCCAAAATGGTCTCACTACAACTCTTACCCTCCGAAACGTCTCGCGCTGCTGCCGAACTGGCCTTGATATTGTTGCTCCAGGCTTGACAAGAAAACATTTTTCCAATCCTGCTTAGCGGTGGCCACGAGAGCACACATTCCTTTCATTTAGCTTCATGAGTAATTCCACTGAAATCAGTATTGAGCAAAATTACTTTCATCTCATCCGCCTTTTTCGATGCGATTAAGTCATGTGGTATCCAACTTTTTACATCTGTCAAAGTAACTTCTGCTGGGGTTGGCTGTGAAATGAGATTTTTTACGAGGTTTATCAAATCATATCATCTTTGATGGCATAAAACACTAACCAAGCAGTACTGTTGTCCTTTTGTTCACAATGTTTGCAAATTACCTAAGTGTTTTTATTTTGTCCAGTTTGTATTGTTGAATACTCATCAAGACAAATAGTTGGGTTGTGAATACGTTATGCCTTTGTTGTAAACCCACCCTTGACTGAGTAGTGCAGCAGCAGACAAGCCCCTATGTCTGAAAGCGACACCCGTCTGCCCTGAAAGAGGAAAAGGGGGGCCGATGGGTGCCGGGAGCGCTGTAGGGGGTGACTTGCTTTAGATTTGACAGATACAGATGTGGTGGAACAGTGATAATCTCTCCCCCTCCTGCTTAATTCCCTCATACTGTCCTACATTAGCAGAGCAAGAGGCCAGGAGATCCTTGCGTTTATAAATAGGTCTACACTTTGCAAAAGGGATTACTATATGGCTTGTGGCCTTACGCGCTTTGTTTGCTTGGGATAATTCATTTTCTGTGGATTCGGGGTCTTTTCCCTCCCTTTGGTGTACAATGGTACCTACGTAAGCCCAGTGTACATGTCGCGTGGCCTGTTGTGTGTTTGAGGTATCACCTTGCTTTTGCTCCCTTCTGTTCCCATAGAGTAGGAATGCAGAAAGATAAAGTTTCTGGATGGCCTCCAGGCTTGGCTTGACTGCAGGTGGTTTTATTGGCATCAAAGGAAGGAATTTCTGTGGATTAAAATGATATTTTCATCCACCAATCATTTCTAAAGTGTTTCCCTTCAATTTTTTTGTTTGTTTTGTCTTGATCAAGCTACTTACTATGTGAGCTGAACCGAACTGGGATGAAAAGCATTGCATTCTTTAGGCTGCCATTACACTTTTAGTCTTTCACCCCGATCTCCCCCGTCAGGCTCCGTTGAGTTTGTATTCTCCCTGAAAAATTCATCATCTGTCAGATCACCTCAGTGTGCAAGCACACATTGATGCACAACAGTGGTGGTTTGAGCTCAAAAGTGCTTGTCTTTTCCCATACATGGCATTGGCCACCACATTTGGCCTCTGCACAGACGTTTCTGCTTCTTTGGTCGCAACCAATAGAGACACTTGAGTCCTAGGTTGTTTTTCACTGTGACAGCAGTACTGGGACAATACTGCTACTCTTTGCCTTTCTTTAACACAGTAACTCTCTGTGTTCAGTCAAATACTTAGTCCTCCTCTTTTCCTTCCAACTTGCAACCTAACAATTGGTGGGATAGGCCAATATACAGTACCTCCAAATGCAAACTTGCTCAAAACTCTTCTTTAGCTTTAAAACGATGCAAGTGGACATTAACTGTGCATTGTGTAAAATTTATTGGTTTGGTATTCTGTTGTAGAATTAGTCATTTGGGGATGCACTGTTTCCTGATTCGGAAGAAAAACTTGCAACACCACAGCTTGAGTTATCAGCTTTCCAGCTAACAAGTCGGAAGCCATTCTGTAAAAAAATACTTAAAAGAATAGAGATCATGTACGTTTTAATTATCGGTAATCTATAATAATGTTTCTAACATATGTGATGGGTAAAAAAAAATGAATAAAAACCTAGATCTGTCAAAAATGAATGTTCCATTGGAGGGTGGGCAAGCGTGTTGTCAGATGTGCCGTGCCGCAACATCATCACAGCTTGTCCGTTGGCCCAAACTGAGCAGCGGGGAGTAGAGTGGTCGATGGGGCTCAAGAAGCTCTGTACTTGGCAAATAGCCAGCCGCTGAAACTGAGCAAAGTGGAATTTATTATCCAGTTTGTAAAGAAGTACTTGCACTGAACTCGTGTTGTCATGCTCTTTTGCTGTAAAGTATCTCCATGGGTGTGAAATAGCTCCTATCTGGAAGATATATGTTAGGCTGGTGAAGCGATATCAGTGTTGCAGTAGGGATCTTTGCTGTCTTAACGTCACAGACTTGGAACAATTTTTGTGGATTGTCATGGGCACAGTTACTTTTAACATCAAAGACATAAAAGAGTTCTGTGGGTTCAATACATTGTGGTGACAAACTAGTGAGAGACATACACACATAAGGCAGGAGAGAGGGAGTTCACCAAATGTCTGGGTTCAAAGTGGAGTTTATGATATACTTGAAAGAGTGGAAAAGGAGTGGCTGACTGCCTGATGTAAAAACTGTCCGTTTTGTTGTGGAGAGAAGAGCTAATGATTTTCTAAATCTCTGCAACATTTTCGGCCCTTTTTTGATGTCACACAAATTGAGCATTTTACATGTCACAGCAGATGCTGAAGCTGACATCATAAAATGTCAAACATCTTGATTGTGGGCCATGTGAAATTACACTGTTGCAGCAATTTTGGGTAAATTCTGGCTGTTTTGGCTATGTGGAAATTTAGGAATTGGGAAAACTCTCTCACACCACTCAGCATTTAGAGAAGTGGGGCCTGACACGGTAGTGCCAGAAAAGCAATCTGGCATCGCTCCAGTGGATCTTGAGTTTGGGTTGTGACAGGTCTTTGAAACTCTCCCAAGTCTGAGAGTTCATTCATTGTTTTAGGATTCTATAACCTTCAAAGTTTTGTATATACACATCACATACTGTATCACAATAGCAAAACATGCACTGATAATGCTGGCTCATCTACTGAAACTAATGATAAGTTGTCTTCACTTCAAACCGTTTTCAGTGAATAGTCTGTATCGCTTGCATCTCCTTCCCACCAAATTGTACAATTTGTTAAGGCAGGTATTTTATTGCAATTTTATTGTGAAAGGCTGACATGAACGTTTCATCTTTTTAGTATGAGTCCTTGGGGTTCCAGTCACAGTACTGTAGTATGGTCTAGACAGTGCTGTCTGTTGATTGACGGACAGTTGTCTGCCTCGAGTACAGTGGAACGAATTGATGAGAAAGAAAACCGCAACAATAACAACAACCAAAGAAGACTCTGTGGTACTTAGATAATCCTTAGAATTACAAAGGGAAATTCAAATGCGGAAATGTAAACCTACTCAGAAATGACCTCGCGACCCTTGCCGTATTTGTCGAACTAAACGGAACTTTGTGGAAGTGCGGCTGTAGTGGTAATACTTGGAAAAGCAGTCGTGAATGGCTTCAGAGGGTGCTCTCACCTTTTTCTAAGGCAAATTTAGAAAGCAGAACATGACGGTGGCTCTCAGATATACGTCGTATATGACGCCGCTTTTTCGAAAAGCTTCACATGAGCCATGCAAATCAGGCCTTCTCACCATTTCCGTCCCCCTTTATCAACCTCATGTAATCTGACACTGCACAACACATGGGCCCCTCCTCGGAGACAACTCGCATTTCCTTTGATTCACAATGGATTGCGCTACTTGCCATTTTCCAACCACCAAACGGCTTCTGTAGGCCACAGTCAACCAGTTTTATGTTGCTCAAGTGAAGTAACTGACAGAAAGGGTTGCTTACGTATTCACTGGTGTGCTCGTTGTTGGTAATGTTTCCAGATTAGCCAAAAGAGGGGAGCGAGTATCTGCCACTTTTAGACACATTTAATTTGGATGTTGCACAACCATGCATCAGAATGTCATTTTTCATTCCTTCCCAGAGCTCTTGGCATCTTGCTGTTGCTGTCGTCTGGTTTCCATCATCTGTCTGTTATAGTCAAAAACAATCTCCCACAGTGTGTGTGTGTGTGTTATAATTAATTCCAGTAGGCTTAATTGTGAAACAAGCCCATCACATGAATTCCCTTGAGTGTGGCTTCATGCCTATCGATGTTTGCTAAAGTATGTATATATATATATATATATATATTTTTAGCTCAAGCTCTGATGTTTGGTAATTTTGACCACTTCCTGTCACCCGCCACAATGAATCCATTAGCTGTGCATCACTTCACAGCCTCCCATATTGATTTATAATGAACATCTATCCAGTTCAACCTTCTTGTTGCATTATATTTCTGTATTACCATTTTGAGGCTTTCGCACGATTGTGATGTGCTGTTAAGATGTATCCTTTCCAGAGAGCTGACGCAAATGATCAGTCTGTTTCGGCCAGTTGCTTTCTCAGGAAGACTGACCTGTGTGAGTGCCCGCTGTTGCGTTTATGTCATCGTGGAAAAGGTTTAAAGTAAGAGATATTTGTGTTGCATGTCAGGGGGTATGCAATGTAGTGTATAGGTCAGGAGTTGCGTGTTTGTGGAGCCAGACGATATGTCTAATACTTGATCTGTTTTTGTGCAGATGGTGCAAGTATTACATGTGTGGTAACATAATCTGCTTTATTTGCAGGTCAGTCTAAACATGACATTAGCAAGCCTGTTAAAAATCAAGCCCAAACGAGATGCCGTTTTGGTTCATTTTAGTGTGGATTGTCGTTGTTACTACTGTCGAAAAAAGCTGTATTGTTTTGTCATCATCACAAAAAAATCTGAAGCCTGAAAGGGCTAACCTTTGAAAATGAAAGGGAAATTGAATCAACAGAATGAATGAATAGAAACAAAGAGACCAAGGACATATGCGGTGTTTAGTATGAAAATGGCGGCTCATTCTGCTATCATGTAAAATTCAAAACCCACATAGAAGCCCACAAAGGGAATGGGTTAATGGGTGTTTCTTTATTGACTGTATCCATGTTAAAGCGTTTTGTATTAAGTGTTGCGTTTTGTGGGTTCTTTGAACAGGGGATTTTCTGTATGCAATCAAAACCCCAAAGGAAATACTTTTGCTGTTTTTAACTAGATTGTGTGTGCGTGTGTGTTTTTCTTTTTCTTGTTAGATTATGCATCCTAATATTTAATACCAAATTTGGCTTGATTTAACCAAAATGGTGGTCACCTTCTTTACTCTTTTTTTTATTTGTTTTGAAAAACAAAGTGTACTTTTTATCCTATGATAAAATAGCACATTTGTACTTACACTTAGCATGACATAACTTGCTTTTTCAAAAAAGAAAAAAAAAACAATATGCCTCCTGGAAAGTTTAACATAATACTAATTTGGTAAAACAAATTTAAAGCACGCCTGAAAAAATCTTACAAGAAGAAACGATAATAGTCAAGTGCCATTTTATTTTTCACCCAGTCTTGCCAAAACCAAAGTGTCAATAGCAAATCATTGCAGTATGTATGTTGGGATACAAGCTGGAGTCACACCAGCATTCATCTCCAACCCCCTGGGCCTCCTGCCCGAACTGATTCATTCCTGCTGTGACAGGAAGAAGCGCTTAGGCCAGCAAAGTCCAAATCTGGCTGACTGGAATTTCTTTTATAAGTACACTCAGTGTGAAAATAAACGTTTTTTTCCTCTTCTATGAGAATCGAATGTTTAATTGTCAGCATGTGGAGTGAGCTTTCCAGTTAGCTTTTAGGTGTATTATTCCCAATCGTTCGGCATGTACACCCCCCACACAGTGATGCCACACCTCAATTGAGAGCTTGTCACCTCTGGGGAGTGAAGAGACACTCCCTGCTTAGCATGCCTGAGTGAAGGGGGAGCCGTTGCTTTGTCACGATTAAGCACACCATGAGCAATTCCATTGTTACTGAAGTGTCTTGATTAATTAATGAGCAAGTCGACGGGATGAATTTAGGAAGCGAGCTTTGTGGAGGGCGGAAAACATGAGCTCCGCGCAGTCCGAATGTATTATGTCTGTGTGGAATGTCACGGTAGCGTTTTAGCAGCGCTGCGGGACAGCCAAAGCTAAGTGTTTCTGTTGCAACTTGTTCACCTGGAGCTTTCACTTAACATCTGCCCTCCTTTTACGTTCCACTGTAAAGAAGACCCTCATCTCTTCACTGCACATGGAGGACATTGCTCAACAAGATAGTGGATGTTTTCTTTCTTAGCAAGGTGTGTTGCTTGTGTATTGCTGTGCAGTTGCTATATACAGTATTTGTGGTATTTGTGCTGATGGAGCAATGTACAGTGAGAGTGAAATGATGTGTCACTTATTAAGTGGAAGAGAGCAAAGTCCACTCAGAAGAGTCTATTTGAACTTGGATTATCTTTTTAAATACATTATTTTGATTTGTTTTCTTTCATAATGTGGGCCACTTGTTCCACAGTTGTAGCAAATAAGGTAGCCCTTCTTCAGCCATGAAATGTATCCAGCTGATAAAATCCTCACCGCGGATCCACTGGCCATGCAGTTTTGGTTACCTAGGTGATATGCGGGTGTGTCACAGCATTTCAACAGTTCACTGAACCCACTGACTCGCCTTGGGAAAAAAAAACAACTATTAAACGCTGGCTCGGATTTACAGGAAACTTGTTATGTTGTTTCCAATGTAGTTTATCAGTAAAATGTTTGTGTGGATGCATATCTGCGGGTTGATAAACAGACTTTGGTCAGTTACCATCTAATGGGCAGGAGGCCACACCCAGAAAGAGTGATTTATTCGTACATGAGTCATTGCCTTATCATGTAGCATGTTACTGCAAGTAATGGGCCTGGTTAGGCAGGATCGACAGCTCTTCACAACTGCTGAGACAGTGCTCCAGGCAACTAGCGTCTGCAAAGAGAAAATGAATCTCTCAATATGCTTCTGTTTTCATATCAAGAAGATGAGTGTTCTTTTGACCCACTTCAGGGGTACTGTGAACCCCAAGTTTTGATACATAGGTTTATTACCCAAACCATACTAGGTGTCGAACTCCTGTCCTTGAGGGTCGGTGTCCTCCATGTTTTCCGATTTTCACCCCCCAATGCACTTGATTCAAATAATTAGCGTATTAGCAAGGAGCTTGAAAACGACCCTAATCATTTGAATCCGGTGTATTTGAGAGAGAAGGTTTGAAAACATGCAGGATACCGGCCCTCGAGGATTGGATTTTGATGTGTCAAGCGCGCGTGTGTGTGTGACTTAAACAATTGGCTCAATGCAAACTGAGTTTGTACAGTAGGCCTACACAATACCTCTGAGTATTGATTCATTGTGACACACAAAGTGGTGGTATTTTTTTTCCCCTGCAATCATGGAAAGCGTTATCTTGTTATTTGTTTTAGTAAAAGTCTGACAAAGACGTCCAAAATGTGAAGTATTTTGTGTCGGTTTAAGGAACTACTCCATTCTTTGTAGGTGCTCACATGCAATGCTAAAAAGTCAATGACCACCAACGGCACAGTAGATGCATTGTATTGTGACAGGCTGCTATTAAAAATGCAGATGTTTCTGTGATGAGGGAGGATTCTGTAGTGGATAATATTGCAGCTGCAGAAATGAGCCTGAGAAATGAACCCGAAGAAAATATTCCTTCAAGCCTGCTAGTTTTTTGTTGACCAATTAACAATTCTTTTATATGGTTAAAATAAGGTACACATTTCATCATGCTTTTATTGTACCCTGCTGCAAGAATGATCTGTGATCTAAAAAAGAAAAAAAAAGACGGGAAGTATTTACATCAGACATGCACTGACAAATGTCTCTTACATCATCTGGAATGCTGATAAAACACACTTTCAACATTTCTAAAAATCCAAGGGGTGTTGGATCTCTTGTTTCCTGTTTATTAGTCAGTCGCTTCTGAGCAGTTACAGACGACTTGGGCGCAACTTTTACATCACGCATTTCACTTACTGTCGATTCACAAGCACTCATATACTCATCGTGAGCCAAAACCAGTAGGACGGGTTCCAGTTTGCAATGTGTCAGCAATAGGCTGCTCCCTCAACTTTTTGGGCGTAGGCCTGAGGTGAGAGGTCAGCAGGGCCAGCTAGCATTCCTAATTTGCAGAAGCCTCTAATCTCAAGCTCTCAAACTCCTCCACATTTGCTGTCGTTAGCGGAAGATGTAGGTTTATCTTTCTAGCTTTCAAATTCGCTCTCTTACACTCTTGTTTGAAAAAGGGAAAACGCAAGACCTTGTTTACGTGTGTGCTTGTAACACGGCTAAGCGGAAGTGTGTGTCCTCATTCATGTAGAGTAAGTACCTAGTATACATAATATTCTTGGTCTGTTTTTTTCCTTTCAGGTTTTGACAACAGGAGGCAAGAATGGCAATGGAAATTAACAGTGAGTGTCATTTTCAATTCTTATTCTCATGTTCTGCTTGTCTCCAATCTGTTCTTCATTTTGTCTGGTCTATGCAATTCTTTTGTTGACCTATATCCAATATTGATGTTGGTGATAATGATTATCTTTCCCATTTATCTAGTTTCTTCATGGAACCTAAGAATAAAAGCTGCTTTCATAAAGTGTCATTTTGTGGTTGATTAGATCTGAACATCATAGACAAACACAAAACTCTATTACATGCAGCATAATAAATGACAATTCAAAATGATTTAAGCACGATGAGAACAATTTGTTCTGACATCGGCCTGTGTGTGTGTGTGTGTGTGTGTGTGTGTGTGACAGTGGGTGACCTCGACAGCGGGGTAAAGAAGGTGACGGAGTGGCAGGAGACAAGGTACGCCTTTGACTCTGGGATCCAGTCTGGAGCCAACACCATCAGAGATGATGATGGCGACATGACAACCTCCAAGCAGTACACTGTGACCACCACTGTCACAACAGAACCACCGGGTATGACACCACAAGCTCCGCCAGTTTGCCGCAGCCACTTGGGTATTTACACGACGCGTGCGGTTACCCTTTCCAGACTCCCAATACGTGTTGACCAGAGGTCAGCGTGTGCGGGCCGCCATGTTCCCTGAGACGCTGGAGGACAGCACGACCATCTTGACCACAACTCAAACGGATCCGTCCCAGTTGACCAACGTCCAGCGACTCGCGGAGCCATCCCAGATGCTCAAGGCCGCAATCATTCACCTGATCAACTACCAGGACGACGCTGAGCTCGCCACGCGTGCCGTGCCCGAGCTCACCAAACTGCTCAATGATGAAGATCAGGTACAGTACATGTTACCGAAGAAGTGTATTTTACACTTTCTGCTCAAATTATGTTCATTACTGAAATTCAAAATGATTTCCCTCAGAATTATTCAAACTACAGCCTCGCCGTCAGCTACATTTTCAGTTTGATTATATGTATACAAGCTAAATAATAAACTTATGTGGATCCTTTTTGCGGATTTCATTTTTCGAGAAGTTGATTACAACGCTTGCTTAGCTTCCTCTCATGAGTGCTGCATGTTTTCCATCCAAGCCTTAATGTACTGTACACGGGGTGGGAGGAGAAAATCCATTGCCTTTTGAAGTCTGTCAGCCAACACAGTTCAATAGTGCACAGTCAACTCGCTGTTGTCGCTTCGACCTCGCTTCTGGCTTGCAGCTTCTGATGATTTTGCCCGCCGTTGTGACCCCCTTCCGTTATGTGTTGCCACTATTCTAAACTCAGCATTCTGATTAATGTTCCGTTTGTGGAAAATTAATTCGGCAGGAAAATCCACCCGCTTTTTTTTCCATCTCAGAAGATGACCATGTTGTCATTTGCTGTCCCCTCGCCTCCCGAGATTGATAAAAAATGAGTGGATTTTGATGTTTAATTCATATTGCACAAGAACCATATTAATAAGAATGCTGTGTTTAGCCTCCTCTGGACACATAGAATATTGTCAAGAAATCTTGGGGGTTGATTTCCCCCGTAAAGGCATATTTTACTCAATTAGACATTTGCAGCAGTAAAATAACATGCAAATATTACCATATTATCTTATTTCGCCTCTTGCTGATTACTGAAAATGACACTTTGTGTCAAGGCTCAGATAACAGCCAGTCACTGCTCAGCTTTCAAACGTCACATGACCATTCTTTTGTTTAGAATTAATGTGATCACTAAATTGTTTTTCACATGCAATTATTACCATATTATCTTATTTCGCCACTTGCTGATTACTGAAAATGACACCATGTGTCAAGGCTCAGATAACAGCCAGTCAATGCTCAGCTTTCAAACGTCACATGACCATACCCAGAAAACAGGTGAGCCGTGTGGTCATTTTATGAGCCCTGAAGACATGGCAACTAGTGTCATACATTTTTGAATGAATTTATTGTATATGAATAATAATTTAGTTACCATGTTATTATAGACCAAAAAAGTACTCTTTACTGCCAAAAATTGCTAAATTAGAGTATTGTATTCCAGTTTGTAATGGCATAGAAAAAAACAAAAACAATGCCTCAGCTCCAAAAATAATTTTGAAATGCAGCAATGCAAGCATCTCCAACTTTCAATTGCAAATCAATCCAAACAGTTAGCTGCATATTCCAAATTTATTTCTGAGTCATGTGTTAGCCATTACATGATTGGCATTTCTTTATGACTGAAACGTTAGATTTTTGCTGCCCCCAAATCCACAGTATTGAAGGCCACCAGTAATTGATTTGCTCCTAGTTGACTTTTCAGAAGCTTTGTGTTTACTTACTTTTCTATGTTATCTATGTTTCGGTTGTTACGCGAGTCCTTTCCAAAGCCACCATTTCACACTGTGAGACAATATTTCAGCCAGCATATGGCCGACATATCCACTCATTCTTCAAGTCACACAGCCTGTTATAGTGGACTGTGGGACAAAACACTATGGGCTTGTCTATATCAAAATGCTAGATCATTTGTTCTGAAGACTTTAGCATATTCTTGAATTGCTACAATTTGTCAAAAGACTGAAATTATGATCTTTCCATCAGGTGGTGGTCAGCAAGGCAGCGCAGATAGTCAACCAGCTGACACGCAAAGAGGCGTCCCGCCATGCACTGATGCAGTCTCCTCAAGTGGTGTCTGCAGTGGTGCGAGCCATGCAGAACACCAATGACATGGAGACTGCCAGAGCCACGGCCAGCATCCTCCACAACCTCTCTCACAAACGAGAGGGCCTGCTCTCCATTTTCAAGTCTGGTGGCATCCCCGCGCTGGTCCGCATGCTCAGGTGCTCGCCGCATGTCATTCACTCACTTTCACCTGCACTTAGACTAGCAGTCGGATAATATATAACGTCATTAATGTACCAGCTCAATCATTTCCCGTTGAGCCTTTTCTGTTCTGAGGTAGAGTAGACTTTAAGCGCGTGCGCGAACTTTCCTTGCGCACTGCATTGATCGAACAATGTTTATTTCCGGGCAGGAAATTTGAGGCTAATGAAGCAGTGTCTTCTGGTCAAATTACCCTTGACATTTGTCGGGCAATTGTTCCTTACCGCTACTCCATCGCTCTTTGATGCCCCACAGCTCTCCCATGGAATCGGTGCTCTTCTATGCCATCACAACTCTCCATAACCTGCTCCTGCACCAGGAGGGAGCCAAAATGGCTGTTCGTTTAGCCGATGGCCTGCAGAGGATGGTGCCCCTCCTAAAGAAAAGCAACCCCAAATTTTTGGCCATCACAACAGACTGTCTGCAGCTGCTATCTTACGGCAATCAGGAGAGCAAGGTGTGTTTATGTCTTTGCACATCAGGGCAAATCAACACTACACTACAGCAGGAATGCACTTTGTGCCTGTGCAGCACCGGCCTTTGTCATGCTTGGTTTGATTTGGGTGTGCCATCAGCACACGGTTCAGGTTCTGTCAGGTTTGGGTGTGGTTATTACAGTGAAATCTGTACTGTATATTTATTGTGCATGCTTGGACAGGTCATAGCGTTATTCAAAGTCTACACACTGTTATCCTTAAACGGTATCGTCATCAAAGATCAAAATTAAGTTTAATTTTCTAGATATGCAGTTCGTGTCTCATCTCATATCTAACAATCTGTCTGTGGCCGGCTGGCTACACAGGCTGTCGAGCTCTACTCATAAATACATATGTATACACACATGTACAAATATGCACGTATGTGTACTGGAGCTCAAACTCACACCCATAATGTGCCATGCATTTACCATTCACACAGTGAATTCTGAATCAACTTAAATTTTTGCATATTGTATGCATTTGACCCATTAACATAACTGTGCCTACCTACAGATTTTTTTTTTAAATAACCTCCTTTAAACTCATCACCCGTACATTGTCCAGTCACACCATTCATATTCCTGTCAAACTACACGTGCTAACAATATGTGACAAAATGCTATTATTCATTCTCAATCCGAAAATGGTGATTCAGCATTAGTTACCAGCCACTTTGCAACATTCTCGTTCACATTCAAACATTACCGCGTATTGCTCTCAAAGTGCATTTTTTTTTACACGATACTGTTCCCTGCAATTGTGGAAAGCGTTACCCTGTAAATCTTGCACAGCCCTAATGTATATATGTCTATAATGTCGCTTTGTCACAGCTCATCATCCTCGCCAATGGGGGTCCAGAGGGTCTTGTTCACATCATGAGGAATTACAACTATGAAAAGCTGCTGTGGACCACAAGCCGCGTCCTCAAAGTCCTGTCTGTGTGCCCAAGCAACAAACCCGCCATTGTGGAAGCTGGTGTGTGAGAAATATCTATTCAGTGTACGCGCACACCTGTGTGCATAAGCCAGTCATGCAGGTGTGGCCACTCCTTGTTAACAGAGACGTGGCTAATGGCGTCTCGTGAACCGCAATGTTCCACAACAACACATTTTATTAGATGGGCTGGTTGTGTGTTTACGCCTGCCTGTTCTCCCGCCAGGTGGGATGCAGGCCCTGGGTAAACATCTGACTGGCGGCAGCCAGCGTCTGATGCAGAACTGCCTCTGGACACTCAGGAATCTGTCTGATGCTGCTACCAAGCAGGTGTGTTGTTTTTTTTTCTCCTACCCCCAGAACACACCTGAGACATACAGTATAGTAAATCCAGGAACAATTAACAGTCAGTAAAAACTGAACGAAAATTGTTTATTAATATGTTTTGAAGTGCTGCTGAGCAATAACTTAGCAACATTAAAGTTAATTTTAGGGATTAAGGTTGTTATTTAGCTTTTTTTTTAAACTAAGGGTTTTGCTTATTTCACCATTATTTTAGAACCATTATTTGTTTGTTTTTTATCATTTTGTCACCTTGTTTCAAGTGTTTGTT
Source organism: Hippichthys cyanospilos (assembly GCF_059441005.1). Classification (NCBI taxonomy): domain Eukaryota; kingdom Metazoa; phylum Chordata; class Actinopteri; order Syngnathiformes; family Syngnathidae; genus Hippichthys; species Hippichthys cyanospilos. The sequence goes on along the minus strand of NC_142375.1, from coordinate 8,691,202 downwards.
CAGTTATATAATTCCTATATAATCCTGTTTTAAAAAGTTTTTCTACATTTTAGGTTTTTTATTATTTATTTAATAGGGTACTAAACCTGTTGAACCATTTACTGTGGTAAAAAGCTAATGCTTTGCTTATAATTATTTTGATAACCAAATGATTGATCAAGTACAATTAGACCTTTTAAAGACACATTTTGCTTCCTTGCTGTTGACTGAAAATGACATCACATGTACTCAAGGGCACTGGTAACAACCAATGACGGGTCAGCTTGCGGGCATTGCATGGACAAACCTCGGAAACGGGTGCGCATCGACCTTAACCACACGTGATGTCAACAACATCAACAACATCCAGTGGCTTTTTTGGGCCCGAAGTCATTTGAAATGGACAAATGCAAAGGGGAAAAGTGTGCTATGGTCCAATGAGTCCACATTTCAAATTGTTTTGGGAAATCATAGATGTCACGTACCCCGGGCAAAAGCGAAAAAAAAGACCATCCAGGGGCAAAGATCAAAAGCCTGCATCTGTGATGGGATGGTGGTGCGTAACTTAGACCTGTGTGATGGCACCATCAATGCTGAAGGGTACTTTGAGGTTTTGGAGCAACACGTGATGTAACACAGTGGCGAACATGCCCATGTCCCAAATCCTTATCACTGGTTGCAGGGATAAACTTCAAAACAAGTGAATTTTTTGCAAAAAAAAAAAAAAAAATGTAGTTTAGCAATTTCAACATTAAAAAATAAAATGTTGTCTTAGTGTTGTATCCAATTGGAATTGGGGTTTAAATAAGTTGAATGTCCCTTTAAGTGACTTGATTTGTTCCTGTTCTTGCTTTTTAGGTGAAATTTGCTCTTACACTTTAATATTTTATCACTTAGAATAGTGTCTATCAATAGTGTCTCCTTTTATTCTCTTTTTTTATTCTCTTTTATTATACTTGTTCAATTGGAAATGCAACAATTAATGATCCATAATCAATTTTATCGGCAGAAACAGAAGGCTTCAAAGTAGTGCTTAAGGCTTTATGAATGCATGTTCCAGATTTTCTTCCTTGATAAGCAGAACCTGTGATACTTTAATGAGGACTTAAAATTGCTCCCCAAAAAAATTGACGTGGGAGGAGCAGCGAGGAGTCCTAGAACCGCCTACATTAAGATATTGAGCTTTTCCTTGAGTTCCTCACCTGACAATTAAACAAATATATCACTGTCTGGTTTTAGGAGGGAATGGACGGTCTGCTGCAGGTGTTGGTTAACCTGCTGAGCTCAGATGACATCAACATGCTCACCTGTGCCACCGGGATCTTGTCTAATCTCACATGCAACAACGCCTACAATAAAACCCTGGTCACCCAGAGCAACGGCATCGAGGCGCTGATCCACGCCATACTGCGCGCCGGCGAGAAAGAGGATGTGACCGAGCCTGCCATTTGCGCTTTGCGTCACCTGACGTCGCGCCACCAGCAGGCCGAGGTGGCACAGAACGCAGTGAGGAGGCACTACGGCATCCCGGCCATCGTCAAGCTCCTCAACCAGCCGTACTACTGGCCAGTCATTAAGGTAACCGAGCAGTGGAAGCAAATGATAATAGATTTAGTTCGTGCTGTTTATGCAAATGTCAAAAAATAGAGCCTGGAGTTTGCTCTAAAAATTTTCAAGAGAGGAAATTTGATGACCGTGCAAATGTCAGATTGAACCAGATGCATAGCAGATTAAAGCCTTGGTTTCCCACAATGAGGAGTGCTCACTTGTTTTGTTTGTTTTTCTTGTCCTGAAGGCTGCGGTTGGCCTGATCCGTAACCTGGCCCTGTGTCCGGACAACCAGGCCCCGCTGAGGGACGCGGGCGCTATCCCCCGCCTGGTCAACCTGTTGCTCAAAGCCCACCAGGATGCTCAGAAACACGGCTCGTCCAACCAGCAAACATACCAGGTAAACCATCAGGCGAATTTTAGCAGTCCATATGCTGCACAGAAATGTTATCTACAGTATTTGTACATGTAGCTTAAACTCTTGTCGCGTGTGTCGTCAGGACGGAGTGAGGATGGAGGAGATAGTGGAGGGATGTACTGGAGCTCTGCACATCCTGGCCAGAGATCCTGTCAACAGAGCTGAGATCGCCAACCTGCAGACTATTCCTCTTTTTGTTCAGGTACCAGATGCCATAAACTTTTGTGTGTGCGTGTGTGTGGTGCTCTTTGTTGTCATTCTGAAATGTCCATCTCTCTGGCCAGCTTCTCTACTCGCCAGTGGACAATGTGAAGCGAGTGGCAGCGGGCGTTCTGTGCGAGCTGGCTCTGGACAAACAATCAGCTGAGGCTATCGATGGCGAGGGAGCGTCTTCTCCGCTGATGGAGCTGCTGCACTCAGACAACGAAGGCATCGGTAGGACACTTAACGTTTAGTCGATTTTTATCCTCTTTAGCTTTGAACTACTCATTGGAATGTTAAGACAATCGTCGAAAAGGGCATCTCCTCAAGAAACAGTGACAATTTGTAAGCACCTACAAATTCAAATGGTCTCAAACAGAAGATGCATTTTTGGTTTTCAGCCTAAAGATACTTATACTGAAACAATTTGTCCCAAAAAGAATGTTGTGATGACACAAAAACCACCACCGGTACGAATGTTGCAAGAATAATGTAAAGTGCCTGAGTGTCTACAAAAGTACTGCATAAAAGAGATGCATCAATACTTTATTACTATTATAAGATGAGAAGTCACCAACCGGCTATAAGGGACATGCAAAATTGCATATAGATTAGGGATGGCCTAAGCCACATTTTGACTTTCATGCAAATTCGGGTTTTATCGCTTAAGGAAAACGGCAAACATATTATTGGCAATAAGGTCAAGCCAGTGAAGCGCTTCTCGGAGGTCTGCCTGATTGTCACTCGAGTGTTCACAGCAAGACTCTGAACTTGACTTCTTTTTGGGTTCCCCATCAGCCACATACGCTGCAGCGGTCCTCTTCCGCATCTCCGAAGATAAGAGCGCTGAGCACAAGAAGAGAGTTTCCAGGGAGCTCACACACTCCATGTTCAAGCACGACCCCCCGGCCTGGGAGGCGGTGAGTGTCCAGCTCCCACCAGCGCCACCAGCACTGTAAATTGTCTTATCTGACCTTACCTTACCTTACCTTACCTTTGTGCAGGCCCACAACAGTGTCACCATGGAAGCAGCCTACCAAGACGGTGAGTCCGCGTGACTGGAATGCCCACATCCAACGTATTGCTTAGCATTAACCGCAAGAGCAACCCACACATATGCTGTGACATCATCTGCACCGTTCAAGCACACAAAGGAGCGGTCTTCCAGTAAACACACAAGTCACTCCTCCCCCTTTGCAACCGCACATCTGAAACTTTTTTTCTTCTTCTACCATCACCAAAACAACAGCAGCAGCTGGTGTCGGAATTCAAGATGGAAACTGTGCTCGTGTCTTTGCAGAGCTGGACGCTCCTTTCCAAAACTTTGGTGGCTACGCCGGAGACATTCCCATGGACCCTATGGACATGCATGACGATTTCGCCCCCAACATGGTCTACGACAGACAACAGCAGTTTGAGCATTATTAAAGGTCAGCGCGCCGCAGAATTGGAGCTCTGGACTATTTGCCATGAGTGGGTTTTATCGTTATATAACACCACTACATTATTGCACATGTATACTGAGCATATCGGTTTGATAATACATAACCTTTTGACACGTAAACATTTAGCAGCGCAAGTGATTAAACAGCTGCTAAATCAATTGATTACGTACATTATGCAGTTGTTTGCTCAATTGAAAACACTTCTCAGGTCTTAGTGAAAGTTCTGACATTGGAAAAAAAATAATACAGCCTCCTTAACATTCACTTGTATCAGTTGGTTGAAATTACATAAATAGTGGAACAAAAATTGGTGTAATTGGTACCCCACTAAAATATTTCGAATTGCCTATATTTGCCATAAGATGGTGCCAAAGCATTTGCTTCAAGAAAGTTGGCAACAAGATTCCACAAAATGGCACCAACGTAATGGTATTCCATTAGACCTATCCACTGAAATCATAGAGCAATGTAGAAGTAGCAGAAAAAAAAGTTTGCTTTAGGGAAGCATTATGAGCTAATGCTGATGGCGTTGTTAGCTGGCAATAACCTCCGCTAACACTGCAGCTGTGCTTATCTTTTGGCGTTGAGTCGACCCTCGAAAACGACATTGGAAATAATGTCGATTTACTTTATGAGGGCAGGCACTTCTCAGGCTCAACTCAAAAAAAAAACAAAAAAACGAACGACATCGCTTTTAAGAGGAGATTCTTCACAGCACTATTTTCAAATAGTGTAGCCCTTTAAACTTGAACAAGGTGGAACTTACACCGTTGTCAAGGAAACACATTTCATCTTTTTGATTCAAGCCATCCATTTGTTAAAATCATTATTCGCTATATTTTGAAAATGCCTCAAATGTTTCTCGGCCCAAATATTTTCCTGCCTATTTCTAATGTAATTTTGTTCTCATGTTGTTTTTTTTTCCTTTCCACAGATCCGAGGAGACACTTGCAGAAAAGTGAACTTCTGGGCTAGAATGGAACAAATAAGTTGATTCCTTTAATATGTAATATATGCAATTATCATCGAGGATGGGACTCTTAATCTTAACAGGGCTTACATAAGTTTTTATATTCTAACATTGCTGAAGATCTTATACACAGGCTTGAAAAGATTGTGTGTTTGTATGCAGAGGCGTTAATGTGTGTTTATGTGTGTGTTTCTGCTTTCGGGTTGGTAATCCATGCCAAAGAGATTTCATTTTTGTGAAGATCACATAGATTGCTTTTTTTTTTAAATCTTTTTTTTTTTAGTTGACAACACTGCTGCAGGTGGAATAGTGTGAACCTGCTCAGCTTTCTTTTAATGCCTTTTAAAGTGTCGTTTCGACAATGGCGTCAACTTTCTCCCGCTTGTAACCCCAAAGTGTCAGCTGACATCTGGTGCTTGAGTTTGCCACACGTACAGCGAACAAATTGGGAACGGCGACACGCCTTTGGAGAGAGTTGGGGGCAAATGTTGCTAAACGAGATGCTTCTTTTTACGTTGTTCTTTTATAGTTTATGGGGAAAGGATTGCATACTTTGCTTAGCCAGAATAATAACATGTCAGTTTTAAGTAACCGAAGAGCTTGTGTGTGACTGTAATTTGATGTCAAAACGCTGATTGACGCATCGGTTCAACAGATTGACTGATTTTCTTTTTTGTGGATTTCATATAGTCGGGACGCCAGCCGGAGAAACACTACTGACAGGGAAATTTGTACTTACAAAGAGTTTTTACTGAAATTTTGTTAAATAAAATAAAGGCTATATTAAACCTGCCTCTCTGTTTTTTAACAAGTTGAATTTCCTGTTTTAGCGTGTGATGAGCACCTTTTTCATTGATGATGATGTACTGAAAAATGTCTTTAGTTAGATCAGTTATTATTATTAAAAAAAATAGTATCAAGGTCTGTATTTAATTGGTCTAATTAATCTCACTTTATTCTTATCTAAAACAAGATAAACACTCTCAACCAGAGGGTTTTTGGGGGGTAGTGTGTTATAGCAAATCAAAACATTGATAATATAATAACAAAAAAGTGACTTCTCTTGCTTACCTTCTGCTGCATTTGAGACTAGTCCCAAGTGCTGGCTGCAACTTTTCGTTATGACCATCAGGAGGGATAATGATGTTTTCTTTGGTTAATTGACAAATATTTAAAAATCATTCAAATAAATCCTTATCCAGGCTGTCCTTTGCAGACTTGCTTAAATGTGGAGTGCTCTCTAGTTTAATCTGACAAAGAGCTTTGCTATGGTTAAACACGTAATCACAATACAGGAAGCGTAGTTAAAAAGTTAAATCCATTTTAAAAATGTTTAAATATGAGAAAATAACCCCTGGGTGTCCGGGGATTTTTTACTAGCGCGGCCTTATGACCCAACTTGGGCTGGTTTTGAAAGGGTCAGAACATTGTCAAATATAAATATATATTTAATTTACAACGCCCTCAAAATGTTCAGTGTCATCAGTCCTTTTTTTTTTTTGGTGGTGGTGGGGGGTGGGGGGGGGCACTACGCCCCATTTATCAATAAAAATTGTAAGATGCTGTAATAAGTAACTACGCTGTATATTTATGAAATTGAAATAGGAATATTTATTATGTCATAATTAAAGTATGACTTTTGAAGACTTTTGGATTATGGGATTCCAGGCTAAGACAATCATGGAAGTCATTGGAAGGCTTGCAAATGTCTTAAGTTTCCTGCTAGCGCCACCCGGTGGTTCGGGGGTGTCAACACAAAACATTTTACTGGGCTCCTTTCACAAGTTGCTGTTTAAAGGATTAATGCAAAAATTGGGGCCGAGTTGGGTCAAAAATTTTCCCCCAGGGGTTAATTGATGGGAAATCTGGTAATCTGACAGTAGTTGTGAACACAAGTGCAGGAATTTGACTACATACGTGCATTTTGTTGTAAATATTCAGTAAATCAGCGAAAGACGAGATGCATCAACCTCACACCCACAGTCACACCTAACGACAGTTTATTGTTTTCAACACGCCTGTCAAGCAAAAAACATGCAAACAGGAAAGACAGAAGAGCGCCATTTCTAACGTAACATTGAGGTTTTATTGTTTTCTGATAGAAAATGTTTCAACAAATGGCTTGTGTGACCGCACGTCATGCAGACACAATCCTAATAAATGTGTTGTGGTTGACAATATTCAGGAATGTGACCTTACATCATGTCCACCTTATTGCATCATTTCACGCAGTGCAGCACTGAGGCGGAGATGAATGTTTGAACATGTGCCACCACCTTCAGATAACGTTGTCGAACATGTGCATGGACTGCATGATGTTGTCATCCTAGAATGGAGGCACGTTTAATTTTGATGTTCGCTCATATTGGGTGTATTGATTTAAAAGAAAAAAAATCCACCTTTTGGCACGTCTCCAAGAACTCCTCAATGGTGACGACGCCGTCCTTGTTCTTGTCCATTTTCTACAAGGCGACACACCATCCGTTAATCCATATTTACGCGCGGCACTTTGCAGCTGAGATTTGATGTGAAAGGCGACCAGTTTCATGCACACCGTTGACCTTTGAAATGTGCCACAATGACCCCCCTCCACATACACGTTTGTTGCATATTTCCATTTCGCCAACCTGGAAGAAGCGTTCCACGTGGTCCTTGGGAGCGCTGTCAATCATGCAGGGGTACGTATACTTGCCCATCATATCATAAATGGAGTGCATGATGTCTGTCATCTCCTGACCGAAGCAAGTCATCGTCATAAACTGTTAGCAAAACACGAACGACAACTTTTTTTTCGAAAAAGACACGCGGTGCCAACACCTCTCGAGTGATGCAGCCATCTTTGTTGAGGTCGTACAGGTTGAAGGCCCAGTTGAGTTTATCGGTGATGGAGCCTCTGAGGATGATGGACAGACTTAGAACAAAGTCCTACAGTCAAGTAAAGAACAATGGGGACATATAAGATAAAGTGAAGGCCACTTGTAGTGTATTGCTGGTACGCATTAATGTTCATTTTCTAAACCACATCTCCATAAAACGACACAAACTAGACGTGTCAAATTGTTGTGTCAACTTCTGTCGTGTGTATTACCTCAAAGCTGACAGATCCGCTGTTGTGAGTGTCAAAAGCTTCAAAAAGGAAATGTGCATACATACTTGTATCTGGAAAAGGAACACTTGAAATTAGTAACCCTATACCACACGCTTGCGAGCTCTATTGTATTAACGGGGGACCAAATAGGACATCTCTCCCATTGTGTTAGCTCTGCATCATTGCTAGTGTTACTTTTTTTCCATTTTGTGCTGTCTTTGAAACAGACAGATGGAACCACTCATCAATCGTAGATGATATTCAAAATACCGGTAATTATTTTGTTAATCAGTTATAATGAATTAACCGATGATTTCATGTAACAAAAATGCAAACTTGGTGAGTTTTTTTTTTACTGTTATTTACAATAAAGCAATTAACCAATTATTAATTTGATGAATGGATGAAAATACATCTTTTTGATTATAATTGTATAGGCATGATTTTATCTTTCAAACATCAGTTTGCATCAGGCTTTACACATTTTTTTTTTACATCTTAACATTTGTAGCCTGCATTTGATGGGGTTTCTCAAACTCCTGCTTTAGTTTAGAATTCAGATCAAATCTGTAAGCTTCTTTGTCAGTGATTCATACTAAATATCGATGCTATTGAATTTGCTGAAAAAGGAGAGGAACCCCCGTTCCAAAAGTAAAAAAAGTGATCCCACTCATGTAAAGCATGCAAATCCCCACCCTGAAAATAACAATGGGCTGGCACTTGTTTGTATACTCCTGTGGTTTGTTCTTTTTGTGGCGATTGTCTGGTTCTTTTCTTTGCACATCGTTGTAATTACCGTCTTTAAATTTAGAGTTTGGTGAAGACAGTAGTGATATTTTAAGAAAGGAGAGCCAAGACTGTAACTGACCTCCCTGAGGGAAGAACTGCGCGTAGATGTTTTTAAACGTCTCCTCATTCACTGCACCACTGGGACACTCCTGGAATTAGAAGATGTAAAACCTCTCACTCTTGCCAAAGTGGCTACAGGCGAGAGCAAATGTTGCCGATGGAGCTCACATTTTTGAATCCTCTGTAAAGGACCTGCAGCTCTTTCTTGCTGAAGCTGGTTTGCCCCACGAGGCGTTCGATGCCCTCCGGTCGGTAACGCACTGCCGATAGCTCGGCCTCGTCGCTCACGCTATCTGCGAAAAAGCAGGGCAACGCAAAACAAGGCGTTACACCACAAGATGCAGATTACAGGACTAGGAGAATGCAGAGTGACACTTGCTTTGATTGAGTGACGGGCTTGAGCCAGAATAGTAGCAGGGTAGCAGTTTGAGGAAGCGCTGCTTGATGGTCCTTTTGGTGGCTTTATTTGCCTGGTTACCTGGAAAGAATAGAATAGAATAGAATAGAATAGAATAGAATAGAATAGAATAGAATATTTGAACATCATTTTTCAGATGTTCCAAATGGGTCTCTGCGAGCAAGATATATATTATGAATCAGGTGAGAAACTCAACGCCATTTCACTCTGGTGCTGGTGGGAGGCTGATAAAAGTACCAGAATCACTTGAAGTGAGTCTGTACTGAGCAGTCAAAAAGGCATTTTCGGTTATTTCAAATTGAACTTGTTCAAATTTTTTGCCAATCGGATATTTCAGAATGGATCTCAATTGACATGTTAGCACGTTATATTAGGAGGTGAGAAAATCAGAAGGCTTTTGTCATGATAATCAACTCGATTAATCGTGGCTGCAAATATCGTGATCGCGATTAAAATTCCATTACCTGTGCAGTCCAATTTAAATCCAAAGCCTTTTATTCCGTTGTGGGTCATTCCAGAGTTGGAGGATATTTTGCGCCCCTCCCATCAATTTTTATATAGTTTAAATTGATTAAATAGTTTCTGAGTAAATTTGTAAATTTGTCCCGAAACCAAAAATAAAAACACAAGGGGAAAGGAATGCTGGAAAATGGATGAAAAATGCTCAATAAGTCTCACGCACCCCCTAAAATTATATTTTTCTCTTGTCCCACACGCTGTAATGACCAAATTGAATCTCAAATGAAACGATTCAAATGGAATTTAAATTTCTTTATTGGGGAGGATGGGGGGCATTATTTGTTTCATTGCCGTCTCTTGTAAGAATGGGAACATTTGTTTTAGTAAACATAACATTTCAAATCATTATTGTTCTTCATGGAACGGGTGCCCCACAACATGCATGCAACCCTGTTATGCCAAAGAAATTGCTAGAGCAGAGGTATGTCCTCTATTCTCATTCATATGTTTTATAAAATCATTTTATGAATATAATCAAAATAAAACATCCAAATTATTTTTGAAAATATTTTCTTTCTCATTTACATAGGTAAGTTTGTCCTCTGGGAGCAGCAGTAACAGCTTGCTAAACAGACAGTTTCTACTCCTGAGAGAAAGCCTTATTTATTTATTTATTTATTTATTTATTTATTTATTTATTTATTTATTTATTTAAAATTGGACCATTGAGCTGCAAGGTGAGCTAATCAACCCTATGGTAGTTTATTACCTATTATTGATGGAAATAAAGCAGAAAATCAGAAGAGTGAAAGTTGACTTGTCAAGAGTTTTGAAGTCCAAAAGTCATCCAATTCTGAAACGACCCTTGTATGAATGGTAAAATATGCATAAACAATAATTGAACATTCTGTTATAGTTTGATTTAACTACAAATACATCTTTTATGATAAAATACCTACAGTTTTATTTACCTGGGCACCATTTTTTGTACTAATGACTAAATAAATTGGATATCGCGACAAAATAAAAATGCACGTATTTAAAGGCAATCTTTAAAAACAAACCAACGGTAATAATATTCATCTTAATAATAATAATAATAATAATAATAATAATAATAATAATAATAATAATAATAATAATAATAATAATAATAATAATAAATCACATTGGTTGTCCTTTTTAAAAAAAGCAACAGTTTCGTCCAAAACACGCTGATCGTGCATGGATGAATTTTACCAGCAGAGAGCAGCATTTCTCAATGGCTCAACAAGAACAACTAGCCAGTAAACGTGCACTAACCCATACGCACACGCTTGCATATACGCACACGCACAAAAATACAGAAAGCTAAACAAAAAAACCCATACAATTCCAACATGTTGCCTGTTCATATGACTGATGACACATCTCCATTCCCACTGACACCCGCAGCCCATCTGTGTGATGCAAGTGAGGTTTGATTTTGAGACAGATAAAACCAACAGCATGATGAGAACATATTAAGAAACATATTGAGAAGGAGATTTTTTTTAATATATAAATTACCAAGACTAGTTGCTAATCACAAGGAACATATAAAGCAAGACTAGTTGGCAATCACAAGGAACTTATAAACGTAGACCCATATCAATGTCGTATAACAAAAAGCAATGCAATTATTAGGAATACATTTTATCCATACATAATATATAGAAAATACATAAGAAACCTTGGCCATTGTTATGATCAATTAGAAAAAACAAACAAAATATTAACAAAAACAAATCACGGCCTTAAGGGGGGAGGCTCACCAGTAAGCTTTTATGAGCATTTGCACACATGCATGCCGCTATTATTTATCAAGAGCTTCATGCAGTGATGATGTTTGCTGTTGAGACGTCAATCAAACGTTCAAATACGGCAGCTGCAGCCGGGTGGAAAAGCAAATAAAAAGAGAACGCCACTTCTCATCTTCATGACGCAGGATGGGCACACATGATGCAATCTTTTTTTTTTTGCCTATTGAGCATAAAGTTTCTTTGCCAATGCTATTCTTTCTCCTGGCAGCTATTTTTAGAAGAGAGGATTGCTCACACTGGAATTTGTTGAGATCAAAACATGTGTGCACACACACAAGTGGGGTGCATGTCATCATAATGTGTCTGACAGTGCAGGTTGTGGTTGGACACAATTAATAATATAAGCACATTTAGGCATGTTGATGTCAATAAAGTAGCTAAATGTGTTTTCAAAGATTGGACCTGTGCTAACCCCGGGGCTGACTTTGATTGCTTCAATCAATTTCATTGTATGCAGCCCACTGAGGCAGATCAATACGCTCTTCTCTGCTGCTACGAACACAATTAAAAGACTCTTATCCACTCCTTTACCAGCCGAGTATGAGACATCTCCACAGGACAAATGGGGAGAAAAGCACAGTTGGAAAATATACATTGGCCAGGAAATAAAAAATGGAAGCCTCAAATCTCATGCATCTATTCAGTGCGAGCTTTGTTTTGAATGCAGTTTATATTCTTAATTTCGTTGCACGTGTTTGTTTTTCACTCACCTCTGTTCAGCATGAGCTAAAACATTTTAAATTTGGAATATCCCACAATGTGCACAGGATGATGAATCATTTAGATACGCTGCATCCATCCATCCATCCATCCATCCATCCACAGAAAGGCCAGAAGTTGGCTGATTTGTTTATTTTTCCGTAAATTTGATATCTCCACTTGAACTGGGAATGGTAAAATCCTTGCTTAATCCAATTGCATGTCATATTTTACTGTATAGTATTTTGATTTAACAGATTTTATACAGTACAACCACATTAATTAACTAACAGTCTCTATGGCTCTCTCTTTGTTTATGCTCAAATTTGGTTCATCTAAGTTAATCTATGTTCATCTTGCGTAGTTGGAAATGTGAGTTTATTTAGAGTGTGCAATGAGCAGAAGTCACCCAATTGGTTGAACTGTTGAATATGCAGTACTGTTTTACTAAGTGAAATTGGATCATTTCCTCCCCTCAGTACCCCAGTGACAAGAAGCCAAAGAAGCAATCTTTTAATTAAAGTGTCCCTCAGAGGATGGGAAGGTCTTCAAGCAACACTTGGGGCCTTATTTTCGATCCCAGCACAACTCTGGTGTGAAATACGGTCTAACTGTGTGCATGTGTGGAGTTTTCTTTTCAGGGTAAGCGTCTAAGAAATTAATTAATTGATTGATTGATTAATTGGATGGATGGATGGATGGATGGATGGCATTTCAGTATGAAGGGTGAAACCAGAAAGGAGCATTTGTGCTGTTGTTGATGGGAAACCTTATTGAAATTTATAGTCATTTTTCAAAATGAATAAAGATCTAAATATTACATATCGTCACATTTACTAGTACATGTATGTGCTAGCTAGCAAAATGTTTACCTATTTGTCATTAATATTAGCATCATGCTAATTACCAAGGAGCATCCTACTCTTTTCTCACAATTAAACATAATGCAACTTATCAAGATGGGGAAAACTCTTATGGAACTCCAATTCGCTTGGGGGGAAAAAAACTTTTCAAAGCACATGGCTTGGTTTCTTATCAAGTGAAGACCTTGATTACAGGAGCTAAACATGAGGGTTCATTCCAAGGAAAACAGCTCCTCAAATCAATATACTGTACTTCATTATACACGTCATATAATTAACAAATAAGAAGCTCATTAAATACTGATATGAGCGAGTTACTCAAAGTTTTGTATGATTTTCACATTTGATTTCAGACCAGAACATTGCCTTGTTCATTGAACGCCACTTCAGTCTTCTTGAACATCATCAGTGGCGGGATGAGGTTTAACATCTAAATGGCATAACCGTACATTTTAATGAATTAATGAATGGATGGATGCATGAATCGATATTGGTTGATGAAAGTAAAAAGGATTGAAATACGGCAATTTATTTTTTCAAACGGAGCCCTAGTTCCCATTTTCTATTTCCCAAACTCCTTTTTGCGTTGATGTTGACTTTCCTCTGGGACATCACAGCAGCTTAGAAAGGGTTGGACCCAGCTAAATCAATCATGTTGTCTCGGTGCTTAAAGTAATCCTCGCTGGGACTCCACTCACATTCTGGATGACCATTTCGTACAAACTGGCCACGTTCACACGCACGGGGGTGTGCGCACACACGCACACACACACACACACACACACATAAAGTATGGTTTGCATCAGACGTCACCTCGACAAGTGCGAAGGATGAGCTTTGACTTTATTACATAACATCAAAGCATCTAAATCACATTTGCTCCTTGGAGCACATTCCCGCATTCAAACACTGAATACAACAGAGATCAAAATAAAGTACACACGCACACACAAATGTGCAATCTAACATTACTAGGAGTTCACGTGCACATCATGCAACGTGCATAAATGAGTGACACCGCATAATTCATGCATATTTTACAAGATAAATACTGTCTGTCCTACCTGCTAGTATGCTCCTAATCAATATTGTTGTCTGTTAATTCTTCTTTAAATATTCCAACATAAAGAGATATTTTATTCTGTGAAAATGCTTTGGCAGCACACTAAAGTTTCAATGATCAAAACGTGCTGCAATTTGCAGCCTGACTCTTCTTTTTTTTCTTTTTTTTAAGTTATAGGAGTTTGAGCTTTTGATAATCATATTACGAGCCGCCTTGTTTTTTTGTACCCATTCTTGTTGACCTGATATGACTCTCACCACTTGGTTATAAACATTATCATTCAAAGTGTGTGTATTGTAATAATCCCCGCCACGGTTGCTGTCATCTTTCTATCCATGCAAAGGGCTGGCCGTTTGTGTATCTTGCGGCTTGGAGCCCGTGTGTCGATGCACCTGTTGACTGGTTAAAGCAAATGCTGAATGGCCACCGCACCCCCCTCGAAACCGACAAACATGAAAAACCTTCATGCTAATAGCTTGTTCGCCAGCCAGCTGTGCATACTTCTGTTCAAAGATTTAGTATGGGAGAAGACACTCAGTTATTTTTGGTGACAAAGTCTATTTTGGGAGCATCTAAGATGAATGATTAAGTGTGCTTGTCTTTGCAAGTATGTATTGAAAAAAATATTGGGGGGGTGGTGCAGACGGAGAAGGAAGCGTGGAGCATCTCACTGATCTAATTACGTACACTTCAAACACACTGAGGAAGATGGCGAGATGCTGGAGACTTTTTCTTGATTTCTTGTCTGCCACTTCCTTTTTGCTTTATGCATCTCACTTCTTGCTCGCTTGTTTATCTCATGAAAGACCATCACGTTAATGCAATATCTCCATTGAGGCTGTGAACGCTGTCTTATGGCTGCAGGCCAGAGATGGCCACTCCGTGTTTCCCACCTTTCTGCCTTTTACTTAAAGTCATGGGACACGTCATTGGGCACACCTGCACAACCTGATTGGAATACAATCCATTGCAAGAAATATGTCAAACCTGGGCATTCACATTCACACATCAGGGTGATTTCATCATCCAGGCACTTTGATGTACTGTTTTTTTCTGTTTAAGACTAAACTGTAACCCGTATAAATGCTGTAAAAAATCATTAACAGTTGTTTAAAATTGATTTATATTGTGTTTATCTTTTGTTAAAGTTAGAATGGATACAGGCTTAGTTATACTTTTGCCATTTTTATAGATATTAATCCTATTGGTAGTCAGCGTGTGGAGTAGGGGGGAGTTTTGCCTTTTCTATGAGGGGGGTCTTGGCAAAATAATTGAGAAGCATTGGACTAACCTAACCTGTCTGTTGTTGGAAAGAGGGACCTTATAAATCCATGTTTTGATTGAAACTTGTTCATTTACCATTAAATTTACTGTATATCCGCAGTAAAGTATGATTGTTGACTTGAAATATGAACAAATGACATCTTCCGTGTGATCATTAACATTCCTGATGCAGAAGTAGAAGTTGACGCAAACTCAGTGCAATCCTAAATTTTCCATCTCATGTGTTTGGTCTTGAAATATACGTCATTGTTTGACTACCTAAGCCACAAGTGACTTCTATTGACAAGCAAAACAATGAAATGCTCTTCCCTTAGTTGACAGAAGGTATAGCCTATATAAGCGATCTGTGCACCCGTTTTTCTGACATTTGTGTAAAGACGTTTCTTCTGTAAAATATGACGTGACTCAACAAAAGATTTAAAATCACTTTTGTAATGAAATACAGTATGTATTTTGCAGCTATTTCTGGCATGCCATAATTCCAAAATATTCAAGAAAAATACAGTATACTAAAGCAGCTTGTTTGTATACTGGCAGTAATGAACACGCGTATGTCTTCAACTATAAATAACTGCTTCATAAACAGGATCAATATGCGATTAATACAAAGTGGCGGGAAGACTCGGACGCACCTGTGAGCGGGTCGTAAGATCGGTCCAGTTCCGTGGACTCGGACAAGCTGTGGTCCTGACTCCTGGATTTCATGGTTATCCCTCCTCTTTACACGACCCGCACGTGGTGCCGCCAGACCTGCACACGATCTGCGTGTGTTTTCATCTCCAAGACATCGCCGAGGCTGCAAAGTGTGGAGGAGCGTGATTATGTCGATGATCCCGCTCCCCCTCCTTGCTCATCCAATCTCCAGCTGCTCCTCTTCCTGCACGAACTTTCAAAACACCGTTTGCTCGCCTCGTTGGATCACGCGAATACGAATGTCCCCATGGGAGGAGAAGGGGGGAGACAAAACGTGATCCATTTATTCTAGCGTTTTGTTACATTCGGGAAGCAGAAATAAGGAATATATATATATATATATATATATATATATATATATATATATATATATATATATATATATATATATATATATATATATATATATATATATAGTTTTTTTTTTGTAAGTTCATCATTAGATGCAGGGGCGTAGCCAGAACTTTTTCAATTGGGTGGCCAGGGTAGACACACACCCAGGTTTTTATTAGATAAAGGAGATCTTTTTTTCATTATATGCATTGAGATGTATGTGTTTTTGTTTTGGTCCCACTGTACCAGACATCCATGTGGAGCACCCCAAATACCACCTCAAAAATCATGCGTGTCATACACTTTTCTTCGAGAGGAGATATGAGTGAAAAAGATTATAAATAAATTAGACTTATGTAAATTATTTATTTTTTGTTAGTGCAAATTTTGTTTGTTGTTTTTTTTTGGGGGGGGAAACTATTGAGTCACATTCAGAGACAGACAAGACACAATCTATGTACAATCGGGGATAAAGAGAGAAGAGAGTCTGCGCAGAGCTGAATGAATTCAGGCCAGATTGCTCTTTTTTTTAAATGTAATTATTATTATTTATTCATGACGACCTGTGTTTGTGGTTGCTTTGGTCTGCTGGGTATGCGTGTCTGAAAGTCATATATATATATATGTATATATATATATATATATATATATATATATATATATATATATATATATATATATATATATATATATATATATATATATATATATATATATATATATATATATGCCATTTTGTTGTTTCATGTTTCCTGAAATAGTTATTTTGAGTCTTGAATCTGTGTGTACCCTGATTCTGACCCAAATTCATCTAGACAGCCCAACAAAATATTGATGGATGGCTGTACAGTGAGTTTAAAATGGCGCAAACACACATTTATTACAAAATGTCAGTGATTGAGCTTTTGCTGAAATTTCACAGTGCAGAGGGCTATGTCCTGCCTAGAACTCTACTGAGTCATAACAGTGTCTCGTATCCTTCTGGGCTCATCAGTACAGCAGTAATATTTGCCGTTCTAAACAAAAGAACAAAGGTACACTCCATGAGTTTAATCTGTTGCTTACAGGGGTGTGTCCTGCCTGGAACGACAGTGGGAGTCATAATCATGTTTCAAGTCTTATTGATATCATCAGTACCTCAGTACGCTCTTTTAGGGTTCAATCTGAAGTTATGGTAGCAGGTGACAAATGAGCACAAAAAAAAGAGCAAACACAGCTTGCATGCTAAATGGATGATGCAAAAAAAAAAAAGTCTGTATCGTGGTGCCAAACATGGAGAGGAGGAGTGTTTAGTCTAGTCTTGTGCACACAGAGATACAGTCCGGGACGCACAAAATGAAATGGACGCGGCACATGCAGGAGGATAAGCAAAAACAAAGTAGGCGATATCTGTCTGAATGAAATTTTGATGAGAAGGCTGCTATGCTTAAGTGCTGCATTGCAAATAGTCAGCAGCATGGATTGTCGGGGTAAAAACGTCTGGCTTGGTATGCACTTAAACACATCCATCTATTTTACATAGCTGCTTATCCTCACAAGGGTCACAGGCTTGCTGGTGCCTTTCCCAGATGACTTTCGGGCAGTAGGCGGGGAACACAGGTTAACTGGTTACCAGCCAATTGCAGAGCACACAGAAACAAACAACATTCACGCACCCAATCAAAATTTAGTATGTCCAATACAATTGCCATGCATGCTTTTGGAGTGTGGGAGGAAGGCCGAGCAAGGTTGATTTAACTCGGGTCCCCGAACTGTGAGGCAGGCATGCTAACCACTGCGCCACCAAGTCGTCTTGTCAGGAAACAATATACTGTAAATCGTAATGAATGAGAAACTCAGGGGCGTTTATATATTTATTTGTCAGACAAAGCAAAAATCAACCTATGTGGAAATAACATCTATTTAGAAAAACAAGCAAAACAAACCCCACCGTACTCAGTTTTATTAAACTAAAGTAAGTAATGATTGGAAAGATATACAGTAGTTAGTCATGGCTTCCTTTTGGTAACCCCAGAGCATCAGCAAGATGTGTCAAGTGAAAATACTTGAAATGTAAGTGAACGCATTTGTAACTTGAAGAGCACAGAAGAGAAATAAATTAGACACACTTAATCACAGCAGGCGGCACGAGCACGGAGTTAAAAAATGCCGATTCAAACTTTCTGAAATCCGACCGTTCGTGCCTGTTAACAGTCCAGCCAATACTGCAGCTTGCGCACCCGCACCCGCACACCCACACACGGTCTAGCCATCCATGATAAAGTGACTCCAGCCAGTGAGAGAAGTTTCAATCGTCCAAGAGGAATGAAGAGGACATGTTGTAGATGGTGTTTGCACTGTCTGAACATGGGCTCGCTTCTCAGGAGATGGTGGAGAACTCTTTGAGAAGCACGTCCTGACTCAGGGTGTTCAAAGACACGTTTTTTCTCACATTCAAGCTGATGGAGCGCACCTGAGGACACATAAGGGACACGTCTCCGTCACTGTACTCACGGCATTAGCGCAGGGGTGTGTTTGATGCAGCGTGCGATCCTCTTTGCTACACGTGCAATATATTGTAGCATCTGCTATGGTTTGTGGGGACAATGGTGAATGAATTCACATGTATTAACAACCCAAACAGTTTATATCTGCATGTGGTAGACATCAAAGCTCACATGGCACCTCACAGGATTTGAGGAGGCAGAGTTCACAATGCAGCAGTAGTTTACATGCCACTTCAACACAAGCGCATCACTTTTCGTACTCCGGCACGCACACCGCTCATTCCCCCTGCCTCCATGCACCTCCACACACACACACAACCCGTCTGCAACAATAGTGATGTCCCGCTGCCCAACTCCTCCCACCCCGACGTTGAGGAACAAATCTCACGATTTTTCCTCACCCAAGCTTGACAAGTATGTATTTGCTGGTGCAATAAACGACTTACGCATGATTCAATTAGTTGTAAAATATTTGTTCATGGCAGCCCTCGTATAAATATAAATATGCCCTTTGGTTGTCTTACCAGCTCCTTAAAGAAAGCCGCCTCCTTGGGCTGCTCCGAGTATCTCTCAAACTGGTCCAAACCATCCTGCAGTTTGAGTGTCAGGGTGTCGTAGTTGGAACGCACTACCTCCAACACCTAACGCGGCCAGAGGCAAAAGACAGTCATTGCGTGACATAACCGCATAACAAGAAAGTTAAATATTCATCAGGGTTGAATACTTCAGCACAACATTTTATTTATGAGGGACCACGAAGCTGTATTGTCATTATCATCATCACGGTCGTCATCTGCTGACTCCATTTGCTATTTTCAGCTCCTCTCCTCATCAGCTGGGGCTCTGAGCTTTTTTATTCCTAATGATAAAACTTGACGTGTGTGTGTGTGTGTGTGTGTGTGTGTGTGTGCGCTTGTCCAGCTGAGATGAGAAGCTGGAGTGAAATCGGAGCTAATTATGTAAAAATTCTCCACAGCTCCACCCCTGACAGTTACCCTCTCAGCCATGAAATAGGCGCTAATGCAGACATATTTCATTCTATTATTAATGACCCTGAAACACAGCGTGAGACATGAACGCTTTCCTCCACAAACAAAAATGCTGTGTG
Source organism: Hippichthys cyanospilos (assembly GCF_059441005.1). Classification (NCBI taxonomy): domain Eukaryota; kingdom Metazoa; phylum Chordata; class Actinopteri; order Syngnathiformes; family Syngnathidae; genus Hippichthys; species Hippichthys cyanospilos. The sequence continues at coordinate 8,671,457 of NC_142375.1, read as the reverse complement.
GATAAATGGAAACATATTGATGTTAAGAGTAGATCGGTTCCATTTATCGCATGCGCTCCCTACATGTCGTCCAGCGTTTCGAAAAAAGCTGAGCCCTTACTTTAAGACATTTTACTTTGATTAATCACAAACGTTCTGCACATTTTTAGTTGCAAAATGGCACTGTGATGAAAAAGTCATCCCATCTCAGTGTGGGCCATGTTTGAATGATAACCTCAGTGAACGTGCCTTCCAGGGAAAGAAATGAAAAGCACGGACGAGTTGAAAGTAGCAGGAGGTGGGACAGTCAGGGGAGGAGAAGTGTCAGCTGTGACAAACAGGTTTGAGGCACCAAAAAATGAAAAATGGAAGGAAAGTAAACAGAGCATGGAAAAGGAATCCGGAGAAGACAGGAGGCTGGAAGCTGCATCACGTGACGGTTGAGCAAAGAGGCTTTGGCCCTCAAATACAACTCTATGCCGAGGCGAAGCTCTGCACCGTCAAGCAGGCGTGTCACCCCTGTGTTTTTGTTATCGCAAATCACAAGCAATACGGCCGACCACATTCTGGGCTGTGTTTGCATTTTAACGTTGATCTGTGGCTCTGGACATCATCAATCTTCTTGTGTCACCCTCGGGAATGAAGTCGCAACAAGATAGCGTAGGTGTGTGTGTGTGTCTTCACTCAAGACTGAATAAGGAAATTTAAAACTTAATGCTGCATTTGAGTTGCTTTAAAAAAAGGCCCGAAACCAGTCAGTATTCAGAATAGATTCAACAGCCTGCGGACAGAAGTAAGATCATGTTGAGGTTGATGTGTTGAGCAGGAGTCCATTGGCCTTCTTTCTTTAGTCTCCTCATTGCGGAATGTGAATGTAGCGGCTCAGTCGCACTTAACTTCCATTTTTGGAGGTTGCTTGTTGTGATTAAGTTGAACCGATAAGCGTATGGTGGGATTATAATGACCAAATTCATCAGTCTTATCATTTTGATAAATGCTTTTTTTCTATTCCTCGCTGTGCTCTTTGACTTTAATGAGTGTGTCTCATCATCATCAGTACATCCGGCTCTTCCTTAATGACAAGAAAAGTCGTTTAGCGTTTTTATGCGTGTCTGCAAAACATCTCATTTATGTTTGTAAACAAACTAAATAAGTGAGCCCTGATATACTTTGGCAATGGCATGGAAGCAAGTCAGAATTTTCACAACTTGTCTTTTGTTTAGGTTCAAAAAGTGAAACAACTGACATTTTTGCATTTAAAGAGCCAGTTTTAAAGCACTAAAAATAAATACTACATTTAACATAACGTTTTTAACATTTAATACAATATGCTACTAATAGACAGGAGGGCTGGAGGGGGAAAAAAATAATAAATCGACGAAGGGGGGGTCAAATGATGCAATGGCAGCCACAGGAATTGAACCCACAACAATAACAAAATGTCACGTTGGATCATTTACAATTAAAAAAGTGACAAAAATAAAGTCGTCACAAAGTTAATAGCAAATGCTAATGTTTAGCATAGACAAATTTTGTTTGTGTCTATTAATGCATATGTGTAGAAGAAAATAAACAGTGAGTATTTATATAGTATATTGTTTTAAAAAATAGAAAGTATTATTAAATATTTGAGGGGTGTATGGGGGAGTCGATTAACGCAGTTATTTGAAGAATAAATTGGTATTCAATAAATTTATATCATGCAAATTTAGCACAATTGATTGCAGCTTTGGTCTTATTGCTGAACAACAAATTAGTAACGGCTAAACTGCTAGCTAATGTTTGTTTTCAGGCTGTGCAAACCACCGCTCACAATTTCGTTTCCCACTTAATCACCAGGGTGCTATTTGTTCAAATAATTTAAAATATTTGTCATCATGTCTATTTTTTGATGACATACCTTGTACAACATCTACATTTTCTCCACATCACTCTGGACATACTGTCACACAAGCAATGGGAAGGAACTATCTTGACAAAATAGCTTAGTCTTCGAAGGATGATTCCAAGTCAATGCTGGCCCTCAACTGTGACTTCAGCTGCACGTCGGATTCAGTGCATTGTTACTATTATGTTCTGTTTATTGCTTGTTTCATTTACCGTCCTAAAGGAGAAGGAAAAGTTGAACTTTTGACTGTAGTCACGCACAATTCTGCAAAGTCTGATTGAGTAAATATACTCACAGCTGGCCACATAATATCACCATTCTCAATCACATTGTCACCTGGTCATAATAATACTGCCCCTTAGAAGGTAATCAAAGAGGTGAGTATCGTGAGAGATTGAAGTACTGTATATGTTAGCAATTTTTTTTTCTTGGCTTGGTCACTCGAATTGTGTGGCCTGGTCCCAAATGGGCTGCAGGCTGGTATCAGTCCTAAATTTGATGTAATCTCACATCCAGCCTAAATAGACATGATAGTGATGCTTCAGTGTGAACGTGTACTGTTACCTGCTCCTCTGACAGTTGCGAGATGTGGTTCACAGCAGCATATGACTCAATCTTCGGATTAAAATGGTTGATGATTGCCCTTCGAGACAAAACCGACATGTTAGCGGGTGTGAATAAACATGTGACTGAACGCCTCCTTGACTATTTACAGAAATTAAATCTGCTGCTCAAGATTGCAGCAAAAGCTTTCATCACGATGTTGGAAGAAGGCTGTGGGGGATTTGCTCCCAAACAGCCACAAGAGCATTAGGGTCAAGAGGCACTGATGAAGACCTGGCTCACAGTCTTGAGTCCAATTCAACTCAGAGGAGGGAGATGAGGTAACATCCCAGCAGCTTGCGGCAGTGGGAACAAGGACACCAAAGAAAAGGGCTAATCGCATCAAGATGGAAACGTTCTCACACAAATCAACTTTTTTTGTCATTCCACGAGTACCCACCTCGCGCATACGTGTTGAGGATTCTCCAAAAGTGGCACGTAACATTACTATTTATTAAATCAAAGTAATGTTATTTCATTCCCTTAATGTGAACATTTAATCCTCAGCCGTTATCTTGTTTTTAAGTGAAATGAAACATAAAAAGAATTTCAGTAATATGTTTTCAGGATAATCAAAAATAGAATAAGAATCTTGCCTTTGTTATAACTCACAAAATTAACCACATATTATTTTCCCTTTAAAATGGCACTTAAAACGTTCAATATCAGTAACAAAAATCATATTCAGAGCCGATATACCACTTTTACTCTCATTTTACGCACACATTAATTGATGGTCTAATGAAACGAATAGAATATTCACTTATCATCTTGGAAGTAAATCATCAAATATTCACTCCAATTTGCTCGCATAGCTTGGGGAAACACTGCATTGAAATAAAGGATACAATTTAGCTTAATACAAATTTGGAAAACTGCAGATAACAAACCCAAATACGGGTGTAACCAAGTAATGTTATTTCAGTACGCAACTTCTAGAAAATAGCGGTCAGCTGAGCAACAGTTGACCTGCTCCGCACCTCATTTCTATATGACTGGATATAATCGGCTGCGTTGTATTTCCGCATCATACTGAGGAAATTGCAAAAAGGCAATATTTTCTCACATTGGTATTCAATTCTTTGGAATGAACAGTTTAATAGGCCAAATATAAATTGGTGTCATAAGCACAAGCGTGAGCTGCAGTGGTTCAGCTTATACTGGCATTATATTGCAAATAAATTCAAGTGACAGCACCGTAGAGAATCATGCTCCATGTTTTTTCTGCAGTCTTTAACGTGAGCAAGGCCATTGAAAGTCAGAAGAGAACGATGGGAAGAAATCAAATTGGTTTAATTTCACCATCGACTATCTGACCTCTTTATTCCCTCTTGCATTCATTTATCTATTCTTTGGTCAATTATTCCTTGACACTCACACCCAGCTGCCATCTCTCCAACCTTTGCAACTGCCAATTTATGCAGCCGAGGCTCAATGGAGAGCGCAACTGATTAGGTGAAGGAAGGAAACCTCAGGGAGAAACCGGCTCATATGAGCACCGCAGGGACCTCAAAGCCAGGGTGACCCCGGAGGATCATGGATGAGGAATTACATTATGACTGGGAAAAGACATATTTGCGTGTGAATCTTACTGAAAAGGAGTTCAAAAACAAGTTCAAAGAGGGATTAGGTTGGGAAAGAGAAACAAAATTAAATACAAATAATTGAGTCAGACCATTTTGACCTTACTCCACTACGTTCTTCTTTGTAATCCGTTCAACAAGCCACACCATCTGACTTTCTTCTTGCATACATTTTTCATGTTCAGATGTGTGCGTGCCTTTGGTTTTTGTTTGAATGGTGGGGACCGAAACGCAGGTTTTACAGTGTTTGTAGGGACCACTTTGCACTTGTAGGGACCAAGTTCAGACCTCATTTTAAGAGTCAGGAGTGCCCTTTAGAGTATAAATGGATTTTTGTTGAGGTTAGTGTAAGGGGTCGGGTTAGGCAATCTTTTGTGACGGTTAAGGTTGGCGTTAGGGCCTGAGTATTGCATTCGGTAAAAAGGGATGTCCCCACAATGATTGAAACACCCGTGTGTGTGTGCGTGTGTGCGTGCAACCGTGTGTTATTACCGAACATTAACAAGGGCATGCGTGACTTTACTTGCAGGCTCCTTCCACTGCCCAGTATTTGTTGACACCCTCAGCACTGAAAAGAAACAATTTGCAGAAAAAAAGTTGGGCGACTATTAACTTACTGTCCACTGAGGATTATAATGTTTTTTTTTTTTTTTTTTTTTTTAAATAAGAGCACAATTGTTCATACTTAGCAAATGCTGCAGACTAAAAATAATTGTTTGCGCTGCTGGATGAAAACATTTTTCAAAAAAGTTACAGGTAATTCTTTTCTTGCATGGTTCCTGCTGTTTGAAAAAAGTCAAACTATAGGGATGGCTTCAAAAAAGTGTCCCTTTAAACTTGCCAGATGTTGCTCAGTACATTTTGTTTTGCATCATTTCTTATATCAAGGTATACTGTATAACAGGACTAAGAAATTAGAAAAATATATAATTTTATGTTTTATGTTCAATTACTTAAAAAAATAGACCTGCAGCATTTTCTTTACAACTCTTTGCAAATATATCCACGTAAAATATAACAGTTTATTGTCCAGGTCATTTTTTGAACAACAGGTTGCATAATTTTAAGAATAATTAAAAGTTCATAAACATACCCATACAGTAGAGGTTGTCAAACACTTGATGCATTCGTACAATCTCATAGTAGAGCTCATCATAGCTGTTTGATGTGGGGAGAAATGTATCGCCATATGTGATGAACATGTTGAAGAGGTTTACTACCTGCATGTGTAAACAGAAAAGTCCAATCATTCAATACGAGTAAGCTTAAAGGCAGACGCATAATTAACACCTTTTGCATCCAAAACACAATACAAGGTGTAATCGACACATATTTTAAATCCAAGCAAAAAGTTTCCCTCTTTGAGGAGTCTAACACACTTTCCCAACCTTCTCTGCTACACTATGCACTACCTGATGGATTTTTCCAGAATTCTCTGCAGCAGACAATCACAACTAGTAGCTTAGAATGTCTTCTGTGACATTAGTCTTGGAACTTTGCTGACGCACTTGGAATTCAATCTTGTGCTTTTTATTCCTGTAGATGAATTACCTGACACTTCTCTATATACTTTTTTTTGCATTTTGAACACTGGTGTGTATTTCTTACCAATAGTGCCAGATGAAAGATGTTGTGCTTGGCCAGAAGTGTGGTTTCATTTGACAGAAGGAACTTGAGCAGGTTGATAAGCGCTATGCAGAAGGACATATGAACTTGTTAAATAAATAAAAAAAAATCCTGAGGTTTGATAGACATCTTTGAGCACAGAAATATAGCAGCCCCAGTTCAATGTTCTGTCCATCGTCATAATGTAAAACATAAACAAAACCTTGTGAAAAAGAAATACTGTATGCTTTTTAAAACACGAGCACTTTAATTTGACTCATTCTTTTCTTTTTCCTCTATTATCATTACCACAAGCCGGGAATGCGGCACCATCCAGAGAATGAAGCTGATTATTGGTCTGATTAGAGGAATCAGTATTCTAATGAGACACAGCGCAGTGGGACCATTAAAAAGTGGAATGTGATCGTGTGTTGTGTTGACCAGGCTCAAACCAAGGCCACCACGATGGATTGTGCTTTCTTTAGAGACTCATTATCCAAAGTCAATGATGCAATTTATTTCCAAAAGCACATGGCAATGACTTCAGAGCGAAATTGCGTTTTTCTTGCTAAGGGTGTAAACTCTTAAACATTGAGGCACAACAAATGAAAGCGTCAAGAGATTTACAACACAAATCTTACAAAACCGGTCTTTCTCAATCCATCTTAAAGATGAGAAAATGAGGGAAAAAAAAAACAAGAAGAATTTGGGGGGAAGTTTGCGGTTCTAAAACCACTAGAAAAATGTGAATGCAAGACTCTTTTTACCTCACTTGTCATTGCAAAAGCTGTCTTGGAGCAAAGTTAAATCAAACATTTGTTTGGCACATGAACACCACAGACATTAAGCAGGGGGAGAGCAACGTGGGGGCCAGGGCTGGCCATCTCTAGCTAACTTTTTGGCCGCCCCCGCACCTCGGGGAAAATTTTGATCTGTAATTTTTTTTAATATGCATGCAGTATTCAAAAACATGCTTGGTTACATTTTAGGAAAGTCGATATTCATGCACACACACAGCATACAACTTCAAGCGGCTGTTGCATTTCCGATCCCCTCCAGAGTGCTCAACTCGGCAGCAACATTACCTCGTCCTCTCCTGTTTAACACTTCAGGTAACTATTAGCGCCATTTCGCCTTATGGCAGAATGCACTGCTACTAACTGCTAATGTGAAGGGAATGTCTTCTCTCATTTGATTTTGATAACCAAAAGGAAAGGCAGAGTCTGATTGGTTGAGAGGTCGCTTAAGTCTATTACTAGCTCGTCTCACAGAGAAAAGAAAGAGTATAATGCCAGGATAGAAAAATGTTACCAGGCATTCGGGCAATGGCTAAGTTTGTGATAAATGGCTAGTGCCCATTTGCTACAGTAAATACCCCTGGATTTCAGTGGATAAATGTGTTAAATTACAGGTTCAGTCAAAGAATGCCAAAATTGCATGTTTTTGTTTTTTTTTAACTTGATGTTTCATTCATCATCTGGATTTACATTTTTAGAGAGATCGTAAAGGTTCTCAACCGTGAGTACGCGCTTAAAACTTCACTTTTGGGTAAGTAAGGTCATGTTACTTTTGAACATGCATCTACAATTAAGACCTAAAACAAGGTGGATGCTAATCTACCTCTTTATTCTCTTTTTCTACCCATAAAGAACAGATAAGCGCCAAATTCAATCAATAAAGAGGCATGAAAAATGAGTATTTGTAAAAATCTTACCAATTTCCATTATAAACTTGATACTTAAATTTGAATTAGAACAATAAAATATATTTCATGAAACTGACTGTGCAAGGTATGATGAAGAATGACAAATGCATGCATGAACAGCTACACTTCACTGCGATGTTGTCACCCAGGCCACTCAACAAGACACGTTTTTGGCTATGCCCGTGGCAGCAGCATCTTTGGGTCAGCAGGCAATCGGAGCGGAATAGGCTCTTGTGAGTTCCAAACATGCCATTTTGCTCAAAGCTTTCTTTTGCATCTTAGCACAAATCTAATGCCATACTGTAGCCTCTATAGCAGGGGTGTCCAAACTCAGTCCTCGAGGGCCAATATCATGCATGTTTCCCAGGTTTCTTTTACCTGAATGAAATGATCAGCTAATCAGAAAGCTCAAGTAGAAGCCTGATAATGATCCTGATCATTTAATTCAAGTGTGCCACGATCTGTGACGAAAAACGTTTGGATACCCCCGCTCTATAGCAAGCAGATGCAGGTTTTATTGCAAGATTTTTTTTTTTTTCCAATCAGACATTTTATGTAATGCATATTGCATTGATATCACCTGTCTATAGCATCGCCAGCTGTTGTGGTGTCTGCTTATTATGTTATAAAGTTGGTTTTCTTTTTTAGCAATCAGGCATACCTGACCATAGCTCTCTCCAAGTGTAGTGTAATCGGATTCTGCACTTCTTCTGATAGCAGAGAAGTTTATGAATGATCTGCACACAGCGCCTGATCAGGGGAAAAAAAAGTGATGAATATATATTCAAATTTGTGTACTATGAGTGTGTACTCTGTTTACTTACAAGTATAAATCCATGGGGAAATCCTTCATCATGTGTGTGACAATAAACTCTACCATCAGATCTATAAAAACAGTTTAAAATCAGATGAAATGTCATTTGTAAAAGTTGATATCACTTTTGCAAAACTCCCCTAATACCCAGGTGACAAAATCATGTTAAAGTGAATATATAAGTATTATTACCATTATTCATACAATTTCTATATAACCACCAATTACAGTGTACTGTTATTAACAGGAATTGAATAATGCCTCACAGATGAGGTAACTATGACAACTAATCTTACCTAAAACTGCACATACCAGCGGCTGACAAGGGACATTCTTTTCCACAGCTTTCTTTCTGTGCCTCATGGGCTGCAAAAGAGAAATACTTTCAACTGTGCCAATATGGCCAAGGACGTCTTCAACATAAACACACCTTAAATAACAAAAAAGCCAATATTGTGTTGTCTTAGTCCCATTAGTCACTTGTGAATATGACGGATACAATTGAAAACCTCTTGAAACAATGTCAATATAAATAGTCTTGACAGAACTGTTGGTACAAAACCACCTATACTATGGCTGTCTCCAAAACTGCCCCCCCCCCCCCCCCCCCCCCCCATTTAAAAGATGTGAGTAAAGTGATAAACTGAATTGAATCATTTCACAATGAAAGATAAAGATACATATTGAATATTACTTTATTGGCGGTTTCTTCAATAAAGTATTATTCAATATGTATCTTATTATTTTAATATTTTAGAAAGAAATGGCAAATTTAAGATATTGACAAGCTCATTGAAATGTGTGTAAAATGACAACAAAAGCTATTGCATCATATCAACCAACTGTAGCATACCAAACCGTTCCGGTTTCAAATCAAATTGTCCTTGAATTAGTTCAAAAACCGTCGTATCACATCATCTTTAGTGTAGAGATGCACATCACTAGCCTACAAAAAGGTCTGTGAATAAAAATGACTTCAGATGTGTGTTTGAAACCTTATCAATTCAGGCTGTGTGTTGGCAATTAATTATCTCTTTTTGAGATTTTTTTAAATCATAAAAGTTGCTGTGATCATTTGCTGCTTTAGTCACTCACATCTCCGAAATTGTCCTTTAAAATTGCGACAACGATTGCATGGTTATTGAATAAGAAAACCATGCATTATATGGGCAGTGATGTTAAGTTAGTAAGTTAAAACCTCTAACAGTCTGTAACCACCGATTACTACAATTTTCAGAAGAAACCATTAGCACAACCAATATTTAACTTTGCCAGACAAGAAATGACTGTTTTGCTCATTGACATAATACGTATCCTTCATTCAGACCAGATTTAGCATTAATAATTATTTCAAAAGTTATCACCATTACGACAGAAACGGAGATAGCACACATATACAGAGTAAATTATTCAACATTTTCCAACAACAGACTCACCATTTTATGAAGACTGACTCTGAAGTTCATATTATCATCGTGCAGAAAGGCATCAGCATACTGGTCCTGTCACACATACAAATGATGTGGTAAACATGAAGGAGATCCAGGGCTCAGGTGACCGAAAAATGTCCAAGTATGCATGCGGCTCCTACCTCGGCAATACATGTGAGGATTATTAGGCACAGCTTGGCACTGTTGAGTCGATGCTCATCTGAAACATTATTTGCGAGAAACAAAATAGAAAAATGTGAAAATTATATACAGCACATTAACAGGTCAGCATACTGTATAAGTATGAAAGATGAAAAATATAGGAAACAAAGAATGGGGCTAGAATCTGAAAAGGTTACCTTTAGTATATTATTTATACCTTTAGTATCCTGCATTACGATTGAGGCATACTTGAGGAAGGTGATGAGAAGGTTGCTTGTCTGCAGATTGGGATCCAGTGGAAGCTCTGGGTTGTTCATCACTGCACAGAGCATGAACAATTATAACTTCAGCCAATTTGGGTGTAGGTGTATGGAAAACTTCAATGAATTACTTTAAATCTGACCAAACATTCACCACAAGTCAGTTCCAGGTCAGTTATTCCCTTAATAACCTAATCAAAAAATCCCTGAGCCTTGACTTGGCCTTCTAAAAGTGAGCACACTACCTTGTAGTGGCTGTATTCATTCAAGCAAACCCTGATAAGACAACGAACATCTCAGATCCATCATGCAAGCTGCTGTCTTGTCTAGACAAGTAACAGAAGCCATTGAAAATCTCCGCTCACAACAGCTTGCTTCACTTTCTATTTCCTCCCTTGTTTCCATCTTCCTCAAGTCACTGTAGGCCCACAAGACAGGATGATTGCACACTGGTTATACAAATTCAATCACAGGAGGGTATAGTGCACTTATATATTCTTGAATGTAGGCATACGCATGATCAGGTTTAGACGTAAGGTGCATGTGACAGGTTCATCTTAACAAAAGAGTTCATAGTTCATACGAAAAATGGTTTTCACAGGCACACGTAAATTTTTTTTTAAAGGGCAAGTTTTGTAAATAAGCGTTTGTAAATACAAAGTTCTCATGGAAGTTCTGGGATGCTTAAAATTGAACCTTCATTTGCTGGGGGCAAAGTAGGAGAAATGACTTTTTCATTCTAGAAATGAAAACTTTTGGGGAATTAAAAATAAATAGCCAAATGGCCAAAAACAAACAAAGAAAATACAGCTCTACGGCTGTAAGAACAACAAAGAAAAAAGAAAAAAAAAATGACATACTGTCTAGAGAGGGTGGTGTTGTGCCAAGGGGTGTTGTTGGCGTGGTCTGAGGTTGGTTGTTCGGTGTAGCTACAATGTCAATCTCAGGGTGGCTCTGCGGGAAGACCAAAAACATGAAATATATTCATACAAAAGTGTCACTGATAGAATAACAGTCTCATATTTCCATCAGTGCACTGAAAAAAACAATGAGTACTAAGACATGAAAATACTGTGAGATGCCTCAAAAGCTCAACGTCATTATCTCAAAGGTTATAAATCACTAGAAGATACCTCCTTGCAGAGCACAGACTAACTGATAGCAGTTAAAACAGGGCAAAAAATGCTCGATGTGTGTGGACCGACATGCATATCAATAGAAAAGGCTTCAATGTTACCTGTGCTAATACCGTAATGAAGTTGCGGTTGAGGTGCACAGCCTCATACAATGCCAGCAAAATCGCTTCGTTTGTCCTGCAAACAAAATGAAAATCCAATCTTTGAGCCAGCATATTCATTAAAAGCGACAATCATAAAAAAGCTACAACCGCAACATTAAATACAATATATTACCAATTACCAATCCTGGAAAGTAGAAAACAAATGGAGCCAGGTCTAGTGAGGGGTCACCAACCTTTTTGAACCCAAGAACTTCTTCGGGGTACTGATCAATGTGAAGGGCTGCCACTTTGATAATTGTGTGAGTGAAGACAATGATCATGTACGTAAACGCTTTCCCAATAATAAAGTTTTTTTTTTCTATAATTCTGTCAGTCTTCACATTTTCAAATGATTAATTCTACAATATTCCTAGAAAATCACACTGTCTCATCACTAATGAGATATTTTTAGAACAAGCCCAGAGTACAGTAACAGCATCTGGATATCGCAAACGAAATTTGTTCTGGTAAAAACAATGTACAGTCTGAGTCAAAAACACAATGAATCCATAATTTGAATTTCATTTAAACTGTCCTTTAAAATTAGTTCAACATGTGTTTTAGCTGCATTTGAGGTAGAAATTCAATAGTCTTTGTTTTATAACAAAGAATGATAAATCACACAATAAAAAAATAGTTGCAAGTTGCAACCACTAAAACAAGCAAGAGGTTTACAGCTAAATACTGAAATTAGTTGTACATACTGAACAGAGAGCTTCTCATCCGCGTCTGCAATAAACATGCTGCCCACCTGTGGACGGATGTTAGAAACATAGTTTTGTTCAAATTTAGATAAGAAGAAATACAACCAAACAGAAAATGTTTTCTTGTTATAAACTGTTACGAGTAAATACCTACCATACTAGTGAGAGTGGAGAAGAAACCTCCTTGGTGCTCTTCCTCTTTGTCTTTGTACTGCCTGTGACGATAGAATGGATAGGAACATTTAATAAGAATAAGAAAGCAATGAATTTTATAGAAGAATAAAATCAAGAAGTAACCAAGTGGCTTTTGTATTACGTGCACAACAAGGGACCAAACAAAGTTGTCACTCTTCACTTTGGATACATTTGTCAACAGACACAACCACTTCATTTAGAAACAACATTTTAATTCCAAATCATGCTACATATAAAGACATTTCTAATTAACAAAGCATGGCAAGCTATACATATTTTTTTCAATATTTTAATTAGATCTTTAGAAATAGATTTTTTTAAAACACCATAATAAAATCCTAGCGCCAATGGGCTCATCACTGTATACTGTTGTTACGGTTCCTACACCATACCTGTTATATTCTGTTAGAGCATGGTGGACAACAAGGCCCATTCCCTGAAAGAGAAAAAAACAAGAACAGGGCCACAATGATACATGTTATACTGTTTATGCAACTCTAATTATGACATGCATCCAGCACTTGGCAGGGGTTTTAGGCATGGTTAGATTTTACGTTTGAGCAATTCTGTGTCTAACTATTATCCCTTTCAGTAGATGACCTTTAGTTTAAAGGACTGTCTTTTTTTCATAATAAAACCACAAAAGCTTTGTTCTTTTATTTTTTTACTTATTTCCAAATCACTTTGAGGAAGCAAGGTAATTCAAACAATGCTCAAGGTAGATTACTAACATTGTACAGCACTGCACATGGAATACTTACATCCAGTGTTGGCTCATCATCCACGATGGAGAGCTTCACGATATATGGATTTACAGACTGAAAAAAGGAAGTGAAAAAAGACACCTTGAGTGATTTTAATAAACACTTTCTTAACTACATTAATGAAGCAAATTTCATACTATCAGGCTCAAGGTCAGGCACAGTACTGAATTTGTTTCATTACTAAAATTGGCACATCAAGTCTGTCAAACAACAAACCTCATACTTCCTGTAATTGACCAGAAGGGCCAGAAGAACTACGGCATCATAACCATGCTGCCCTCTACTGGACACATCTGAAAGAATCTGCGGAGAAAAGCAGAAGTAAATTACTAATGACAAATCACGCCTATAAGGAAAAAAAAAACAATCACAATACAGACAATAGCACAAACGACAAGCAATTAGTGAGTTTTTGAACATGCACTGTCTATTTTTACAGTTAACACATGCGAGATACAAGGTCCCCATTTGTGCTTCTTCATTGAAATACTGATTTGATCTGCAAGTGCAAGTGTATTAGGTTCCACCAACAGATTTAAATGTAAAAACGATTTAAAAGCTACCACACTACACTCCCGTATTCGACATGAGAGCATGACATCATGAGGGTTCAGCTTTTTCCGCATTAATGTCATTATGTGTCATCAAATGTCCAAAATGAGCTTTTATGGCACACGTTTTCTGTTTAATTTTAATGATTTTACCAATCCGGCCCCCTATGGATAGAATTTCCTCCATGTGGCCTCTGACCTAAAATGAGTTTGACCCTGCATTAAGGTCATTTCATGATTACCTGCAGTATGGCTTCAAAGATGCTATTGATCATCACATATTCCAAAATGGTGTTCTGACTAATGTTGTCTGTCACCTGTAAAAACACACCGTAAAATCCATTTTTATAATCGATCCCTGACAGCGTACTTTTCCATATTGTTGTGATGTCTTACCGTCACCAGACACAATAGGAGTTTGAGACAAAGGCTCTTCAGACTCTCTGAGCCATCTCCACAAAGGAGGCTGTCCAATCTTTCCATTAGGTCCTGTAGCAAACACATTGAACCCATTTTCATACATTTTGCATGTATATGCATCATGCAGTTTTAATTCTTCCGCATTGCATATTGACAACATACCTTCATTCTTTGCTCGGCCTTGTCAAAGCCCATAAGCATATTAATGATGTCGAAGCCAGACGCTGACTTGTTCTTTTGATGAACTCCTCTGAAAAGCGCACATAGCGTCTGGCAGAGCAAAAATGAGAAAATGGGTTGCACAACTCAAGAATTTGGTTAGAAATTAAACATGGAACCAACAGTGCAATGCAAAATGTAGTCACCTGCAGAGCATTGACCACTTTGATCTGATGTTCCTCTCCAAGAGCCTGAACACTGTGATGAAAGAGGGAATTGATGTTGTCCTGTATCCGCTGCACCTCCTCGCCATCGACACTCTCCAGCTTCGATTCCAGGTACTCCAGGTTTACCTGGAAAATGAAGGACAAAAATTTAGAATGCACAAAGCACAGAATAATTCTAATTTAATTCTACTAATTCTACTAATTCTTATTTAGTTCATGTTTTACCATACTTGACCACAATGGAATTATGGCTTCTATTTGATCTTTTTGATAAGGTGCTAATAATTGTGGCCAGTTCTAAGTGAAATGATTAGAGATGGGGTTTTTCTGCTTGTTTGGTGTTTTTCCAATGCAAAGAAAAAAATAACACAAAAAGACCAAAGCACTCATAATAAATAGCTGCAATTCTCTGGGAGAAGTGGTGCAATACCTGATAGAAGGTGAGCCAAAGTTTTTGGCTATTTGACTACTATTAAATTAATACCCCTCTTGTCAGTGTTAATCAAAACTGAGCATTATTATCTTTGAAAAGACAGAATATTTGCTGCAGCAATTGCACTCCGTCATACCGGATTCGGAAGTTAAGTGCAGGTTAATGAAGAGTACGCTGAAGATATTTATGTTTATGTTGCGGAAAATTCTTTTAAAGTTGTAGTCTACATTATAAAAGTGTCTCATGTCTTAAAATGAACTCATCTTACCTTTATTTATAGACCAAAGTCTTGACGAACTTAACTATTCTTCATGTGTCAGACAAAAATAACGAGCCATCAATATGAATGGTAATGTAATCAAATCCATTTTGTTAATTTGATAAAGAGGGCATTCATAAATAACTACAATTAAGCCATTGGCTCTCAATTGTACCTTCATCAGAAACAGCTCATCCCAGAAGCGAGGGTTGTTCTTGGCTGGGTCCTCTTTCTAAAGCAAACATACATATATATACATTTTTTTACAGAATGAATACGACTACAAATGCTCATCTACTGCTACATAATACTCACTGCAAAGATCTCATCATACATCAACACCACTTTCTCCTTCAGCGGTTTCTTGGAGGATGACGTTCTCCTCAGCAAACCTGCCTTCTTCTCCACCTGAGACATGGCGACGTCTAAGTATATGGACATATTAATGAACAATAATGTTAACACCTTACATCACAGATGATGATTTACTGTAGACAATGGTATCCAGAAAGTTTTTCACTTCAGGATTAATTGATCACTAGAATACTACAATAACATCATTATTCAGCAGCAACCCACTATAAAGAATAAATAAGTAGTTGTAGTGTCCTAATACAGAGGTATATGCATGGATTATACGTATACTGTATATTATAATGGTCATTTTTACTCAATAGAGTACTTTCCAGAGGTGGGCATTTTACAATTTTACCATTTTTTACAATTTTAACATTTTTTTGCCGGTCTGTCAGTCGAAAATTTCATCATCCCCCCTCCACACACGCACGCACACAAATTAAACCTCAGAAAGCCTACTAAAAATAAAATAATGAAACCTCGGGATGCAAAAGAAAACTTTAGACAATGCCCAAAACATTTATAGTATGTGCAATCAAATGACGTGGTACAATCACACCTCATTTGTTTTAGTTTTTTTTTTTTTTAACATTTGATTAGAATTTGAAGGGTTGCTAAATCTAGAGTATTACGCAATTTATATGCAACTTGTGTTCTGATAGACACCACCGAGTGCGATAAATAAAGAAAGCGAAAACCTTAAGGAGCAAAATGTAATGACATGTGCAGAACTAAAATTGAGAACCTTTAGTGTACCCATCTTTCTGTTTCTGCCGCCCAGACGCGTGGTGTCAAGTCGAATGACAGATTTAACGAAATAAAGAGTGGGATTTTCCCTGCGTTCGCGGTTGTGCTAAAATGCTAGCCGTGTAATTTGTTTATTGACTAACGTTGGCTAAAATGAATGGCTCTTGATGCCCGAGACGAGCAGCTAATCAGATTGCGTTGGGCAAGACACAATGTTTGCCTCATAGTCTTGACTACCTGATTTGGAAAAAATGCACAATCGCTGACTTCGATGGCTTTCTTCCACATACGCAAGTAAACCCGCGTTTGAATTCTCCTCTCGCGAATCTATAGCTAACGCTGCCTAGCTAAAGTCTGATAAGAATGCTACTTTAACATCCATTAAATGAGCTTTTAAAAGGGGCGCGTGACCCCGAGAATTGACGTCATTATTATATCGAATTGTGTGGCCACCTTTCTGCATTAATACGAGTGTTTGTTCTCACCTCACTCTGAATGTATGATGTAGCTCATGAATCCCGGACCAACAGTTGCTCTTCAGCTAGCATGTTGCTACGGTGCTAACTTGTGTCGTCAAGCCTTCTACCGGCCCACAGCGTCACTACACTTACATACAAGCACAGTACCGTACACTTAAAGTGTAGCTCATGAATCCTGGACTATTAGTTGCTCTTCTGTTGTGGCCTTTTAAAATAAAGGAAAATGTAATATTGTTCCCCCTTCATGGAGCATGAATCAATATGTCTTAATAAAATAGCGTCTACTTTTCACCTGTTCTGCTTGTTGTGTGCCAGAAATACTTAATACTGTATAAGACTGTTGGCAGGGAAAAAAAACTAAATTGTTGCCTTTTTTCCCAAAAGTACGAACCCCCCTGGTGCCAGGGTAGAAAAATAATAATTATGCATTATCCACAGACTTTTAAATTTTAATGTGCACAACGTTTAGTCTATGTGAACCTTTGCCTCTTATTTTTTACCCATTATTATTATTATCATTACGGTTATTTATTTTGTACTCATTATTATGATCATTATTGTTACTATGATCTATTCATTTTCTTTAGCCACAATCCTCATTACAGCTGGCTTGCTGGCGCCTATCCCAGTAGTCTTTGGGCAGGAGGCCAGGAATACCCTGAACTGGTTGCTGGCCAATTGGAGGGCACACAGACACAAACAACAATCACACCTAAGGGTGCAGTTTATTAAAGTGAGGCTATGGTTTAATAAGCTGAGCGAACAATTTACTGAACTGGGCGAATGGTTTAGTAAACCGAGAGAATGGATGATTAAGCTGAGGAAACGGAAGACTAAACTGAGCAAACGGATGAGTGTAAATATTGTGGGGGCCGAGAAATGTTTTGTCTTTCTTGGGAGAAGGGGGGCTTTACAAAAAACAATTGAAAGACACTGTCGTATACCAACCTTCAACATTTTAATTTTTTTGTTTGTTTTTGTTCTTAAATTTAAAAATTAGGGTTGCTCAAGGGGCAGTTGACAGCCTAGCTATATTGGTCGACCGACATCGCACGCAAAAAATAAATAAATAAGCCGGGGGAAAAAAATAACATCAACCAAGAAAAAAAAAAAGAACGTCAGCCGTCACTTTATTTTTTTTAGCCCCTTGAATTGACAGTTTGAACTTCATTTCAGAACACCAACGTGTGTTCACATCAGAGCCTCTCACTCTGGGAACCTAAGATGATCCAGTTGGTTGAGGATTGATGTGACTATGCTTCTGGGATGAACTTCAAAATATAAGCATGGCAAGGACATGCCTTTTGCTTTTAGAGTGACATGCTGCACATTTTCCTGTAGTATGTCTATTTCTAAAAATATACAAATACGTAAATAAACAGATCACGTCCCCATTAGAGTGTATGTTGTTAAAATTGCAGTGGTTAAATGTTGCGATTTAGGTTTGCAATCATTCCAACAACAATCTCAAAGTGAAAATGTATCTTTTTTTATTGATACCATACATTAATTAGCAAGGGCAGAAACTATCCAAATTTAAAAAAAATATATATAGATACCAAACAATGATTCTACAGGGTTTGAGGAAGGTACAAGTCACCATTCGAATTCAAATTTAAAATGGGTTGAGCATAACAAAATAGAAATGTACAAAGAGTTAGAAGATTGCACTTCACTTATGGTTGTGATGAATACCAGATGGGCCAAACTGAGAACAGCAGGACTTATTTCAGACTTTTTATAACTCATGAATGCAATTTACAGATAAACTGTTACAAACTATGCAGGATGAACACAATGTTAAGATGGTTTTAGAAAATGTTCAAAAATGGCACAAATTAAAACTGTGTGAGGGAGTCATCTAAAAAACAACCTTGAAAGCCAGTGACTGGAGCAGAAGTAAAACATTTCAGCACATTCTCTTGACAGAGTTTGAATCCGGTTGCACAATACATAAAACCTCTGACAGTGGAGAGAGAGAGAGAAAAAAAAAAGAATTTACGTAGACATGAAACAGCTGAGTGAATTTCCGAATGTCCTAAATAAATACAGAAGAAAACAAAATACACTGGAAACACCTTCTCATGGTGCCATTGTACCCCCAGGGCTTTTGTCATTTCATTTACACTACCCTTTAATAAAAATAAAATTAAAAAAAGAAACAGGGAAGGGAAGGAGGTCAGAGTTGGGGGGGGGGGGTCTTCATCATTGCTCCTATTTTGTTTCTTTACATTAGATCAGGATGGCTTTAGGTATATCTAAGTAAGAATACATCTTATTACAGTCAGACAAAACTTTGCTACTACCTTAAATATACAAGCACAAATACACAAAATTTCAGATTTCCCAAAGCAACGGAAAGAAGAAATAAAACATCCACACTGAATAATTTTTCTTTTATAAACACAAAAAATAAAAACAATATACTTTAGGGGAGGAATAAAAGTCCTGTGGTGCTCCTTGGTCTGTAGCTTTTCAGTATTGGTAAAAAATAAAGTAACAATTAAACAGAAAATGCTTAAAAGAAATTAAAAAAAACATTCTAGGGAAATATATACTGTATAAAAACTCTTAAAATGTGTAAGTGTGTGTGTTGCTTATGCCGGAGTCTACTCAGGGAGGGCTCACGCACCATGAGCCTGAACCCACTTCCATCATTCGTGTGCGCATGTGTATGGTTAAGTGTGAGTGTTTAGTGTGATTTGTTGTGTCTCACACGAAAAGTGTGACAATTTCAGCAATTTTGCAAAGACGTCTCTAAATTCTGGTCTGCTCGATTTGGTAAAAGACACTCGTGTGTTCAGGCTTGTTTCCTCTCCTCAAACTCTCAAGCTCTCGCACTCACTGTCTGTCTGGTACACAAGCACACAGATACGCTGGGCGCGTTCGGAAATACACTCAGAGCGAGCGCTGGTTATTACCCAACCATTGGGAAACTCAGAGCACCGTTTCAAATGTGCTGGTCAGTTGTTCAGAGCACACCCAGAATGGCGCTCCGGCTGGGGACATGGTGCATCCAGCTCTGCAGATGGAAAACAGTTCAAACACGAGCTGCTGATTGGTTTAGAACATGGCTACGTTCAGAAATCGATGGGAAGGGAGCACGCTCTGCCTGTCGAAGCACACTCACGCTCAGCGGTGTAATGGCGCCATGAGTGAATTTCCGAATGTGCCCTCTGTTGTTAAATGTTTTTCGTGCCAGTCGGAGCAGTCCAGAATTGAGACGTTTCGAGGCTGGTGGACAAGCTGTCCCTAAGCAACTTGCCACCATGGCCACGCCACATTCCCTTGCAGCGTTCTTCTTGTGTTTAGTGTGGGTTACTTCTCTCCTGGATTCGATCACCACGCCTCCTTCATCAGAACTATCATGTAGCTGTCCAAAGTGGAAATTAGCAAGAGCAGACAGGACATTTTGAGTATGAAACGCGGAAAAGGACCGGAAGGGGTGAGGGGCCATGGTGCCTTCAAGTCGGGAAGTCACAGTCACGATGGAATCTCCGGCAGGGGCTCTAACGGAGCTCCGCCAGGCGCCGCGCGTTGAAAGAGTCAAGAGCTCAAAACTCATGTCGGGGGGCTGCTAAGAAACCTGTTGCTCTCTTGACGTTTGGCTTTGGGAAGGCTCAAAGGAGAGCAACCAGGGAATTGTGTTGTGGCGGAGGAGCCTAAACTCTATTGCGATGCCTGTGAGGTGGGGTTGTCGCTCTTGCTTTCCTGGCTGGAGGGCGCCTTGTTGTTCCAGGGCGAGTTGGATCCAAGGGCCGGGGAGTTGTTGAAGCTGTCCTCGTCGTCGATGCCGTTGGCGGCATCAAACTGGGTGTTCTCCAGCCGCGTGATCAAACGCTCGTCCTCATCGCCAAACTCCCCGCCCATCAGTGTGGGCTCTCCCACCACCATCACATCCTGTACGGATGAAACAAAATGGTAAATGGTGGATGTGGGCTGTTTTATGAATGACAATTTTTTTTCTTTTTTTTTTTTAAATGGGGGGAACAGTTTTGATAAGATTGATTTGTGTCAAAAAGGTAATGGCCTTAAAAGCAATAAATACTACCTTTTTGTTGTTTTTTTTGTTTTTTTACTAAGCTTTTACAGTTAATAATAATTGTTTAAAATGTGTTTATAATTCCTTGTAACACATTCAAACCAATCCTTGCATAGGATCACAGCCAAAGAGCAAGGACATATTTTATATTTTAACAGAGAGCAATGTCATATTCTAAATTTAAAAAAAAATGGGGGGGGGGGTACATCTTTCCTTGGATGGGGTTCAGCAAGATATAATTGAGAAGCACTGCATTAAAGGGACTAGGTTTATAACATGGTGTTAAGAATTCTAGCCAATTAAATTTGGCCTACCCCTTTACCATTTTTTTTTAAACTCAAAATGAGAACATCAGATCACTTTTTAAGGATTTTCCCCCTCTTTTAGTATAAGTTGTTCACAGTGTACCGCATTTCTCTGTGTACAAGTCGACCCCCCCCTTTTATTTTTTACTTCAATAGATTTGAGTGGTTACACATATCATGGCTGTCCAATTAAAACACATGGCTACTTTTACAGGCATTTCTTTAATGTATATCCATCAACATACTGTTGTGCGAGGCAATGTGCGTGCGCGTAAACGCAAATGCTGAAACTAATGTTGCAACAATAAAACGACTTGAAGTTTCAATGCCTAATTTTTTTGACACAGCTGAACATGAATTTGGCAAAAAGCCCTGAAAGTCATCATCACTATCTGACACGTTGACAAGCTTTTCCCATTTCAACGCATGGCTATCTCAGACATGCTCTTTTTCCTCCCCATCTCTTCAAACATGCTCGTTACTTTTCCATGGGTAGTCATCTTCGGACTTGTCTAATTTGTTCAAATGCTTTGACGAAGCCTTCTTTACCCAAGTGACGACTGTGTCGAGATCAGAGCATGGATCGCTTGCTCTTTGCTGTGTTTCTCCCCCCACCAGCTGACATCCATGTGTGCCATGCCACTTGAACGGACAAGTCAAGCCGTCATTTGCTTTTCATAATGTGTCAAAGTCCACCGGAAAAATTATCCACACAGCCTCGTTGTTGACAACAAAGAGGCAATAAGGTGGAGCTTGACGAAAGTGCATTTGAAAGGGCAAACACGCTAAAACGGATGCATACTATATCGAATTAGAAGTGCAGAAAAACAACAACGAAATCTGCATGAGCAATAATACCCCTCAGTGTATTATTATTATAAAAATCTCCGTGTATTGAAACCTCTCTCTTTCTTACTTAGCCCTACAAAAAAAAATCCCCCTGTTGCATAATTCAAAATGTTTTCACTGCATTTGCCTTGTTCTGAAATTCACTCCACCAAAAACAAGCCTGCAGCAAAAGACTAGCTTGGTTTATGCTTGACATGCCAACATGCATTTTGCAGCACTTTACACTCGGTGCGGCTTTCCCCCGCAGACAGACGATATTCTCCCATACTATAGGTGGCAGTAAATGAACTCTACAGCATACAAACAACACTAATGTAGGACAGAGGTAAAGAATCCTAGTAGATTCAAATGATCTAAATTCTTCCAAGCTTTTTTTTTTTTTTTAACAGACTCCTCATCTCTCCCCAACGTGGTGCTCGCCAGTTCTGTATTCAGGCCATGGTGGTCCTTTCCAGCCAAATCAAAATGGTGTTTGGACCGGCAAACTTCCATTAGCAATAGCTCGTCTGCCATGTTTTCATGAAGAAATGCCGGAAGGTACGCGGAAAATCTGGCCCATGCTGAGGGGGTTGGGGGTTGAAAATGAGAAAAAAAATGAATAAATAAACTTGTTCACGGACAAATACATTACTTAAGGTGACACACCAGATGATTCAATAATGTCTTAAATACATTACAGCACTGTGTTGTAACTGTTTTTAAAATATATCTAGATTTAAGTAATTTGTCTGAAAGTCGCACGCACAATAGCAATAAAGAGTTGGCGAGTGGTCTCAAGGAGGATGGGCAAGTGAGTAAATTAGGAGTTCTGACCCCTGTTTAAGTTGGCAATTTACCACTTGGTTAGCTGTGTTAGCAAATGATCCATGATCTTTGAGAGTATTTTGTTTCATTTTTTGCCCCATTCAGTTGACAGCTGATTATCAACAAGTGTCTGAAATTTGCTGGAAACGCAAATGCTACAGTACCAGTAGCATCACCATATATCTATGATTTAATGTACTTACTGGAACCTGGCTGGACAAAGGGAAGCCACTGCCAGGACTCTTCTTCTTGTTATTATTGTTATTATTAGTTCCACCCCCTCCACTGATGGTGCTGCCACCTGACATCTTACGCTTCCGTCGTTTGTTTGGGGCCTGTCTTGATGGCTCAGCTATGCAACGCAAAAAGGAAGCGTTACATGGATGGAAATGTTTGCGTCTACGCATTGACAAACGTTGGTTTACGTGTGTTCACATACCTGGAGGTGCCACCATTCGCTGCCATTTCTGGAAGAGGCAGGTCTTGAGGCAGTCTCTGGGGCTGAGACTGTAAGTCTTGTGTCTAGACATCAGTTCCTGCATGGGCTCCAGGATCACACACAGCTGAAGCACACAACATAGTAAAGTCAGATTAAGTCAGTAAAAATAAACAAGGGATAATTTTAGCACAATAACCATTTAATAATATACGCCACAAAATCTAAATACTGTCAACAAGGTTTTGCTTACATTACAGTGACTACATATTATCATAAAGAGTTGCATGTGACTGCCAGGTGCAGCTTCTCCTTGAAAAATATACAATGTATATTTATTACAAATTATATCCTTTGTTTTACATAATTTTGTTGCACATCACACAAAGCAGACCAAATAGACAGACATGCATGGATGATGTAAGAATGAGTGGATATACAACACCTAGTTAAGATAAACTTTATTGTCCTTAAAGGAAGTTCTAATTCATTTTGTTTGCAGCGTAACTGGAAAAGTGACAATTCTGTTTGCCAAACCCTCGTCCTTACAGATAAACTACAGATATTGAATTCCCTTTTGGGCACACCAATAAAACAAAGCTTAGACCAAGCCCTACAGAAACATCTTCAAAATGATAATGACTTTAGATGCAGTACATAGTTTTCACTATGTAAAAGTGAGTTGCACTTCAAAAGTGAGTTCCACTGCAAAAGTGAGTATA
Source organism: Hippichthys cyanospilos (assembly GCF_059441005.1). Classification (NCBI taxonomy): domain Eukaryota; kingdom Metazoa; phylum Chordata; class Actinopteri; order Syngnathiformes; family Syngnathidae; genus Hippichthys; species Hippichthys cyanospilos. The sequence continues at coordinate 8,647,696 of NC_142375.1, read as the reverse complement.
CTGTTCTGATTGCTAGAAACCGCCCTCAAAACATTATCTAAAGAAACAAAGCAAAGCCCACAACGCCTTACTCACTCGGCTAAAAAATGGGCATACTTAATCTGGCGCAAAACTTGAATTATTAGAAATAAGCAGATGCCCTGGTGAGGTAAACGAGGCATATCTGGTTGTGGATCTGGGTAGATGTGGTACAGCCATGTTAATTGCATCCTGGGATGGTTGTGACTCATGCAGTGAACATTCTGCAGAACTTGTAATCCCAGTCCAACTTGTGTATGCATTTTTTTTTTTTTAAAGAAACTAACACACATACTCCTCAGCATATTGCCCTTCACACATGCGCTACACACACACCTGCAAGACGTTCTTTAGGTATATGGTCAAATATTATTAAATGGAAAATTGAGTAACACCAATTGGAGCATCTGATTTTTTGCGTTTGACTTACTCGGAGGTAGTTTAGAGTAGAGTTTGACAGGCCACATCTTGTAATATTTTTGGACAGCTGGTCCAGCATCTGTGGGTCCTGGGCCTGAGAAGGTTATCATAGGACAAAGTAAATAAAAGGCACACACAAATAAATGAAATCATGTAAAAGATTCAGTACTATCAAAAACTCACATGCATGGCCAGTATACTGCGAGGGATGAGTTCACGGTGTTGTCGAATGCTAAAGTGCCACGTTTTTATCCTCATCATGTCATCAAACATGAACTCCAAGTACAAGCGCCCCTCAACACACACCTACAGAAAGGAAGTCAGAGTAAAATGGTAGATAAATTGAAAGTAAGCTTATATTGTGATTTCTACACCATATGGTGCTAAAAGCGCTTTGCAAAGAGTAGGATTAGAATGTATATTATAATATTATTGAAAGTTTGATCATTAAACACTGCTGCATCTCTCCCTGCATTAGGTGAGAAGAGTTTACAACTCTGGTTGTTAATTTATTGACCTTTATATAGCTTAAACAGCAACAAAGAGCATTTACCCTATTTGGCTTTATATTAAAGAGATACTTAAAAAAAAAAAATCGTTAACAGGGGGCTGAACAGGGGCTTTTATTATTGTCTGAAGCGGAATACTTCATATTTCATTTCATTTTCAGTGCCTAATGTATCAGTGTTCCTCTAAGATTTTTTTCAGCAGCGAAAGCAGGCATATTCAGAGAGCTTGATGACCAAGGACCATAACAAGGAGGGATTTACTTGCTTGCGTCATGCAAATATGCAAACGCTCGTAAATTTCCATGCTGAGCAAGATCGTGATATCGGGGCTTTACGCTAACATTTGCATTGGTAACATTGGTACTACCAACTTTTTCAGTTTGTCGCACCGCACAGGATTTGGTCACAGACTTTCTCGAGGCGATAGAGCATGACCATATTTGCTATGTATAATAATTTCAATTTGCATACAGTAGTTTTATACAGTAGTTTTATATAAGGTAAAGATAGACAGTGACTTAAAATATTATTGTATGAAGAACTGTCTGCAAAAGGCAGTAGCTGACAAAACAATTCAATTATTTTTGCCTAGGAAGGACAAATGTTTTGCTTTTATTTAAACATTATGTAGTTCAACACAGAGGAACCAACTCTTATTGTGCAATGCTCCTTCAATGCAGTGTTTCCCAGCTAGAGGTATATGAGTACATTGCAGGAGATATGTATAAACTCATTCAAGCTTAGATGACTGATGAAAATGAAATAAAACTCCATAAACTGGCTCTGAATATTGCTCTTGTTCAGGGTTTTCAAGATGATGTTCCTTCCTTGGTAGGTCTTTTTTTAATGCACATTGCGCGTCACAAAATAAATATATGAATGTTGATTCACGCCGAGACTAATTAAAACATGCACTCGCACCGTACAACAAGACGTAATTTTCACTAGTGCACACTATAACGTGATCTAATTTAAAACTAATTTAAGTCGATTTTTGACAGATGCATGAATAAACAAGAATAAACAAAACGGGGTACACTGACCTGTGTGAACATTGGCTTTCCATTCTGGGAGACCATGGTGCACTGATCACAGTCAAGTGAGACGAAGTTGTTGTGAAATGACTCCTTGGGGTGTTTGAGGACATAGTATAGCTCAGTGGCACCCCCTTCAAATATGCTTCGAAAGTATCTTGGAATCAGCGTCCGACCAATTGCTTAATGGGCAGAATGCAAATAAATAGGTAAGACAAGAAAAATGATTCATTAGATCAGAGGTCCCCAAACTACGGTCCACCTCCGCATTATGCCGAACAATACAAGAGGCGCTTTATGATTCTTTTTTTTTTTCTGACCGCGCGATTGAGACTTGCACATGCATGGAACGTGACATTCTAGAAAGGGGTATTACTATATGGTTATGTGTGGAAAAAATAAACATTCACGTGCAGACATTTCTGTCACACTTTTTGTTACAACCCCCCAAAAATTGGAGAAGAGTAATTGTGGGCCTCGGATGAAAAAGTTTGGGGATCCCTGAGTTATAGTATAAATTAGGTTAAACAGGCAGCACATCAGGGTATGTTCATATTTGTCCTTACTGTAACGCTTGGGCCCATCTTCCAAACAGAAAGTAATTGTCAACATGGCATCATCTTCAAAAAACTCTGTAGTAAATGCATCCCACCATAGGTTATCACACTCCTAAAGTTTGGAGAAGGGACAAATATGTCATTATCCACAAACTGTTTTGGTGTTGTGCAAAAGAGTGAGAGCGTTTACAAACCTCAGTCCAGTTCTGTAGCCGTTTGTTTAGTTCAAATATTCTGTAGTCTGTCTGGTTGCCATATGGTGTGTGCCTCCTACACCATAAAAAGACAGGAGGTGAAAACAAAAGAAGTAGAACAGTTGGCTTGTAGTAATAAAACAAAAGGGAAATTCTGAGCAGTGGCACCATCAGAGCTGTTTAACAACCTAATTTAGCCTAGTCAGACGTTAATGCTCTATTGGATGCGAGAGGAGAGCACAACATTATCTGTATAGCAGTTTTAATGTTGTCTTACCCTATGCCTGGCTCCAGGTATGTCGGAGGATACATTGGGGTTGGACTGTAGAAGAAGAAGAAGAAAAAAAAAGAAGACCTTTTAAATCACATTAAGAGCAACTAACCCAGATGACAATAACAACAACTAGAACAAGACTGAAACACATGTTTTTTTTTTTCTTCAGTTAGTTGATAGAGCTCCCAAGAACTGTAATCCGGACGGCACTTTTCTAAGTAGCTCACACAAGACATCACTATAATATATCAAAGTATTTGGCAGTGAAAAATTAAACCCCAATGACTGCGATGGTAATTACTTAAGCCATTTCAACTTTGTCCCAAAGGCACAACTTACACTCAGCTGAAAAGAATAATCACCTATGTGAAATATTTCACCGAGAGAGGCGATAACGTGTCTGCAAGGCAGCAAGATTTTCCTCACACAAACTGACATCTTCACCAGCATAAATTCCTGTTCTGTTACACTAAACAAACACTGCTTTAACAATTTATGTAAAAATTAATAGATTAAGAGATCTAGTGCAATACAGTGCTAATAGTGCATTTAGGTCCTCCAATGTGAAATATTCCATCTTTGTAAAAAAGAAAATTTGCTACGAGAAATGGGTACTGAGTCATGATACTCAACTGGGGTTGAAGATTCAAGGGCTGCATTTTTAAACATTGATGTATTGATAAGATGGTCTTGGAGAAAATTACTCAATTTCAAATTTATTTTGGCTATATGAATGCTCTTTTACTTTGACTATCGCTTCTAGCTCATTCCTAACTAGCGATAAAATTATGTTCATCAAGAACCTACAGGTTTGTGTGTATTCAGTACTGGTGGTGATACCAGCTTTCATCCAAGGTCAACCTGCCAACTGTGATCATTTATATTTATTATGCATTTATTTACTTATCAATAAGGTAAATGTTGCTGCAGTTGCAAGATGAAAGTTTGTCAAAGTTCATGTAATAAACATAGATATAAATTTTTCCGAAACAAAGAGTCCTCCTGACTCTGCATAGCTTCTGAGATCAGCAGGAATGAACGATTCAACGTACTCAAAATTAATTTACAGTTAAAAAAAAAAAAAAACTCACCCTACGTCTCTGTCCAGCATGGTGCCGGGATGGAAAGGGGGGAAAGTGCTACCGTTGGGAGGCTCCTTGGGAGAGTACAGCTTGAATGACTTGGAGGAACAGCCTAGAAGAGAAAGCATGGCGGAAAAAAAAATTAACAAATGTAATATCTATTATATTTGAGGGACAGGTTAATTTACAACAGTGTTGCTTTTAAACTGACAGTTGTCATTGAGCACCTAAATTAAACAGCATTAATATAGTGCACATGTTCAATACATCTGAGACACACACACACAGCTGGGGAAATCTGGGCCAACATTATGAGAAAAAGAAGTTCCCGTACAGAGGACCTCTGAAAATTCACGAGGGATTGTGACAGAGCTGGCCTGCAATTGAGAAAAATCTGTATAATATGATGCATCAGAATTGTTTGATACTCCAAATAATATTTTAGAAACAAACAGGTATGCAACCTGCATTTCCATAAAAAAAAAACTGCACAATAGATGAAAATGTGTTTAAAAATATTGAAAAAATGTCCACGAATATACAAATCCAAAAGTGTCAAACCTTGAGCATCTGGGGGTTCCGTAGGTGTACACGGTGTGTTTGTTACACACACAAGAATATTATACAGTTCACAAGTACCAATTGAAATGGCAAAACACCACAAGTCTCTCGCCATCTCTCAGGAGCCTCATGCCCCTTGTGTTACTCTAATTGGCCAGCTCTCTAAAGGCTACCCGGCAGTCAGCAGGTCATGACCCCAGCCGTTACCATGGTGAAACCCCGCCTCACAATGTCTTTTCTCAACATAATAAACATATGTCTGTCTTAATATGACAGATTTTTAAGCACATGTAAATGGGCTCTGTACTTGTCCAAGTACAACAAACAACATATTTTTTCACGTCTAGGCGTTTACTTCACAGTAATGTCATACATCAAATTCCAGAATATGGACAACACTGTTTGACAATTATGTAATGAATAAACTTAACAAATAAATAATGCATATGACTGAAATGATTGCCAACACCATGTCGTTAGTTAGCCCAGATGTGTATTAAGTAATAAACTGTTGCCTGTAATACCACACAATTGTTATTTTGTCAAGAAATAAAACAATGTTCCCCACATTAACCAAAATATTGCTGTCAACAGAAGCCTCTTACAATGCTCGCAAAAGTACCATGAAATGGATTTGGCACAACAACAAGACTGAAGAGAAAAAAACAACACAAATGGAGTTTATAAATAAATAAATAATCAATGTTATGTGTCCATTAGTTGGTGAGAGCTCCATTAGCTCCTCTTCTCCCCTGTTAGTGGTTAATGACAGGCAGTCCCAATCACATCAGCAGGATTCCACTTCCTCCATTGGGAATTTGTTCATTCCTGTCCAACAAGCAGACGCTGCACTGTCCAAATACACACGTTGAGCATGCATGATATGCTAAGGCCCAACACTGTTTGCACAAAACTCTACACAACATGAACCATTCGTTTAAAACGCTAGCAGTTCGGCTTGCCCGCTAACCGAAACGAATCATAAACTTTTCCCTAAAAACTACACCTGCTGTGAGACATGGCTTTGATAAAAGTTGCGCGTAGCATTTGTAAAGACACCGCGGGCACCTAAATTGTTTCTAAAACCCATTCACGCACATTTTATGAGGGACTGAGAGGTTACAAAGGCAATTAAAAACGCACCAAGCGGACAATGCTATCCATTAGCTGTTAGCTAAGGTAAAACGTTAGCTTACCACATTTCGAGGCAAAAGACAAATCATGCGCGAACGCGAGTAAACAATTTAGAAGCATACAAGTTGTAAGCATCCACAATAAATGTTCCAACTGGTCTCCACGACTAAAAGCTGAAATCAGACCAAGTCGAGAACTTCAGTGTCCAAGCTAACGTTAGCGAGTCCAGATGGCAGCTGGCACCTACGCCTAGCCGCTCTGCTAACGCCTTAGCATTAAATCCCCCTTTAAACTAGAAGCTACCAATAATAAGCACAGAAATCACAAGAGCGCAAGCCGGTCAGCCGTAACTAATCGCCGCACCCGCCGCGGAAAAGACGCCAAGCGTGTAGCCCGGAAAATCGAGCGTTTACCTGCGCCGAAGTCCAATGAGAAAACGTATGTTTACAGATCTGTTGGTAGAGTCCGTGCGTACGCTCCAATAGGCCCG